>NC_136991.1:970000-1032500 GCF_032717465.1 Coenobita brevimanus
CATCTCTTCTCTAATTTATCTTGGGTCAAACTTAATATGTTAATCTGCCGCCACAAACTAAATACAACACAACTACACACACTTCTTTCTGTTCTTCTTTTCTCTTCTTCATGTCCTCCTCTTTCTCCTTTCGATTGCTCCTCTTGTTCCTCCTACTCCTCCTCCCTGTTTTTATTTTCATCTCCTTTTCTCCTCCTCCTCTTTCTCCTCCCCATCTTCCTCTTCCTTCTTCCACCTCTTCCTGTTCCACTTCTCCTCCTCTTCCTCACCTCCACCTCATCCTCTTCTGCTCATACTTCTCTCCCTCTTCTCTTCCCACCCCTCATCTTTCTCATCTCCTCTTCTCACTCCTCTTTGTCATGATCATCACCCTTTCCTCTTCTCTTTCGCATCTTCACCGTCTTCTTTCTTTCCTCCTCCTCATTCTCTTATCATTCTCCCCCTACGTCTTCTCCTCATCTCCTTCTTCCCTCCTCTCTCATCACATTACCTCTCCATTTTCTTCCTCTCTAATCCTCTACATCTCCTCTTCCTACACACACACACACACACACACACACACACACACACACACAATGCTCCTCTCTCTCTCTCTCTCTGTATATTTTTTCCTACTTCTCTGAATTCTGTGAGATTTCTTCCTCCACTGTTCCTCTTCCTCTTCCCTCCCTCGCCTCACTCTCCCTCCATATTACATTACCCCTCCCTGCCCTCTCTCTACCTCCATCCTCCTTCTTCTCTTTCCTTCCTCCTCCATCTTCTCTCTCCCCTTTTCCCTCCTCATCTTTCATCACACTACCTCTTATTTCCTCATCCTTACCCCCATTCCTCCGTCTACTACATCTCTCTCTCTCTCTCTCTCTCCCCTTCCATCAAATTAGCTCTTCTCCCCAAACCTCCCTCATCTCTCTTTCCATCTATATTTTTCCTACCTTTTCTCTTCCTCTCATCTCTCCCTACCTCCTCTCTCTTTCCTCCCTTTCTCCTCTCCTCTTTTCCCCCTTTTTCGCCTCTTCACTCCCTCTTCTCTCCTTCTCTACTCTCCCATACCTTCTTCTTCTCTCCTATATTTTCTCTGTTCCTCTCTGTTCTATCTCTTAACTCTTCTCACCCTCTTCTCTCCTTTTTTCCTTTCCCAAACCTTCCTTCTCACTTTTCTCTTATCATCTATGTTTTCTCCTTCTCTCTCCTCCCCTCCTCCTCTCTCTCTTTTCTTTTCCCTTCTTCTCTATCCTAGCTTCCTCCTCTCCCTCTTCTCTGTCCTCCCTCCCCTTCCCCTCTTTCCTCCCATCTTCCTTTCCTTCTCCTCTCCCCCTTCTCCCTCTCTATCCTAGCTTCCTTCTCTCTTTCTCTCTTTCCTCCCTTGCTCTCTCTTCTCCCTCTCCTCTCCCTCCCTCCCCTACCTGGCCTGCCACCAAACCCCCACCGTCAGCAGGGATACTGAAAATTTGGTTTACTAAACCTGTTATATATTGATGGAGAGCTGGATCCTCTCTCCCTCCCTCCCTCCCTTCCTCACTTTCCCTCCACATCTCTCCCTCCTTCCCTCCTTCCTTCCTTCGCATTCCCACACCCTCATCAATACATGGACCTTAGGCAAACCACAATACTTTACACTATTTGATGTCTAACATAAATACAGTATATGTTTGTATGTAAAGGGATGCAAGCGATATTCAAAGCAATGATGTCCGTCTCACCTGCGTTCTGAAGCGAGTGTGTGTGTGTGTGTGTGTGTGTGTGTGTGTGTGTGTGTGTGTGTTACATATTCTCATATCAGCTTCATTTCCCACATCCCCCTCTTCCCCTCCCCCCCTCTTTCTCTCCACTCATCCATGGTCTCTCTCTCTCTCTCTCTCTAATAGACGCCGTGATGCATTAAAGAATTAGGATACAGCGATCAAACAGACAAACACTGACTCCAGGTGAATTATTGAAAAAGATGGAAGGAATATTTCAAGTTAGAATAATCTTTTTGAATGGAGTCTCAGGATTTGGGTGGGGGAATGAGTGGTTGGGGGGATGAGTGAGTGGGTGGGTGAGTGAGTGAGTGGGGAGGTGAGTGAGTAAGTGTGGGGATGAGTGAGTGAGGGGATGAGTGAGTGAGTGGGTGGGGGAATCAGTGAGTGAGTGGGTGAGGGGTGAGAGTTAGTGAGTGGGTGAGGGGTAAGAGTTAGTGAGTGGGGGGATGAATGAGTGGCTGGGGGGATGAGTGAGTAGGTGGGGGAATAAGTGAGTGAGTAGATGGGGGGTGGGGGGTTCGTGGGGAAAGGGGAGGGAAGGGGGTTAAGGGGGGGACGTGGGTATAAGAAAGATAGGCAAAGGGTAGAAGGAACGTAGGGTAAGAGGTAAGAAATGGGGAAAAGGGGAAAAGGAGTGGGCAAAAAGGGAGCAAGGTAGGGGAGAGAGAGAGAGAGAGAGAGAGAGAGAGTAGGGTTGGGATATGAAAGAGAGAACTTGGAAAAAAAAAGAGAGGGTATAGTTCAGGTTAAAGAGGAAGAGGTGGAAGATGGTCTGGTAGGAAATGAATTAAAGAATTTGTGGTGGGGTGAGGGGGAAAAAATGGATTGGGATTGAAAGTAAACTGCTGGGATGGGAATATTCTCTCTCTCTCTCTCTCTCTCTCTCTCTCTCTCTCTCTCTCTCTCTCTACCATTTACTCGTTCCGGATGATATGCGTATCGCTGAAGTCAGTGCAACGCAGCCCATGTTCAGAGTGAGCTTCTTTTGTGAACACTCTCTCTCTCCCTCTCTCTGCATCCATCTGTCTATCTACTTATCACATACACGCCGACATATCAACAGAGAGACAGAAAAAGAGAAACATAATGATAAATAGACAGGTAGAGAAATTTATAACAGAGACAGACAGACAGACAGAGACAGATGTGCTGGGAGAGGGAAGTAAAAAATATATATATATCCATCAGCCAGGATCACCTGGACTTCAACTTCCGGGAAGAGTGATCAGGTTATGTGACCAGGTGCACACACACACACACACACACACACACACACACACACACACACACACACACACACACACACACTGCATAGCGTTACCTCCCTCAGTGTTTCTCTTTCTTGTTTCTGGATGTGGGAAACTGGGATATGATGATGATGATGATGGTAGTGGTGGTGATAATGATGATGATGATGATGGTGGTGGTGGTGACGATGATGATGATGATGATGATGATGATGATGGTGGTGGTGGTGGTAATGATGATGATGATGATGATGGTGGTGGTGGTGGTGATAATGATGATGATGGTGGTGGTGATAATGATGATGATGGTGGTGGTGATAATGATGATGATGGTGGTGGTGATAATGATGATGATGATGGTGGTGGTGATAATGATGATGGTGGTGGTGGTGATAATGTTGATGATGATGATGGTGGTAGTGATAATGATGATGATGATGATGGTGGTGGTGATAATGATGATGATGGTGGTGGTGGTGATAATGATGATGATGGTGGTGGTGGTGGTGATAATGATGATGATGGTGGTGGTGATAATGATGATGATGGTGGTGGTGGTGATAATGATGATGATGATGGTGGTGGTGGTGATAATGATGATGATGGTGGTGGTGGTGATAATGATGATGATGATGATGGTGGTGGTGGTGATAATGATCATGATGATGATGGTGGTGGTGGTGATAATGATGATGATGATGACGACGATGATGATGATAATGATAACAGTCACTAATAATGAAGAGACAGACAGTCCTAAACATTAAACATATTCATAATTTACTAAGAATGGAAGTAAAAAAAACTACATACAGGAAAAAAACGCATATAATATACATAACAAATACAAAGACAACATACATAATACATATAAATTTCACTACATACATACACATCCATCCATCCATCCATACATACACATTAACCACTTCAGCCCCAAGACGTCATTTTCCTTCATTTTAGTACATGCCTTTTTTGTATTTTTTTGTAATATTTATTTATTTATTTATTTTTTCGAGGCGACTTTAGAGACACTGACTCGTTTTCTCGTAGGGTAGGGAGGCTCCCTAACACCTTTTCCTTAGCGATTTATTTTCCAAACTACTCATTTATATCCCCTGGTTAGCTTCTTAGGTCTTCTCAATATCGTCACAGATTGCATGAGTAACACAAGGCTAAATATCTTAAGTTGAATGATAAATATCGTAAGTTAAACGGTAAATATCTTAAGATGAATAGTAAATATCTTAAAATAAATATTAAGTTAAATTGTAATTATCTTAAGTTAAACAGTAAATCTCTTAAGTTAAATAGTAAATATCTTAAGATTTTAATTCCCATCTTCCTTCCCACACCTTCCTGTCTGACTCCTGTTGCCGACGACTGGAGTAAGAAGGGACAAGACAGGAGGAGGAGGAGGTGGAGGAAGAGGAGGAGGATGAGGAGGAGGAGGAGGAGGAGAGAAGAAGGAAATGGAGAGGAGGAAGAGAGAAAAAGATTAAAAGCGAGAGAGGAAGGAGGGAAGGGAAGCGTAGAGAGAAAGAGAGGAGGGAGGAGAGAAAATTGAGAGGGAGGGCAGAAAAGAACGAGTATAGGAAGTGGGGAGGTACTTCTCTCTCTCTCTCTTCCTCTCTCTCTCCCTCCCTCTCTCTCTCTCTCTCTCTCTGTATTACTAACTCCCAGCATTCCATAACCTTCTGCACAATATGAGGCTTCCCTTCCTTTTGCCTCTCTCTCTCTCTCTCTCTCCCTCTCTCTCATCCCAACAGTCTTCTCTTCCCTCGTTCCTTCTCACCTCTCATCTTTCCTCCTCCCCTTTCTCCACAAGCAAATTTTTCTCCTTCATCCCTCCATTTTTCCTCCCTCCCCTCCACTATTTCCCTCCTGTCCCGTCAGTTCCTTTACCCTCTTTATTATCAGAAACTCGAAACTTTATTAAACAACATGGCGGCGGAACAATTAAATAAAGACTCATATCTAAGAAATTCGGTTAAAGAAGCTCCCTAGCACCTCTTCCTTAGCGATTTATTTTGGACAGGGCTGATTAAAGTCCTTTTGCACGTTACTTGTGCAACGCGATGTTTGAAGGGTTTATATAACACACAGCAGGAGAGAAAGGCGTAATAAGCCAAATAAATCGCCTAGGAAAAGGTGCTGAGGGGCTTAATCAAAGAGAATACGTGTCCAAGGTTGAAAAAAAAAAATAAATCATCTTCAATTAGCAGGAATAAGTTTACTCCCCTCATCGTGTCGAAATAATTTAGGGAGAAAAATTCAATAGACACTTCCCATTTTCTTCACTCGCAGGGGGTCTTTTAAAATCTGAATAAAATCGTCTGGAGTTATCGCAGACGTAAAAATAGACTCCAGGCCACAGGAAGGGTTGAGGTTCCTTCTCCCCCATCCCCAACCACCACCCCAACCACCTCAAACCTCTCCAATCTCCCCCCCAAACCAACCCCAACCCCCACCAACCAACCCCATCCCTCCTCATTTCCCTCAAGACTCAACCAATTTTCTCATCCATATTTACTTCGTTCCTTTTTGTGGACGTCATTTACCTCTCCTCCTCCTCCCCCTCTTCCTTATATTCTCTCCTCCTCCTCCCCCTCTTCCTTATAATATTTCCTCCTCCCCCTCTTCCTTATAATATTTCCTCCTCCCCCTCTTCCTTATAATATTTCCTCCTCCCCCTCTTCCTTATAATATTTCCTCCTCCCCCTCTTCCATATATTCTCTCCTCCTCCTCCCCCTCTTCCTTATATTATTTCCTCCTCCCCCTCTTCCTTATATTCTCTCCTCCTCCCCCTCTTCCTTATATTCTCTCCTCCTCCCCCTCTTCCTTATATTCTCTCCTCCTCCCTCTCTTCCTTATATTCTCTCCTCCTCCTCCTCCCTCTCTTCCTTATATTCTCTCCTCCTCCCCCTCTTCCTTATATTCTTCTCTCCTCCTCCCTCTCTTCCTTATATTCTCTCCTCCTCCTTCTCCTTCTCTTCCTTATTTTCTCTCCTCCTCCTTCTCTTCCTTATATTCTCTTCTCCCCCTCTTCATTATATTCTCTCTTATTCTCACCTTCTGCTCCCAATTTCTTTTCCATATGGTCTTCTTTAATTCTCTCTTGCCTCTCACTCTCTTTTTTTTTTCTCTCTCTCCTCCTCTTCCTTTGTTATCCCTTGGTCCTCTCTTTTCTCTTTCTTCTCTTTTCTTCCTTTTATTCTCTCTTGCTCAGCCCCTTATTTTTTCGTCCACTCCTATACTTCTCTTTCTTCTCCCCCCCCCTTTTTTTCTTACACCCGCGGTCGCGAAGTGAGATCGGGTGTTATGTATTAATCGACGTGTGTGTGTGTGTATGTATGTGTGTGTGTGAGGAAAATCGGGTGGATAGATAGACAGATATACGTACAGAGAGAGAGAGAGAGAGAGAGAGAATGGCCACTGTGTATTTGCCTACCTCACTTTAACGTGTTGAGATGGCCAGGACTGGGATGGAGGAAGGGAAGGAGAGGAGCGAGAGAGAAAAAGAAGGGGGAGGAGGAGGAGGAGGAGGAGGAGGAAGAAGAAGAAGGAGAGGAGGGGGAGGAAGGAAGGAAGAAACGAAACAGAGAAGATGGGAGGAGGACGACAAGATAAGATAAAGAAGACAAGGAAAATAAATGAAGAAAATAAGGATAAAGGAGGAAGAAGAAAGAGAATGGAGTTGGGAGGAAGACGCCGTGAAGACAGAAAGGAAGAAAGGAAAAATCAATCTGAAGAAAATAAAAGTGTGTTTATAATTGAACCCCCTGAAGCCACGTGACGTCATTTTTAATTTATTTTTGCTTTTTCCAAACGATTTTATTCAATTTACAAAAGGCGTTCTCGTACTGAAGGGGTGAAGGCTGTATTGAACCCCTCCAGTTCTTTATATCTATCTTATTCACCTATTATTCTATCTATTCATCCAACCATCTATCTACAGTATCTATCTATTTATTTATTTATCTTTCTTTCTGTTGCCAGACGCCTTAATCTCATGAGGGGTGGCCACAGAAAAATCGCCACCACGTCGGTCTCCCCTCTACCATTTGGCTGTCCTACCTCCAACTCACGCATCCCTCTCTCATATATCTCTCCATCCCTCCATCTCATCCTTGGTCTCCCCTCCTCCTCCTCCTCCTCTCCCCTTCCACCTGCCTGACATACACTCTTCTAGCTAGTCTCTCATTCTCCATCCCTCCTTCTCATCCTTGGTCTCCCCCTCCTCCTCTCCCCTCCCACCTCACTGGCACACTCTTCTAGTTAGTCTCTCATTCCCCATCCCTCCATCTCATCCTTGGTCTCTCCCTCCTCCACCTCCTGACATACATTCTTCCTGTCAGTCTCTCATTCTTCATCTTCTTCACGTGGCCAAACCATCTTAAAATCTCTCTTTAACATTTTCAGTCTATCCTGAATAAAATCGTCTGGAGATGGCAAGGATAAAGTATATATATATAGATAGACAGATAGATAGATAGATAAAGATAGATAGATTTAAAGAAAAAGACATCAGCGTGTTTAGTGGGTTAATTAAGGAGGATATTACCTTTGCAACAGGTGTATAAATTCAAGGAAGTCTTTAATATTGAGAGTATTAGACTTGCAATGGACAAATATGACGGCAAAATCTTCCACAATGGATATTCACGCCCGATGCTGTCCTTCTTACCTCTGACACATTTCCAATAACGATTTCCTTTTCACTAAATTCAATATCAGTTTCTCGTTTCATCTACCGGTGTGCGTTTAATAATAATAGTAAGAATAATAACAATATCATAAATAACAATAGAAGTAGTAGTAGCAACAGTTGTAGTAGTAGTAGTAGTACAGTAACAATAATTATTATCATCATCACCATCATTATTATTATTATTATAGCAACGATAAAAATAATAGGTTTTCTCTTAAATTTGCCTTTGTGTTGTACAATATGACCATCTTATATAGTTTTTTCTTTAATTCGCCTTTCTCTTATACATTCTTCCTGTCAGTTTTACCCTCCTTGTATTTGTGTGATAGAAATAATATCAGTCACACTTCCTCTAGTCACACTTCCCCCCAGTCATACTTTCTCTCTTCATACTATTTCTACTCATACTTCCTCCAGCCAGGCGAGGATCAGTAAGTCTCCCAGTGCGTCTCTCCTTTCCTTTGAACATCTTCCTTCCTTCATTGGTCTCTTTATGTTTCTCTCCTTCCTTTATTCCTCTTCCGTCTCCCTGCACACTCAAGACACAGCCAAGGCGTCTTATTAGGAATGGTTTTATCTTCTTTATTTTTCCTTTATTTTGCTATTATTTATCCAACTCAGGTATCAATAATGTTTTCAGTTATATTATTACATTATTTTACTGTTATTTATCCATCTCAGGTGTCAATAATGTTATCTTCTTTATTTTTCCTTTATTTCGCTTTTAATTATCCATCTCATGTATCAATAGTGTCATCAGATTTATTTATTTTATTTATTATGATTTATTTCTTCATCTCAGGTATCAATAATGTTTTCAGATTTATTTATTTTATTTTATTATGATTTATTTTTCCATCTCAGGTATCAATAGTTTTTTTTTTTTAGCTATATTTTACTATGATTTATTTTTCCATTTATCTGTTTATGTATTTCATCGCTTCTTTCAAACCCATGCAAGGACCATTAAAATTCAGAAACCTTAAAGAGAGAGAGAGAGAGAGAGAGAGAGAGAAAAAAAATGGCGTCCCCGGATTAAATGGACTAAACCACTAGACCATAAGGCGTCTCAAAAAACACTGATCTTAAATAAATACTTGAGAAAAAACACACACACACACACTCTCTCTCTCTCTGTGCAAAGCTATGTCCTTCACCCCGCCCGGCGTCTTCCACCCACTAAACCACCCAGCCTTATCAGAGAACAGTGACGGTAAATGCAATGAGGAGTGGCTTGTCATTTCGCTTCAGTGACCCCCAGAAAACCACTAACCCGTTTTCTTTCATTAGTTTTGCCTTTATCTTCCTTCCTCCTCCTCATTATTTTTACTCTCTTTTATCAGCTCTCTCTCTCTCTCCCTCTCTCTCTCTCCTCTCTCTCTCTCACGGATGTCTATGTCTCTTATTTACACCACATCTTTCCTCCTTCCGGCACTCCCTGTTCACAACTTCCTTTCCTTCTGTGCCAACTTCCCTCCTCTTGCTCGCCTCAGATTCCCTTTTCTTTCTCTCTCTCCATGCCTTCCTTGTTCCCTCTCCTCCTAATCCCCCTCTTTCTCCTCCTCCCATCATCTCCTCATGACTTCTACCTACCTCTCTCCCAATCTTCTTTCTTTTCCACTTCCTCTCTCTGTCTCTTCTTCCGTTCCTTACCTCTCCTCCTCTCCATTTTCCTCCACCTCTTTTTCCGCAGTCTGTCTCTTCCTCCTTATCCTCCTCTTTCTTCTCTCCTCCTCCCTCCCTCCGTGCCTTCCTTCCTACCTCTCCTCCCAGTCTATTCTTCGACATATTTTCCTCCATAATTCCCTCCAGTACCTAAGTACCTTCCTACTCCACCCCTTTCTCCTTCCTTTCTTTATCTCCCATTTTCCTCTTCCTCCTCCTCCTCTTCCTTCCAGGTTTCTTCCATATTCACTTTGCATACCTACCTCCTTACCTGTCGGTCCTCCCTCCCTCCCTCCCTCTCTCTCTCTCTCTCTCCAGGTTTTCTCCAGTACATACACACCTACGTCTTTTCTCCCTGCACACTCCTATCTTCCCATCTACCTCTTCCTTCTCCTTCCTGTCTTCCTAATTACCTCACCTTTTTTCCACACCCACAGCTACTCTTCTTCTTCCTCCTCCTCCTTCTCTCCTATACGTGTTTCCCTTCCCTCCTCCTCCTCCTCCTCCTCCTCTCCTATTGGTGCTCCCCTTCCTCTTCTTACCTCTTCCTCCTCCTCCCCTCCCTCTCCTGCTTCCCTTCCTCTTCTTCTTCCTCCTTCTCCTCCTCCCCTTCGTCCTACCCCTCCTCTCTGTCTGCTACGCCTGCTTCACTTCCTCCTCCTACTTACCTCACCTCTTCACACTAGCACATCCTACCTACTTCCGTACTTACCTGCCTACCTCTCTCCTCTCCTTCCTCTTTTGCTCCACAATTTCCTTGCCAATTTCCTCCAATGCCCTCCTCCATGTTTTCCTCCCTACCAATACTTGTCTTCCTCTTCCTCCTCCTCCATCCCTATTTCTTCCTCTCCTCCTTATTCATTTCATTCTTCCTCCCCTTCTCTTCTTCTTCTCTCCATTCTTTCTCTATTTCTCTTCTCCCCCTCTTTCTCGCCTCACTCTACCTCACTCATTTTCATATCTTCCTTCCCTTTTCTTGCTTCACCTCTTCCACATCCTCTCTTCCTCTTACTCCTTCACTCTCATTCTTCCTTCTTTAACAGCCTCCTCTTTGAGTTTACATCTATTTTTTTTCTTCTTCCTTTCCTCTCTTCTTCCTCCTCTCTCCATGCCTTCCCACCTACCTCTTCTCTTCCTTCCTTCTCTTCTTCCTCTCTCCATACTTTCCCACCTACCTCTTCTCTTCCTCCGACTCTTCTTCCTCTCTCTATACCTTCCCACCTACCTCTTCTCTTCCTTCCTTTTCTTCTTCCTCTCTTCATGCCTTCCCACCTACCTCTACTCTTCCCTCCTTCGTTTATTACTAAGTCTCTCCCCTGCCAGTTTCCACCTTCATTTACACATCTACCTCCTCCTTTCCTTACTCTTCCTCCGTCTCCTCCTTCCTCTCTTCCTCCTCTTCTTCCTCTCACCTCCTTTCTTGTTCTCACTTCTGCCTCCTCTTCCCCACCTCTCCTCTTCCCTTTCGTCTCCTCCTCCTTCTCAACAGTCTCCTTCTCCTTTCCCTCCTCCTCCTCATCATCATCATCCACGTCCTCCTCCTTATCTTCCTCGCGCACCATTCTTTTCCTACTCTTCCTCACCTCTCCTCTTCCTCCTTCTCTTCATCTCTCCTCCTTTTCCTCCTCCTCATCATCATTCACCTCCTCCTCATTATCTTCCTCGTGTACCATCCTTTTCTTACTCTCCCCCACCTCTCCCCTTCCTCATCTCTCCTCCTCCTCCTACTCTTCTCCACCTCTCCTCCTCCTCCTCTTCCTCACCCCTCCTCCTCCTCCTCTTCCTCCTCCTGGTGCCGGACATTGGTAAGACATACAGGCTCCTTGGATTAAATCTCTGAACTAAGAAACTGTGGTAGTGGGAGGAAGGAAGGAAGTTTGCTGAAGGAGAGAGAGGGAGGGAAGGAAGGAAGGAAGGAAGGAAGGAAGGGAGGGAGGAAAGGAGGAAGGAAATTAGAGAGGAATAAGGAGAAAGATAAATGAAGGAGCAGCAACAAAGAGAAAGAAATGAAGAAAAATATAAGAAGGGGAAGTCTGGAGAGAGAGAGAGAGAGAGAGAGAGAGAGAGAGAGAGAGAGAGAAGAAAGATTCGGCCTGAGGGGAAGAAGATGCGAGGCGTGACGTGGAGGCGGGAAGAGGGAGTAAACAAGAGGGAGGGAGGGAGAAAGGGGAGGGGGAAGAGGGAAGGAGGAGGGGGAGGGAGAAATGAAAAGGGTTGAGGGAGAAGGCTTGGAGAAAGGGAGGGAGACTGAGGAAGGGAGGAAGCTGGGAGAATGGAAAGGAGGGAGGGAGGGAGGAATAGGAAGCGAACAGGAGGAAGAGGGAAGGGAAGAGGGGAAGGGGAGGAGAAAGAGAGTAGTGAAAAAGCAGACAGGGAGGAGGGAAGCAGGGAGAGAGGGAGCGGAAGAAAGGGAGGGAGGAGAGGGAGACGGAGAAAGAGCTGAGAGGGGGAGGGGAAAGGGAGGGACAGGAAGAGTTGATGAAGTGAGAAATGAAAGGAAGATGTGTAAGAGGACGTGTGAAGAGAATGAGGGAGTGAAAAGAGAGGGAGGGAGGGAGGGAAAAGGAAAGAGGTGAGGGAGAGAGAGAGGAGGAAGGGAGGAAGGAAGGAGAGAGTTGGAGGACTGGAATAAGAGAGATGAAGTGTTAAGTCTTGAGGGAAGGAAGAGGTGAAATGCGGTAAGGAAGACAGAGAGAGAGAGAGACGAAGATATGAGAAACGAAATAAGGAACGAGAAAAAGGATGGAATGGATATGTAAAAGGAAAAACAATAAAATAGAGTAAATAATAAGAAACATAGAGGAAGGAAGGAAGGTGAACAGAGGGGAGGAAAACAGAAGAGAGGAGAAAAGGTGGACTGAAGGAGGCGATGATAGGAAGGAATGAAGGAGAAAAACTACAAAGGAAGCATGTGAATTAATGGGTAATAATAATAATAATAATAATAATAGTAGTAGTAGTAGTAGCAGTAGTAGTAGTAGTAGTAGTAGTAGTAGTAGTAGCAATCATAGTAGTAGTAGTAGTAGTAGTAGTGGTAGCAGTAGTAGTAATAACAATAACATCAATAATAATAATAATACTAACATTAATAATAATAATCATCATCATCATCATATCAACACCTTCCCTATTCTGAATATAAAAAAATACCGCCACTCCATTCCTAGCAACAAAACAAAACCCTACATAGCAACAAAGACACTCATTAACCTTGCACCCTCGACGCAGAAAATGAGTTACGGATGGCGACTCTGCATAATAGAAAGGGTGGAGGGAAGGCGAAATGACAGGAAATAGATGAGAGAGAGAGAGAGAGAGAGAGAGAGAGAGAGAGAGAGAGAGAGAGAGAGAGAGAGAGAGAGAGTTTTAAAAATGCAATATGTAAAAATGAAACGACACTGGAGGGAAGAAAAAGGAATGAAAGACAAAAAAAAATATATATATATATATATATATATATATATATATATATATATATATGTGTGTGTGTGTGTGTGTGTGTGTGTGTGTGTGTGTGTGTGTGTAGAAAAAAAAAAGATGCAAGAGCGATATGGAAGCAGGAAAATAATTGACATTAAATAATAATAATAATAAAAAAAGATAATGTAGGAATGAGAAAACAACAAAAACTTGAAACAATATGAAAAAAAAAAAAAATGCCTGAGAGGAAAAGGTTAATCTATCTATCTATCTATTGCCAGAAGCCATTATTCCCGTAAGGGGTGGCCACTTGACTTTGGGTTATTTGTTTTACGGGGAGGGGCACTAACCCTCCACCAACCCACTTGTTGACACATAGGGAGCACGTATGGTTTGGTTATATGGTTACCACCCAGCGTTGTAAATGGTTTCTTGGCTTACAGGAAACAATGGAGGAAAACATTATATACACGATAGACTGAGAAAATAAAGATGAAAATATATGAAAAAGAATATCAGGGAACAAAAAACTTAAATTTAGACGAAAAATACTGAAAAGACTGACATATTAAAAAAAAATCAGCATAAAGCCTCAATAAAATGAAACTAGGTAAAGAAGTTAATATGAGAGAGAGAGAGAGAGAGAGAGAGAGAGAACAGAAAATATGATCCAAAAAAATAATATATTACAAAAAAAAATACAAGGAAAAAAACAAAAAAGGAAAGAGAAAATTATATAGAAAAACACATATACAAAAGATGACACAGAAGGAAACAAAGACGATATAAAGAGAGGGAAGGAAAAAGAGGTGATGAAGAGGCTGCAATGCAAACAGGGAAGGTAAAGAGAGGAAAAAGAGTGAAGATAAATGAAGGTGTGAAAAGAGAGAGAGTTGAAAGAAACAAATGGAGGAAGTGAGAAGGGGAGAGATGATGAATGGGGAAAGGTGTGACAAGTGAGAAAAAGAAAAACTGTAAATATCACACACACACACACACACACACACACACACACACACACACACACACACACAGAAAGAGAGAATGATGATGATGATGATGATGATGATGGCGACGATGAGGAGGAGGATTGATGACTGATGACGATGATAATAATGAATGGGGAGGAGGAAGAGAGTGAGCAATGAAAAGATAGGAGGGGAAAAGGAACATAAAAGAAATACAGTAAAGAAGACAGGAAAACACAGGAGCAGAAAAAAGAAAGATAGGAAGAAAATTGAGGGAAGGAAAAGGCAGGAAAAAGTTGAGAATGGAAGAAGGTAGACACGAGTAAAAAGAAGATAAAAAAAGAAAAGAAATACAGGTAGAGGGACGAAATGAGGCATGAATATGAATGGAGGTGAGGCGGAAAGGAAGGTGATGAAAGGGGAAAGAAGGAAGAAGGAAAGAGGAAGAGGATGGGAGGAGAGTAGGAAGGAGGAAGTGGGAAGGGAGGAAAGTAGGAAGGAGGAAGTGGGAAGAGAGGAAAGTAGGAAGGAGGAAGGAAAGAGGAGAGAAGATACCTCCCCCCCCCCCCAGCTTCACGGAGATAACAAAGAAGGAATCGATAGGACGACGTGAAGCGCGAGGCTCAACACAGAAGGCCCACCCATGCAACACTCCTTCCTCGGCACGCAATAGTGTGCAACTGAATACGCAATACAGTATGCAATGGAATACGCAAGTCAGTATGCAACAGAATACGCAATAGTGTGTGCAACAGAATAGGCAATACCAACAAAATACACAATACAATATACAACAGAATAAGCAATACAGTATGCAACAGAATACGCGAACATTATGCAACAGAATACAAACCATGCAACACTCCTTCCCCGGCACGCAATACAGTATGCAACAGAATACGCAATACCAACAAAATACGCAATACAGTAAGCAACAAAATATGCAATACACTATACAGCAGAAGACGCAATATACGCCACACCAGGCAACTACCCTGACGAATTCCAAGTGGTAAATTGGTTGGTTAATCCTTCCAGTAAGTTGTTAGTTGGTGGAGAAGGAGTGAGGCATCTTAACTCTCCTCCTTCTCTCTCCTTCCTACTTTCCCTCATTCTCTACCTTCCCCTCTTTCCTCTTACTTTCCTTCATCTTCTTCCTTCATTCTTTCCTCTTTCTTCCTGCTTTCGTTCCTTCTTTTTTCTTTCCTCTGTCACCCTAATTTCCTTCATCCTTATCCTTCCTTCTTTCCTCCTACTTTCCTTCATCCTCTTCCTTCTGTCTTTCCTGTTTTTCTCCATCATTTTCCTTCCTCTCTTCCTTCAAGCTTTCCTCTCCCCTCTACTTACTTTCCTCCTTTTCCTTCCTCTCATCCTACTGTCCTTCATCCTTTTCCTTCCTCTCTTCTTTCTTTCCTCTCTCCTCTTAATTTCCATATCTTTTCCTTTCTTTTTTTCCTTCTTTATTTCCTCTTTCCTCCTACTTTCCTTCATCCTTGTCCTTCCTCCCTTCCTTCTCTCCTCCTATTTTCTCCCTCATCCTTCCTTCTTTCCTCTTACTTTCCTTCATCCTTTTCCTTCCTCACTTCCTTCTCTCTATCTCTCCTCTCTACCATCCCCGGACAACCTCTTTCAGCTTAGGAGAGACTTAGAAGTGGACAGGATAGGTATAGCCCCAATCAACATCCTTTATACAGCACTACTTCGTGACTAGGATCATTTTTTATTATTAATATCTTGCAACAACTCAACACTGAAGGAGAGATGACAATTTTAGACGAAGATAAAAAAAAAAAAGTATATATAATTAACTCTATGATAAAATAAATCCAAAAATAGCAATAATAAAAAGAACCAGGTATTTATAGGGTAAAAAAAAAAAACGAAAAAAGTATGTGCACCGGAAGCAAAAAGGTTGTGTGTGTGTGTGTGTGTGTGTGTGTGTGTGTGTGTGTGTGTGTGTGTGTGTGTGTGCGCGCGCGCGTACTTCCTTATTTCCAAGCGAAACATTAATATCCACTTCATGCTTCCTTTATTTATACACCAACAGATGATAATGAAGCTTAGAAATTATCACCAGTAAAAGAAGGATTACTTGAGGCTAAAATCAACCCCTCCAGCCCGAAAAATAAATAAATGAATAAAATAAACAGGAAGGGGCATAAAATAAAAACATTCTCGGGGGGAAGAGGCTGGATGTGAGTGCACCCAAATTTGACTTTATTTTTTTGGGGAGAGTAATAATGATGTAAGACTTAAATTCTATTAAATTCAGATTCCCTTTACTGGGTTTTGCGTTAACATGCACTACACACACACACACACACACACACAGGCCATAACACCCCCCTACCTACACACACTCTGTACCCACCCACATCCCCCCTTCCCTCCCACATTCCCCTCCCCTCCCCTCCCTCCCCCTCAATGATAGCCCAGCAGGACACCAAAAACTCTTGGGCAAACACACGCCAGATTTCGTGCTCGTATTTCCTAATGTATGCCCCGTAATTCACCGTGTGTGTGTGTGTGTGTGTGTGTGTGTGTGTGTGTGTGTATGTGTGTGTGTGTGTGTGTGAGGGGGGGAAGAGGGGGAATACCTACAAACAGAAACAAGTCATTCTATTGTAAATCAAAATGAAAAAACAAACGCTATTTTGTGGAATATACACAATAGGTTCCACGGAGAATCAAAGTTTTATGGATACAGAAGCTGCCTACTTCCTCTTCCTGTCTCCTGTCTCTCTCTCTCTCTCAACCATTAACTCGTTCCGGGTGATAGGAGTGTCGTTGAAGTCAGTGCAATACAGCCCATGTTCACGGATCTGGCAATTATTTCCTTGCAAATAGTGTGTGTGTGTGTGTGTGTGTGTGTGTGTGTGTGTGTGTGTAAGTATAAACCTAATCTATCATGGCCTATCTAAACTCAAAATTCCTTTTAATTCCCTTAATAAGACAAAGTACAAATTTTCTTTAACTTTCTATTTTATTTTCCCAGAAGAGACCTCGCCTACTGAAGGATTTACTGAAGGCCTTTGAGAACCCCTCCCCCTCCCCTGTCCAAAAATCTCTCAAAAGAAAGAGAAAGAAAGAGAGAGAGAGAGAGAGAGGGAGGGAGGGAGGGAGGGAGGGAGGGAGGGAGAGAGAGAACACGAATTAAATATAAATGAAAGTCTGGGGGTGAAGAAACTACTGTAAAGATATCAACCTTCTTCCATTCTCTCTTTTTTTTAAATCTCATCTAAACAAAAACAAAAATTACCTGGAGACACTGATACAAAATAATAACCAAAAAAATAACAGTGTAATATAATGTAATTTTTAAAGTCTTTCCTATCACGCTTATATAAACTTTACTACGCGACGGGAAAGTAAGATTACCTGGGCTCTTTACTCTTCCTCCTTTATTAACCGTGTCAGGTAAGGCAATTAAGTCTTCTCAATCATCTCGCCATAGAAAACGAACGAGAAAATCACCATAGCCCCTTAGAATGCAACTCTTATCCCTTATTTCTTGAGGTAATATTCTACACTTCCTTCACCATCTCAAAAAGTTGCCCTAAACGTTCTTAAGGACTGTTGAAGAAAGTTTGTTTGGCTTATGCAGATCAGGAGACGGTAAATCAGCGTATCTCAGACGTTCACACAGCGATTAGTCATTTCCGGTGTTCTGAGTACGTGAAAAATAGCGACGAACACACACACACACACACACACACACACACACACACACACACACGCAAACACACCACACACAAACACACATACATACATAAACACACACACACATCTGCCAAAGTAATGTGTATTAGTTGAGTGAGAGAGAGAATCAGACGGAAGGGGTTAAACTGTCAAAAAGAAAAAGAATTATTGTTATATTTCCTGCCCCTTTCGCAGCTACAATTACAAGTGATATTTGGGAGGTTACCAGCTGCATCAAACCATCAGCAGGTGGCGAGATGGAAATGAAATATGTACTCGTGCTGAAGAGGCCAAAGCGACCGTAGGGGCCCATACATCACCCCCCCGCCCCCTCCGAACATGTGATCGTCAAGAGGAAAGGAGGCTCAGGGGTCCGTCCAATGTTCAGACTCGGTTATTGAAGAAGCTCCAACCCGGTGCTTCGTTTCGTCTTGTCGTATTGCCATTCACGTAGCAGGGTCAGTAGCGTCTGTTCCTTAGCTACTTATTTTGCACAGTATACCTTAAAATTAACTGGTATGGAATTTCTGTCGTTTAATATCGATACAGATGGCATCAATAAAATAGAACAAGACATTTAGGTGTACTGTGCAAAATAAATCGCTAAGGAATAGGTGTTAAGACCCTCTAATTCACTTATAACAGAGACGTAAATGTAGATAGGGAATATTTTGGGCGGCTTTCAGTCCCGTCATGCATGGAAAGGAAAAATTAAGAGGCTGTCACTCACTGTCATGGCGAATGTCGAGTAGGAGAGAGAGAGAGACAGACAGACAGACAGACAGACAGACAGACAGACACACACACACACACACACACACACACACACACACATACACACACACACACACACACAGAAAGAGAGGGGGGGGGTAAATATCCGCCAACTTGTAACAACAGACTATCAACAAACAACTTCAATATCAGTCCTCAATCAGATGTGGTCGCCCTCTTATCAATGGTCAACAACTTCTCCACAACTATAGTCTCTCTCTCTCTCTCTCTCTCTCTCCCCTCTTACCTGTATCCCTCTCCCATCTATTTATTTATCTATAATTATCAACCTCAGATATCTCTCACTCCTGCTATCTCTCTCTCTCTCTCTCTCCCCTCTTACCTGTATCCCTCTCCCATCTATTTATTTATCTATAATTATCAGCCTCAGATATCTATCACTCCTGCTATCTCTCTCTCTCTCTCTCTCTCTCTCTCTCTCTCCCAGCAGCATCACTAGGTAGGTCCCTCAGAGGCTGCGGACTCAAGTGTTTGTCCTGTCAACAGCTTAGTCCCCCCTCTCTCCCCCTTCCCCCCCCTCTCTCCCTCTCTCCTTCCCTCCCCGTCCCTCTCTCTCCTCCCTTCCTCCTTCCAATCCCTCTCCTCTCTCATCCCTCTTATTTTACTCTCACTCTATCCCATCTTTCTTCCCCTTCCTTCCAATCCCTGTCCTTTCTCATTCCTCTTTTTCCTCTCCTCTTTCTCCCTCCTCCTCCCTTCCTCCTTTCTAATCCCTCTTCCCTCTTATCCCTCTTCTTCCTTCTCCTACCCCCCACTTCCTGTCCTCTCCTTGCCTTATCTTCCTTCTGTCTTCTTGCCGTCCCCTCCCCCTCCCACACCCCCCATCCCTACCTGTCTCTCAATACTTTCAGTTCTCTTGCATCCCAGCCCTCTTCCTCCCCGTCATCTCTCTCTCTCTCTCTCCTGCTGTCCACTCCTTTCGTTACTGTATAATTCTCTTCTCCCTCCCTTCTACTTTCTCTCACCTTACTATGAGCGCATCCTCTTTCTCCTCCTCCGTCTTCCCATTCTTACGTCCCCATCCACATGTTCTGCTACTTCCCCTCCCCCCTCTCTCTCTCTCTCTCAGTCCAATCCCCCTCCCCTCCTTCCTCTCACGTCCGCATCCGATTCCCCACTTTATCCTTTCTTATCCCCCCCAACACCATCCCTCTCGCATCCCCATCCTGTTGCTCTCTCTCTCTCTCTCTCTCTCTCTCTCTCTCTCTCACACACACACACACACACACATCCTTTCCCCTGCTCACTCTCCCCACCACTCAGTTCACTCTACCAATCCCCGCCTCTTTTTAACCTCACATTCTTTACAACTCTGTCCCTTCCCCTTCCACCCTCCCCTTCATATTTTCTCACCCCCCCCCCTCCCTCTTATATCTCTTCTCCCCCTCCTACCTGCCACACCTTTCAATCATCTCGCCCTGCTGTCTCTCTCTTTTCTAAGCCTCTCTCTCTCTCATTTCTCTCTATCCATCCTCTCTTTCATTATCAATTTCTTCTCGCGTCTTTCCTCCCTTCCCTTCTTCAGTATCTAGTCCCTCCTACTTATTTTCCTTTGGTCCTCTCATTTTTCCCCTTTCCTTACTCTCCATTTTTCCTTCCAACCTCTCTACCTGTCTCTCTCACCCAAACCGTGTTCTCTCTCTCTCTCTCTGTCTCTCTCTCTCTCTCTCACACACACCACCGCCCCTCTCTTTTTTCCCTTTACTCTCCATTTTTTTTCCTTCCAACCTCTCGCCACCTAAACCTCTCTCTCTCTCTCTCTCTCTCTCACCCCAAACTCTTTTTCTCTCTATCGCAGCTCTTATTCCTTTAGTTCTATCACTTGCTTCACGACTTTTTTCTCTTACTTTCGTCCATTCTTTTTCTATCCCTCCTCTGCTTCCTATCCGCGGTTTTTGCTCCCCTTCCTCACTTTTACGTTCCCTCTTTTCTGTGTCCAGACTCTATTTCTCTCTCTCTCTCTCTCCTGCATGACCGCACATCTTATGTTTATTTGGAAATGATCTTACAGATAGAGTCCATTCATACACACACACACACACACACACAGATAGGTAGACAGATAGATAAGTAGAAAGACAGCCGTATAGATAGATAGATTTCAGAACTTTTATATAAATGGGGCAAACTTAAGTATTTCAACTGTACATCGCCAAGTAAAATATATACAGATGAACATACACATATAAAGAAAAGGAAAGAGGATTACTGGGGGAGAGGACTAAAGGGTGAGAGAGAGAGAGAGAGAGAGAGAGAGAGAGAGAGAGAGAGAATGACAGAGGAGCAAGATAAAAGAGCATCAAAAAGTGTGTACGTGCGTGCGTGCGTGTGTGTGTGTGTGTGTGTGTGTGTGTGTGTGTGTGTGTGTGTGTGTGTGCGCGTGTGGATGTCTTCACGCCCCATGCACCTCCGATATCTCACAATATCTGCAATAATCAATCAATCACATCAACGCCTCTCTCTCTCTCTCTCTCTCTCTCACACATACATTTTTTCTCTGCCTCTTTACATGCTTTTCTTTTCACCCTTTCATACGCATACAACACACTCACTTGATGTCCCGTTTAATCTTACGTCTCTCTCTCTCTCTCTCTCTCTCTCTCTCTCTCTCTCTCTCTAAGGGGGATACACGTAACTTTACATAGACACCTGTAGGGCATGGCAAAAAAGTAAATAATAATAATAATAATAATGACAACAACAGTAATAATAACAACTACAACAATAAAATAATAATAATGATGATAATAATAATAATACCAACAACAATAATAATAATAACAACGATAATAATAATAATAATAATAATCAATCCAATCCATGTCATTCCTATAAGTCATCAATTTCCTCACTCCCTTCCTCTAATCACACTATCTAAACCCCTCTTATCTCAACAACACCCTCCTTATCACATTTATATTTATTCATTCTTACACGTTCCTTTAGCAGTGTAATGTTGCGTAAGATCTGACCAGGTTAATGAGCAGCCTTAATGAGTCTCAGGTCATTTACAGTCACACTCTTAATTACCTCCTGGGTATAATTAGGAAATATTACTTGACAAAATCTGATTAACCCTGACTTTACTGTGTGCCAAAGAGAAACGAGTTCGGAATTGCGATGCTCTGTGTGTGTGTGTGTGTGTGTGTGTGTGTGTGTGTGTGTGTGTGCGTGCGCAATAACAAGAAACACGTACAGCCAAAATCATCACACATCTACACCTTACCTGACACCACCTGCCTGCATCACACCTGCCACCCCGTCATCACACCCTTACCTGCGGAAGAGAGGAGAGAGATTGAACAGACTGCTATTATTCTCCCCTGACAAAGATCCCTATACCAATAACACTGTAATTTCAAAATCTACCTTAACTAGTATATCAAAGCCTCTAACTACCCTAACCTTGACCTTGCCTTACTACCACTCTTTTAAATGGTATGTGGAGTAGACAGACAAAGGAAAACGAATATACTGCACACAAAGTAGGTATTCTGTTATATGAGTCCCAAGAGAAAGTGGTCCATTCACTCATCAATCGGTCCTCTAAAATTCCAGGCTTTACTTAACACATTACATTCACTTTCAGATACAGCTGGACAGTTCTATCTCTGAGGACCAACACTCCGATGTGCAAGAGGTAGCGTCACACTGTACACATGTAAAGGATTTCATGCTAGTAACTACCTTCCATACTGAATACACACTCTATCAGTATGGCTCAGTCCACATAAAGTTCACTGCAGGAATGGACCGCAATAGGAGAGTGATAGCCAATAGTAACATTTCCTCAAGTTGGCAAAGTACGAATGAGGAACCGGTGTCTGTAGGAAGAGAGATGCATGTGAAGGTCTAAGTGTTGTAATGGCTGCGCTGTACTGAAGTCTGTCTTCGGTAAAATCAACACGACGCAATCACACGCATGCATATGAATGGATATCAACCATAACTACCACCATCATCATTACTCACAACTACCATAATCATCAGTCAAAACTGCCACCACCATCATCCACAACTACCACCATAATCAACCACAACTACCACCATAATCAACCACAACTACCACCACCATCAACCACAACTACCACCACTACCATCATGAACCACAACTACCACATCATTAACCACAACTACCACATCATGAACCACAACTACATCATCAACCACAACTACCACATCATGAACCACAACTACCATCATCAACCACAACTACCACCACTACCATCATCAACCACAACTACCACCACTACCATCATCAACCACAACTACCACCACTACCATCATCAACCACAACTACCACCACTACCATCATCAACCACAACTACCACCACTACCATCATCAACCACAACTACCACCACTACCATCATCAACCACAACTACCACCATTCTCACCTCCACAGCGGCTACCACAGTTGCACCCGGTAACTGCACCACAAATTCCCCCCCTACAGCAATCACCACAATTTCCCAACAACTTTCACCACAACTTTGACCCCACAACAATCACCACATATTTTAAGCGCCTCCCTCATCCACCACTACCACCGACGCCACCACCACCATTTCCAACACCATAACCAGTGCCACCACCACCATTTCCAACACCATAACCAAGCCACCACCACCATTACCACCACAATTTCCACCACTAGCACCATTTCCAACACCATAACCAACGCCATCATCACCATTTCCAACACCATAACCGACCTCATCACCACCATTTCCAACACCATAACCAAGCCACCTTCACCACCATTTCCAACACCATAACCAACCCCACCATCACCATTTCCAACACCATAACCGACCTCATCACCACCATTTCCAACACCATAACCAACGCCATCATCACCATTTCCAACACCATAACCGACCTCATCACCACCATTTCCAACACCATAACCAAGCCACCTTCACCACCATTTCCAACACCATAACCAACCCCACCATCACCATTTCCAACACCATAACCGACCTCATCACCACCATTTCCAACACCATAACCAAGCCACCTTCACCACCATTTCCAACACCATAACTAAGCCACCATCAACATTTCCAACACCATCACCATTTCCAACACCATAACCAATGCCACCATCACCATTTCCAACACCATAACCAGTGCCACCACCACCATTTCCAACACCATAACCAGTGCCACCATCACCATTTCCAACACCATAACCAATGCCACCATCACCATTTCCAACACCATAACCAGTGCCACCACCACCATTTCCAACACCATAACCAACGCCACCATCACCATTTACAACACCATAAACAACCCCACCATCACCATTTACAACACCATAACCAGTGCCACCATCACCATTTACAACACCATAACCAACCCCACCATCACTATTTACAACACCATAACCAACGCCACCATCACCATTTACAACACCATAAACAACCCCACCATCACCATTTACAACACCATAACCAGTGCCACCATCACCATTTACAACACCATAACCAGTGCCACCATCACTATTTCCAACACCATAACCAAGCCACCATCACCATTACCACCACAATTTCCACCACTAGCACCATTTCCAACACAATTTCTACCAACACAGAACATTAATATCAACATATCTACTATTTCCACCACTTCCAACACTACCTACAGTAAAGGAGGTTCATGTGCCACCACCACTGCCACCACAGAACAGTGCTGTCAACATTTCCACCACTCCCAACACTACCACCACCCCAGTAAAATGAACTACCATCATCATTTCCACCACTACCACTACTTCCAACCATACAGTAATTTGTACTACCACTATTGCAACCACTACCACAAATAATTTTACCACCACCACCACCCTATGAATAACAACTGCCAACATCATTACCAGCACCACCACCACTCCATCAAAACACCCACAGGAAATTTGCTGTCACCATTATCACCACCACTGCCACAGCAACACACACCCACCACCATTATCAGCCCCACCTCCCCATCCCCACGAAGCCTGTACTTCCTATGCACTGCTACCATTTCCACCACTTCCAACACTACCTACAACCACAAGAACTTACCTTGCCAACATTTCCAACACCTCAGCATCACCACACATTCTGTCACCATTACCACATTCATCACCATCACCACCACCACAATTACCACCGTTACCATCCTTATCATCATAAAATCCCAGACCATCACCAACACCACCACCGCCACCCCAATTCCAAAGGCCCACCCCTCCACTAACACCAACACAATAACCCCACCAACACAACCTCCACCAACCCCCAATAACACAAACCACACCCACACCACCACAGACACAACTACCTCAGTCACCACCACCCCACTTCTAATACCAATACCACCACCACATCTCCCACGACCTACCCCTCCACCACACACCCCACCCACACCACCACAGACACGACTATCTTCATCAGCATCACCCCCACCCCCACCACACTACCCACCCCCACACCCCAACCCTCACCTCAGTTTATTGTTCTTGCCAAGTTAAAACAACAAAACAAACACGGAAATGAACTACCAGGGGAACTTGTGGCTTCCTGTCAGGGCTAACTTTACACACACACACACACACACACACACACACACACACACACACACACACACACACACACACACACACACACGCACACACACACACACACACATGCGCAGAATCTCTTTACATAAAACCTACCTCTTGTATGTACGTACTCACACATACAGGCCTTAAGAAATGCACATGTACACACTTCTCCAAACGAGTACAAGCGCGCACAAACACACACACACACTCTCTCTCTCCACCAAACTTCTCAACCATGCATTAATGCTCCGTAAAACATACATACAAACCAGAATACAATTACGTGTATGTAATGCATCCTATCACGAAATGTAAAACAGCTCTCGTGTGTGTGTGTGTGTGTGTGTGTGTGTGTGTGTGTGTGTGTGTGTGTGTGTAGCTTACAGATCTTCTAAACAAGCTGAATTTAATGGTTTTTCGTCTTACCTAAACTTCCTTTCTCTCTCTCTCTCTCTCTCTCTCTCACACACACACACAAATGTTCACTAAACATTCACATCTATACGAAATAAACATAAAAAAGACAGTCATTGCTCCACCATTAAATAAAATACAAAAATACACAACAAAATATATGCACATTTACATTCATTTATAACAATACGATATATACAGTGAAACATACAAACGAATATTCACCAGCTAATTCCATACGTACACACATCAGCGAGTGTATACATACATAAAAATATATACACATGCATACAAAATACATATACATATACATACATACACAGGTGCACGGAAACCTACACATATATACGCACAGAGCAAATTTACATCCGTTCACATGCATACACAATAAACGTATATACAGGAATTCATCAGATATTTCGACGTGTACATACAATATCAAAGAGCACACACACACACACACACACTAACACACACACACACACACACCAGCATTACCGTTCACGAAAATAGCTTCAATGCATTCAGTAATATCATGCATTTCAAACACTGCCACATTTTCCTGTACAAACACACACACTGTCTGTCTGTCTGTCTGTCTCTCTCTCTCTCTCTCACACACACACACACACACACAAACTATCTCAAAGTCTCACCTTTCTCTGAGGGAACACAACATTTTTTCCTTCCACACCATTCCTCTCCCTTTCACCCACCCACACCCATCTCTCTCTCTCTCTCTCTCTCTCTCTCTCTCCCTCAAAGCTTTTAGTGTGGGTATTTGTGTTGTCAGGGGTGCTCACCAGGGGCTCTGCGTTGTACAGATCTATGGAATACTGAATCAGCCAATGTAATGCATGAGGGATATCTATTGATCTATCTCAATTTACATACATACATATAGACAGACAGATAGATAGACAGGTACACTGATAGACAGACAGAATGACAAACAAATAGACAGATAGATAGAGATAGATAGAAAGACAAATAAAGGCAAATGTATTTTAAGATAACTAGAATAGAGAAATACGTCCATCATTTCTTTCACCTCTATATAAAAGGACAAAGGACATTTGTGATAGCTAAAAATATAGAAATACCTACAATATCCACTACTTCCACCTGTACCTCTATTACCTATCGTGTCGGGTCAGTAGGAATGCAGGTACAGAAAAGGACAATGAACACTTGAAAAATAAAAATGATATCTTATACACACACCGACTGACTGGCTGACCAACTCTCTCTCTCTCCAGCAAACCTTTTAGTGGAGGTGTTTGTGTTGTCAGCGTGGCTCGCCAGTGGCTCAGCAAGTTGTGGCTCCCTCGAATACAGAACCAGGAGAGAGAGAGAGAGAGAGAGAGAGAGAGAGAGAGAGAGAGAGAGAGAGAGAGAGAGAGAGAGAGAGAGGCAGCATGGCAGAAGACCTTAAATAATTACTTGGGGGACTTGTTGCATGAAGACCCGAGCCCCTTGAGGATGCTGGCTCGCTCTCTCTCTCTTTCTCTCTCTCTCTCTCTCTCTCTCTCTCTCATTATTATCCTTTCCACTTCTGTCTTTCTTTCCTCTCGTCCCTGACAGTCATTTTGAAAAACGAAACTTATTTGATTTAGAACCTCACGAGAGAGAGAGAGAGAGAGAGAGAGAGAGAGAGAGAGAGAGAGAGAGAGAGAGAGAGAGAAAATAAGAGGAAAATACGAGGAAGAGGAAAGACAGAAGATATGAGAAATTATACAACATAAATAGTAAATAAGAAACAGTACAGTGAATATGACAAAAGAAAATGGAGAATAAATGGGAAAACGATGAAGAAAAATACAGAAGAAAAAATGATGACAAACAGGAAAACTATAAAGAAATAAAGGACGGAAGAAAAGATAGAATAACAACAGGAAAAAATAAATAAATGATAAACAGGAAGAGCAGAAGGGAAGATGACGTCCAAAAATAACACAAGCATAAAAAGAAAGGATGGAAGAGACAAAACCAACTTAAACTAAAGGAACACAATAAGATAAAAGGAAATATCATAAAAGGTAACAATTAAAACACACACACACAAAAAAAATTCCTCTCCATTCTTCATCTTATCATCCCCAACTCCCTCGCCCTCTTTCCTCCTCCTCCTCATATCTCTTTCCTCTTCTCCCATCTCTCACTCTACTCTCTTCCCTCCTCACATCCCTCTCTTCTCTTCCATTCCTCTCTTTCTCCCTCCGGTTCATTCACACTCATCCTTTTCGCCCTTTTTCTATCCTTTCCATCTCTAGTCCTCATCCAACACTCCCCTTTTCTTCCCTCGCTTCCCTCTTCCCAGTCTACCTTCCCCTTCCCTCCTCCTTATCTTCCTTCCCCCTTATTCTTACTCCTCCCTTCCCTTCCTGTCCCTCTTCCTCTTACTCCCCCCTTCCGTTCCCCTCCCCCTTCTATCCTCCTTCTCTTACTCCTCCCTTCCCTTCCCCTCCCTCCTTCTTTTACTCCTCCCTTTCCTTCCCCTCCCTCGTTCTCTTAATTCTCTCTTCCCTTCCTCTCCTTCTTCCTTCCTCTTACTCTTACTCCGCCCTTCCCTTCCCCTCCCTCTTCCTACCTCCTTCTCTTGCTCTTCCCTTCCCTTTCCCTCCCTCTTCCTTCCTCCTCCTTTCCTTTCCCCTCCCTCTTTCTCTTACTCCTCCCTTCCCTTCCCTTCCTCCCTCCTTCCTACTCTCTCCATCCCTCCCTCTCCCTCCCACTCTACTTTCTCATTTATATCCTCCAACACTCTGCTTCTCACTTTCCGGAAATAAATAATATAATGCAGAAATTCTCGCACGTCATTCACTATTAATTATCTTTACTTTTATTCATGCATTTTCCATTTACCTTCACTGTATATTATATGTGTGTGTGTGTGTGTGTGTGTGTGTGTGTGTGTGTGTGTGTGTGTGTGTGTGTGTGTGTGTGTGTGTGTGTATTCGTCCTTCCGTGTGTGTGTCCATGTGTGTACAGTATCTCGGTTTCATCACTCCCCTCCTTCCACAGTCTAATATTTCCTCACTCCTTCCTGCCTCCCAATATTATGTCTTTCCGAACTGTTGCCTGTTTTTCGCGTCCATTTTACAAGCTTTCTTCCAACGACTGGCCATTTCTCGAGATATATTCAGCTCTCACTCGCATTCCGTATTCTCACGCAGGGAATACGTGGATAGACTAACACGACGCTCTTGTTTCCTATTTTCTGTATTTCCTATTTCCTGTGTTACCTATTTCCTGTGTTATCTATCTCCTGTGTTACCTATTTCCTGTGTCTCCAGTTTCCTGTGTTTCCTATTTCCTGTGTTACCTATTTCCTGTGTCTCCTATTTCCTGTGTTACCTATTTCCTGTGTTACCTATTTCCTGTGTTACCTATTTCCTGTGTTACCTATTTCCTGAGTTTCCTATTTCCTGTGTTACCTATTTCCTATGTTACCTATTTTATGTGATAACGGTGACCACTTCAGTACGATTGTGTATTGTATTTTTTTTTACATTTTTTACTACTAAGCGATTTTTTTCAATTTAGATCCATTATATATTCGTTTTTTTTTTTTTTCATCTAACGGAACTGAGTCGCTATAAAATAAAATAAAAAACTTCAGTAAAAAATTTTGGTTGCATTAAAAATGATGCTTTGTTAGGAGGTACGAATGCATGAGTGTCCTTGGTTACTAGTCAAATTAACCCTCCAGTCTGACTACACCTGGCCATTAACTAAAATGAAAGGGGTTAGGGATCACTGTCAGGTTAGAACAAATGCCCTATAGTGATAAGGTAAATGAATGCTAGATCTAACCACAAAATCTAACCAATACTTTTCAAAATAATATGTGGATACCAAGAATAAAATTAAACATCATCGTACTGAAGGGACTAAAACTGAGGTAAAGCAAGGCACAATAAAAATCCTCTGACTAAACCAGAAAAGACATTCCCTTGACCAAACAGGAAAAAGGATGGAACATGTCAAACAGAACTGGTTGTCAAAAAAATAAGTGAGTAAATAAATAAATAAAGATAAAAAAGGATGAGGGTGACGAGAAACTTACCTGGGTGAAAGAAAATGCTAGAA
This sequence comes from Coenobita brevimanus, assembly GCF_032717465.1. NCBI lineage: Eukaryota > Metazoa > Arthropoda > Malacostraca > Decapoda > Coenobitidae > Coenobita > Coenobita brevimanus. Next base: position 999,346 of record NC_136991.1, read on the forward strand.
TTTTACACACAGCATCATCGCGGGTCAAATATAAGTTAACTAGATAGATAGATAGACAGAGACGTGTGTGTGTGTGTGTGTGTGTGTGTGTGTAATTCAACTAAAGAACTATACACAACATAATACACCTCCTCTTCCTCTAAGCCCCTTTTACTCCTCTTTATTCTCTCTGTTCCTTTTTCCTCTTCCTCCTAAAGGCCTCCTTTCTTCCTCCACCTCCTCCTATTCTCCTTCCTCATGCTCCTCTTCCACATTGCTTCCCTTACTCCTCGTTTCCCTCCTTCTACTCCTCTTTTTCTCCCCTTCCTCCTCTTCTTTCCCTCCTCCTGTTCTCCTACCACTACCACCTCTTCCTCCTCCTCCTTGTAATCTTCCGTACCGTCTGTTCCTCTTCCTGTTCCTCCTGTTCTGTTTCCTCCATTAATTTTCCTACTCTTCCTCCATTTTTTCCTCCCATTCCTTCCTCTGCTAATTCTAATCTCCTTTTACTTCCTTTGCTCCTGCTCCTCCTCCTCCTCTTCTTCTTCTTCTTCTTCATTTTCCTTCCTCTGCTCCTCCTCCTCCTCTTCTTCTTCTTCTTCATTTTCCTTCCTCTGCTCCTCCTCCTCTTCTTCTACCCTTCTTCCTCATTTTCCTTCCTCTGCCCCTCCTCCTCTTCTTCTACCCTTCTTCCTCCTCCTCTTCCTGCACCTCCTCCACTCCACCAGCACAAACACAACCACTCTCAGGGCGACAGGTATGAGGCCACACAGGTGCAATTAAGGTGACAAAGTAGACACCGCACACTAACCTCTCACTCACTCCCACTCACTTCCACTTCCATTCACTCCCTCTCACTCTTTTCTCATTCACTTTCATTCACTCCCTTCCCTTTTCACTAGCATTCACTCTTTTCTCATTCACTCTCACTCCTTTTCCTTTTCATTTACTCTCACTCTTTCCATTTAATTCACTCTCACTCTCTTTCCTTTTCATTAACTCTCACTCTGTTTCTCTTCATACTCTCTCTCACTCCTCTCGCACTCATCCCCACTCCCTTCCAATCTCATTCACTGTCATTCACTCCCTTCCTTCTCACACACCTTCAATCCCTTCCTTCTCATTCACTGTCATTCACTCCCTTCCTTCTCACACACCTTCAATCCCTTCCTTCTCATTCACTCCCTTCTTTCTCACACACCTTCAATCCCTTCCTTCTCATTCACTCACTCCCTTTCTTTGTCATTCACTCATTCTTTCCTCACTTCCTTCCATTCTCATTCACTCTCACTTATCTCATTCACTCTCACTTCTTCCTTCAGATTATAGCAACATCTTAAGAAAGTAAGGAAAACATAGAAACCCATCAAGAAAAGTCGCAGGTTAAAATGTGCTTCGTGTATAGTTATCATTCAGTTTTTTTATACCCCCATCAGGATAGTAGAGGCCCCGAGGTGATGGTGCCCAGTCGATGTTCCCTGAGTGGCATTATGTGATCAATCAACCCTAACCTTATCATTGGCCACATCCAAACGAAGCGGCCAAACCCACTTGACCACCTGGTGTCTGTTGGGCTATCAAGTTCCCATCCAGTGCAGTAAAGGGTTTTCTGGGCTACAAGAAATTATTTGGCATGTCATTCAGAGTAGTCATAAGAAGATAGCACTACATCGAGTGAGTGGATGGTGAAAGCCCCAACCTACCACAAAGGTCTGGTTTATACTTTTACCTCTCTCGCTCTCTCGTTTCCTTCTATTTCTCAGCAGCCGTCACTCATTCTTAGTAGTTTCTCTTGTCATTCACTCACTCACTGTCACTCACCACTTTTCCTCCACCTCTCTCTCTCTTTCTCCCTCCCACAACCAAACTTCCCCTCTAAGCCTACTCACTTTCACTTAATCACACAGCTCTAACTCACATTATACTTCATTGTCTCAGGATCTTTATATATCACCTCATTTGCCACCCCTCTCTTCCCAGTTCCTTTCCCCTTACACTGGTCCCATATAATTCTCCACAGCCTCCTACTACAACAACCACTTCTTTTTTCCTTTACACTTTTACCTCTAACTTTCTGGCACTTAATTCTCTACACAATTACACAATCAATCTCATCTTCCATACTCTACAACTCTATAGTCTGATCCCTGCAAATAAACACACTGCCATACATACTACCTTGCCTTTACAGTCACACTTCTTCCAACTACGACTCTCCCTCACTCTAATCTCCACACTCCCACACAATCTCGCCCTACACTACCCCTTCACTGCCGCACACATCACCCAAACACCCTACCTTAGATCCTCAGCTATCAATCTGTTTACTACAATACTTCCATGATTTGCTTACCTAATTTCACACATTCATCCTCATACCTTACACTCAACATCATCCAACACTACCTAATTCCGACCCTCACACACACACACACACACACACACACACACACACACACACACACACATACATATATATATATATATATATATATATATATATATATATATATATATATATATATATATATATATATATATATATAATAGATAGATTGATAGATAGATATACATACAGACACTTACCATTATACTGTCTCTCACACATATAATACACACATACTATCCATCTCCCCTCCCTAAACCATCACTGTGGTGCTGACGAGGGACCCCTTCATGTGGTGGCACCGATATAACCAGGTCACTCAACTGCCAGGCTATACAAACGTCCCTCAGCTACTTCCCTATCACCAGAACAGAAAGTGGTTTATGTTTTAGATGAAGCTGGGACTCTAACAGCAACAACAAGAACTACTATTACTACTACTACTACTACTACTACTACCACCACCACCACCACCACTACTGCTACTACTACAACTAAGCCATCACAGTAGTCAACAAAACTTTCACCCCACCTCCCATCCCTGGCCCATCACCCTACAAAAAACTTTCACCTCTATTACTCACGTTCACATACACCACTTTTGCCCCCGTGATAAAAATTGCTCAGGCTAGGGGGCAGAACGGGCTAACCCACAGTATTCTATAGGGTCGAAAATAGTGGCCAGAGATGGGGGATTTTCGACACTATGGGATGCCTTGGGGAACGGGTCGCTGTTTTGTGGACTGGAAGATTTTGTGATTTACCTGTCCTTGGGTTATTTCCGGCCCCATACCTGTGTGTGTGTGTGTGTGTGTGTGTGTGTGTGTGTGTGTGTGTGTGAGAGAGAGAGAGAGAGAGAGAGAGAGAGAGAGAGAGAGAGAGGCTAATATTCTGCCTTTTTCAAATGTTTCTGGCACCAGAGAGGTACTGTATGCTGGTCTGGTGTGCTGTAAAAATGAGGTAAGTGAGAGTGTTCGGGTACTTTAGGATGTGTTCATTGTAAGTGAGCGTGTTTTATGTGTTCATTTTCTTAGTGTCGCGTTCAATGGGAGTCAGGGGGATGCTGTAACCTTCCTCTCGACACCATCAGTTTAATCAAATACCTTACGCAATACTGCCCTCATTTAGCCACGATGAGAGGACGAGTATATAGCGCTAGCTAAAATCATCCCCTTCATTTCCTCAAGATGAAAGTATATAATGCTTGCTAATAAATACTGTCCTCCTTTTTTGTCAAAACGAGAGTATAAAATGCTTCCCCAAATTAATGTCCTATTCGTCAAGATGCAAGTATTCTGTATAATGCTTCCTAAAATTATTCCCATACACATTTGGCTACCATTTGTCACAGAGGCATGAGAAGTGTACCTACACTTGGGAAGGGCGAGGGTGTGGGGGTGTCTGGTCTGGCTATACTGCAGAGGTGGGGCTGGAGAGGGGAAGGGGGGATGGTGTAGGGGTCAAGCAGGTAAACACGGGGTCGTAGCTCCTTAAGGTGAAATAATACCTTCTTTAGAATTACCCTCACCTATACAAAAATTTTCTTGTAGTGTAAAATATTCCCAAGTCTATTGTTCGTTCTGAAAGAAAAAAATCTTATATTCAGCTTGTTTTTATCTGACGTAACTGGATCACTTTTATCATTTGGACGCTACGTTGTGGAGTTATATTGATGAATCTCCTTGGTTAATACTCAAATCCGCCCTCCAGTCTGACTACACATGGCCATCAGCTGAACCGAAATAAGTATGAAGCATGAGATTATGTTGTTGTTGTTCTTGTTTTCTCTCTCTCTCTCTCGCTCTCTCTCTCTCCTCCCAAGCGGATCAAACACCTTCTCTTGAATATTCCCACAGGATAATTAGGGGAATCAAAGCCTCCTCGCCTTCTCACTTTCTCCTTCTCTTCCTTGCTTCTCACTCACCTCTTTCTTCCCCCTCCCTCTCCTTCTTCTTCTTCCTCCTCTCCTCCTCCTTTCTTCCCCTCCCTCTCCTTCTTCTTCTTCCTCCTCTCCTCCTCCCTTCTTCTAACCCCTCTTCTTCCTCCTCACCTCCTCCTATACTACCTCCTCTCCTTCTCCCTTCTAACCCCTCTTCTTCTCCTAATTCTCTTTTTCTATCTCTTCTTCCCTCCTCCACCTAATTATTTTCCCTCCTACTTCTCCTCCTCCCTCCCTCCTTCCTTCGTCATGCTCCTTTCCCTTCTCATCCTCTTCTTTGTGGCTATTTACGTGGCGTCATTCTCCCTGAGCCTCTGCAGATGCCTGGGACACTAATTAGTATTTTGGCAAACCTCTTCCACCTCATGACGCATTCCTCATTACAGTCATGCTATTTTCAGACGATTTCATGCAGTTGTTATCTTGTTTTTGCTTTTTTTCTTCTTGGAGGGAACGATTTTGCAAACTCCTTGCCTTTGGTTCCTTCTTTCTTGCATTAAAAAAAAATGAGGACTTTTATTTTTTAACTGGAAAACTTAGATAGAGCTTTTAATTACAAGGTATCCCCCAGGCTGAGGAAAATCGTCTGAAGGTTGTAAAAATAGCTCAATTAAAACACGTCACTGGATTGAAGGGGTTAATGCTACGCTCTATATTTATCTTTTATCTCTATTTATTTATTCATTTATTCACCTACTTGTTTTATTCTCGAGCCCAAACGCTTAATTGTATAACCCAAGGAAAAAGGTCACCAAACTGACCTCTTCTACTCATCTCATTAATCTCTCTCCCCCCCCTCTCTCTCTCTAAGCTGAGACAGGCCTCGTACGTATCTCTTCCAACAGGTGACTCCGATATGATGCGTCGGGGTAGAAAGTGGCTGACAGTCCTTAAATATGACGCAGACGCAGTTGCACAGTAACCTTCAATTTGGCTCTCTCTTGTATTTTGTTTTTCTCTTGGAAGGAACAACAATTGCGGGCTCGCGGCCTTTGGTTCCTTCTTCCTTACATTAAAAAAAAATTAATAATAACTCTTGTCCCATCGAGATAAATAGTAGTGAAATCGGGCATAACGGAAGCGTAGAGTTTTACTGCACATATTTTGCCTTAACCCCATCGCTACGAGGTGTGTCCTAAGCTGTACAAAAATCGTTTGGGCGGTAGCAAAAATAAAATAATAAATAAAACCATCACCGTCCTCAAAATCCTGATAGATAATAATTAGCCCTTCTCCACCAGGGGTCGCTCCTAACCTGCAAGAACTCGTCAGGTGTCAGCCAATGCGTACTACGAACGTTGTTATTGTAGCTAAGGTGTTAAGAGAAGTATACGAACGTATTTACTATAGCTTCTCTCATCTCTCCTCTCCTCTCCTTACAACTGTCTCTCATGTCTCTTCTTCTCCTCTCTTCTTATTATTACTATCTCTCATCTCACCTCTCTCCTCTCCTGTACTATCTCCCACCTCTTCTCTGCATACTACTATCTCTCATCTCTTCTCTTCCTGCTACCATCTCCCACCTCTCCTCTTCTTACTACTACCTCCCATCTCACCTCTCTCCTCTCCAGTACTATCTCCCACTTCTCTTCTTACTACCATCTCCCACCTCTCCTCTTCTTACTACTATCTTCCATCTTTTCTCTCCGCTCCTCCACTCGTCCTCCTCCTCCTCCTCCATCAGGCCTGCCCCTCCACTCATTTTGCATGGCTGCGGGCGACTAAATGCAACCTCGCTCTTCAAGTGGGACCAAAATAACTCAATCTGCTTATACCACCGTCCGGCCTTCTACATGCAGTTTAAAGGTGCAGTTTCTAAGCCCTTCGTACTTGGCAAGGGACTCAACGAATTGGCTGTTTATCGCAGTTTATTTACGAGTTTTACAGCTATTTTATCGGGGGTTATATACAGGTAAATAGCAGTATATCGGGTTTATAATACAGGTGGCTATAGCCTTTGGTTCCTTCTTTCTTGTATAAACGAAGAATGAGCAAACTGAATCGCTAAGGAAAAGGTGTTAGGGCCTTCCTTAACCTACGAGAATACGGGTCGACGTGCCAGTGCGCCGTATCGATGGTTTATGAGTTAATTCGCTTCGGGTATTAATTTCCAACCTAAAGTTTAGTGTCCATAATTCACTGGGATTTCGACTGCAAGATCAAATTCATTATGGTTATTGCACGCTGCCGATGTGAGCTGATTTTTTCAGAGAGAGAGAGAGAGAGAGAGAGAGAGAGAGAGAGAGAGAAACAATGGATGAGAGGAATTAAGGTTGAGATGATGATGATGTTGACGATGATGATGATGATGGTGGTGGTGATGATGATGATGATGATGATAATAATAATGATGATGATAATGAAGAGTATATTCCCCTCGTCATGAACTGTGTGGCCCAATACCCGTTGATGTCCCAATGTTGTGAGTTAATTTGTCAATCAGAGTGCATTTGCTGTAACGCAATACAGTCTGTGGATATTAACTGCAGATTGGAGTGTATTTATTGTTCATTTGTACACGATATATATATTACTTTTGCAGTCTCGATATGGAGGGGAAAATACGGATGGATATTTTTTTTTTTTTTTTTTTTTTTTTTTTGATAATACGGTATCACAGTTTTCCATCAGTGAGTGTATATATTTATGTACAGAAAGTGGCCTATATGTATTTCATTTTGTGCTCAGTGCTGTCTCTCTCTCTCTCTCTCTCTCTCTCTCTCTCTCTCTCTCTGCGGGTAAGGTGCTAGGCTACTCACTCTAGATTTTTTAGACGAAAGCGGCCAGTCCCTCGTCCCTGAGCGGGCTTATATGAACAGTAAGTCCCACTCAGTCCCTATTTTTAAACCAGTGTGGACATATGGTTCCACACACACACACACACACACACACACACACACACACACACACACACACACACACACACACACATTCCGGGTCACGCCTGAGCTCCTTTCTCTGTGGGCTCAGTGTCACTAGCATATCGCATTTGAGAACCTACATCCCTCCACAACGACATGGTACACATCCTGAAACACACACACACACACACACACACACACACACACACACACACACACACACACACACACACACACATACAGTCGACACTCCTGTTCAAAGACAAATGTACAATAATCCATCCATCCCGTGAAAACACTCACACACACACACACACACACACACACACACACACACACACACACACACACACACACACACACGGATACTAAACCTCTTCAGTACGATGACGTGTTTTAATATACTCTTGCTGCCTCCAGACGATTTTCTTAAGCATGGCCAAGGTCGCTCGTACTGAAGGGGTTAATCTGCTGTGGTTAAGTCTGAACTGTGTGTGTGTGTGTGTGTGTGTGTGTGTGTGTGTGTGTGTGTGTGTGTGTGTGTGTGTGTGTGTGTGTGTGTGTGTTGCGACTAACACAGGACTGTTTCACTTAGCTCAGAAGCCTATCGTACCAAATAATAATAATAATAATAATAGTAATAATAATAACAATAATAATAATAACAATAATAATAATAATAATAATAATGATAATAATAATAATAATACATACATACATACATACCACCAAACTTAAGACTTATCGCCACGTATTAAGCACTATATTAAATCCATCTATTGCCAGACGATTTTATTCACCTCGGATATGCCCATCACAGGTCTCAGGGCTAAAAGAAAAAAAAAAAAAAAAAAACGCGAGTGTCTGAAATATTCCTGCTGTAAATTTGGTCGCGCCACTCACACTTAGGGACAACTCTTGCACCACTCGGCACGGTCAATCTTCCACACATATTTCCTATCTATCTATCTATCTATTGCCAGACGCCTTAATCCCGTAAGGGGTGGCCACAGACAAATCGCCTCCGTGTCGCCTGTCTCCCGCCACTTCATTGCCCTGCTCCCAGCTCACACACACCTTCTCTCATATACCTATCCACTCCAAGTAAAACATGGCTGAAAAACCTGGACGCAAACCCAAAAATCAATCAATACATAAAATAGAGATATACTTCAAAATTTTACCTATCCAGCATTATTTCTCGACATAGAGTACTGAATGATATAGAAAGTGATGTTAAATGAGGATAAGTTGAGGAAAGTTCAGAAGAGATGTGATATGTAAAACTGTAGGTGGAGACTTGAGAGAGAGAGAGAGAGAGAGAGAGAGAGAGAGAGAGAGAGAGCAGTGAATAGGAAGGAAAAGACTGAGGAGAGACTGAAATGAATATAAGTGAAGAAAAAATATGCAAGAGCTGAAGATGCGTTCTTTCATTTTTAATATTCTCTCTCTCTCTCTCTCTCTCTCTCTCTCTCTCTCTCTCTCTCTCTCTCTCTCTCTCTCTCTCTCTTTCATTGTTCGTTTTCTTTTACATTAGGTATGTTAACCCCTCCCCATCGATATTTTGTTTTATTATTTTATTTTATTTTTACTACAAGACGACGTTATTAATCCCAGAGCACTTCATTAGCCTAGTAAAGCAAGTGATGAAGCTGTTACTTATACTTATTATTAGGAGTATTAACACAATTGAATATAGTTTGTCTGTGGCATGAAATAAGTAGCAAACACCAAACACTGCTAACATAACTCAGTGCTCTCTCTCTCTTCATCAACATCAGCACCATCACACTTCCTCTCTCCCTCTCTTTAATCTGACATACTATATCTTTCACCCTCTCTCTCTCTCACTCTTTCTCCATATACCCGGATGTAAGGACCTTTCACCCTCTCTCTCTCTCTCTCTCGTTCTCTCTCTCTCTCTCTCTCTCTCTCTCTCTCTATATACCGGGATGTAAGGATGATTGGATGACGCCAACTGGTTATTCACTCCCCTGTACCACATACCAGATACGGTTATCCCCGAGAGAGAGAGAGAGAGAGAGAGAGAGAGAGAGAGAGAGAGAGAGAGAGAGAGGGAGAGAGAGATTGTAAATATAGTTAGCTGAACAAGATAAATATCCTTAGAGAGAGAGAGAGAGAGAGAGTATACCAGGGTAATGAAGTATGACTGGTATACCCATTTATAATTTATTTTTTATCATCTGATGGAACTGTCACTCCCAGATCTATAATACTAAGTTTTGGTTGCATGAAAGGTGATGAGCCTTAGTTAGAAATACGAGTGAATCTCCTTGGTTACTAGTCAAAATAATTCTCCAGTCTGACTACACTTGCCCATCAACGAAACTGAAAGGGGTTAAGAAATTTTGCCACATAAATAAAAGGAAAAAAAAAACCTATAGCAGACTCTCAGTATACCCTTTGTAATTCGAAACAGGGTATGACAGGATCGCAACTGGAGGTATACTCGTCATACTCTTATTGCAATCTCAAAATGCAACTAAAGTCAACCAAAATCGTGTTTATCAAGGTTGCAAGATGTAATTCAACTGATATACATGTTACGCATACTTTCACTGCAGCCTCATACATCTAAAAAAGCATATATCAGGGTAGTATATTGGGATCTGTTTAGTATACACCTCTAGCATACTTCCACCACAGCGTCCATCTCAGTGTGGGGGTCGTTGAGGGTAGTTACAGGTAGTTAGTAGAGTCGTTCCATCTTCGCTCACCCCTACACCAATTAACTCTCAATCTCACTTCCACGCTTTTTCCTCTCTCTCTCTCTCTCTCTGAAAATCGTCACTACCACACTTCCTCTTTCCCTCTCTTTAATCTGACCTCTCTCTCTCTCTCTCTCTCTCTCTCTCTCTCTCTCTGGAAATCGTCACTGTCACACTCCCTCTTTCCCTCTCTTTAATCTGACATATCAAATTTTCACCCTCAACTCTCTCTCTCTCTCTCTCTCTCTCTCTCTCTCTCTCTCTCTCGTAATTTACCTCACTTCCACCAACTTCCTTGCCTTTGTTTTTCCCCCTCCTCAATTATTCTCACTCTCACTTGCTCTCTCCCTCGCTCACTCTCATTTCACTTCTCGTTCTTTCTGTTTATTCTCCTTCATTATTTTCATCTAATTTTCTCTTGCTTTCTTTCCTACTTCCTTTTTTTCTAGTTAAATATACTCTCTCTCTCTCTCTCTCTCACTCTGAATATCATCACTATCACTTCCTCTCTCCTCCTTAATCTGACATGCCTACCTCTCACCTCACTCTCTCACTCTCTCTGAATATCATCACTGTCACTTCCTCTTTCCTCTTTAATCTGACATGCCTACCTTTCACATTTCTCTCTCTCTCTCTCTCTCTCTCTCTCTCTCTCTCTCTCGTAGGCACTCAGGTCAATTTTGTACATCGCCAAAAAGAAAAAAAATGCAGTGAACACTTTCGCGAAATTAAGTGGCCAGTTTCTCTCGATTTATGAAAATTGTGTGAGAGAGGACGGGAAGGTGTCAGGTGAGAGAGAGAGAGAGAGAGAGAGAGAGAGAGAGAGAGAGAGAGAGAGAGAGAATTTGTATATGGTGTGAAGAATGTAAGATGAAAAAAGAAAGCCGAGATAAAGGAGATAGAGAGAGAGAGAGAGAGAGAGAGAGAGTCAAGGTAGCGTAGATGCGATAGTGTAGGAGATAAGTGAAAATAAACGATAATGATGATAAAGACGATACAGGCTAACAGGGCTGCAGTATGAGGCTTGTGGGAGAAAATGATGCTGGTGTAGTTGACAGGGAAAGATGACGAGGAAAAACGAAGTGGAAAGATGGAGGTAAGATGAAGGGAAGAGGAAAGGTGAAGAGAAATGGAAATATGAAGAGAAGAGGAAAGTTGAAGGGAAGAGGAAAGATGAAGGAAGGAGGAAAGATGACAAGGAAAGAGGGAGTGGAAAGATGAGAAGGAAAGATGAAGACAAGAGGAAAGATGAAATGGAAAGAAGAGGAGGAAAGATGAAGACAAGAGGAAAGATGGAGGGAAGAGGAAAGATGAAGTGGAAAGATGATGGGAAGAGGAAAGATGACGAGGAAAGATGAAGTGGAAAGATAAGGAGAGATGAAAAGAAGAGGAAAGATCAAGGGATGAGGAACGATGAAGAGAAAAGGAAGTATGAAGAAAAGAGGAAAAATGAGGAGGAAAGATGAAGGGAAACGAAAGCGATAGTGGAAAAATGAGGAAACGTGGCAGGCTTATCAAAACAGGAAAAAAGGAAATAAAAAGAGACAAGTCCAGTGATATAATGGATCAGGAAATAAGATGAAAAGGCAAGGAAAAATGACAGACGTGAACAATAACTGAGATAATGTACAGGAAAACGATACTGAAAAATGAGGAAACGGGGCTGGCGTGATGAGGAAAGGAGAAAGGAGATGATGAGAGATAGGAGAAAGGAGATGATGAGAGGTAGGAGAAGATAAGAGATAGAGGAAAGGAGATGATGAGAGATAGGAGAAAGGAGATGATGAGAGATAGGAGAAAGGAGATGATGAGAGATAGGAGAAAGGAGATGATGAGAGATAGGAGAAAGGAGATGATGAGAGATAGGAGAAAGGAGATGATGAGAGATAGGAGAAAGGAGATGATGAGAGATAGGAGAAAGGAGATGATGAGATATAGGAGAAAGGAGATGATGAGAGATAGGAGAAAGGAGATGATGAGAGATAGGAGAAAGGAGATGATGAGAGATAGGAGAAAGGAGATGATGAGAGATAGGAGAAAGGAGATGATGGGAGATAGGAGAGGGGAGATGATGAGAGAGAGGAAGTCGGGAAATGGTTATAAATGCTACCCTATACAATCGTCTTGTAGATTCTTAATAACACCAGACGATTCTCTTCAGCAGGGTTTAGGAAGAATTCTCTCTCTCTCTCTCTCTCTCTCTCTCCCTCACACACACACACACACACACACACACACACACACACAAACACACACAGGAGGGGTCTGGCCTAAGCTGAGAAAAATCGTCCGGTGAGAGCAAGAACTAAAGATAAAAGTAGGTCCTGGGGCTGAGGGGGTTTTAAAAAGGAGAAATTCTAATCCAGAGTTGTCAGGGAATGGATGGGAGTGATGAAGTGTGTGTGTAAATGAGGAATTAAAGTGGTGTTACTGAGAATAATGAAGTTCTGAGAGAGAGAGAGAGAGAGAGAGAGAGAGAGAGAGACACGGGGGGTGGTAAATGGGGAGGGATTAAAGGACGACTGATGAAATAAATGGACCGAAAGACAGAACGAGGGAAGGGCTGAATAACACATATGAGAGAGAGAGAGAGAGAGAGAGTAACCACGATGTAATTTCTAGTTGGTTTACAAATGGTGATTGAAACTCCATTTAAACAATTGTCACTGCAATGTATATGGGTTCAGAGAGAGAGAGAGAGAGAGAGAGAGAGAGAGAGAGAGAGAGAGAATATATATACCAGTAAGAGGGAATAACACCTTCCTCTTTAAGCCATCCGATCACCTGCCTCTGATTCCTCTTGTCTATCCTTATCTCGTGCTCTCACTCACCTATCTATTTCTATCTTAACCCCTTCACTACGAGGCCTTTCCTTCGCACAGTGATCCTTTATCTTCCTCAACTCCCGAATAATAATAATAATAACAATTGTAATAATAATAATGATAACAACGATGACGATGATGATAACAGCAACAAGACCACCACCACACCACCACCACCAATAATAACAATAATAATAATAATAATAATAACAATAATAATAATAATAATAATGAGTTCATAATATTTCAGGAGTTACCATCTTCCCCTCCTTTCATTTCAGTCATTCTCTTCTGCATACTACCCCTCCAGTTCATACCTTTTTATTTCTCTCATTTTATTACTTATTCCTTTAGTCATTCCATATTTTTTTTAAATTGATATCGTTACCCCGGGCTAATTAAGGCCACAAAGTTACCTATGGACCTTAACCTTTTCAATCTACCTATCTGCCTGTCTACCTGTCTATCTGTTGCTCTGTCTACCTGTCTATCTATCTATCAATTATTATTCCTACCTACAGATAATTACATACCGGTATACCTTAAGATCTCACATCCTTAAGTTATTTCTAAGACTCTACGACCTGCGTTCTCGTCAGTTAAGGAAGCTCCCTAACACCTCCTCCTTACCGACTTATTTTTGGATATCGCTGGTTAATATCCTTCTGTACGTTATTTAGGCAGAGTATGGAGGTATTAGAAGGACTATAACACAGACTTAGCAAGGTGTGACAAGCCAAATAAATCGCTTGGGAAATGGTGTTAGAGAGCTTCCTTAAGCGACGAGAATCCGAACCTAGCTTAAAAATAAAAAATAAATATGAATTAAATAAATGAATAAATAAAATACATATACCAAGCCTACAATAAGTCAAATCACGTGGCAATAAAACACTAATGAAATAATAAAAACAGAATAATGGTAAGAAAGGAGTCACCCCATTCCCCTTCTATCCTTTCATTTCACGTAATATTCAAATGCTGGCTGCCTCTTCCCCTCCCTACCTTTCCATCCTCCCCTCCCATCCTTTCATTTCACGTCATATTCTCCCCTGGCTGCCTCTCCCTCTCTACCTTCCATCCTCCCCTTCCATCCTTTCTTTGCACGTCATATTCTCCTATGGCTGCCTCTACCCCTCCATACCTTTCCATCCTCCCCTTCCATCCTTTCATTTCACGTCATATTCTCACCCTGGCTGCCTCCCCCTCTCTACCTTCCATCCTCCCCTTCCATCCTTTCATTTCACGTCATATTCTCATGTGGCTGCCTCTCCCCCTCTCTACCTTCCATCCTTTTATTTCACGTCATATTCTCCTGTGGCTGCCTCTCCCTCTCTGTTCCTTTCCATCCTCCCCTCCCATCCTTTCATTTCACGTCATATTCTCCTATGGCTGCCTCTCCCCCTCCCTACCTTTCCATCCCTTCATTTCACGTCATATTCTCACCCTGGCTGCCTCTCCCTCTCCACTCCTTCCTCTTTACATTCTCTCCCCTTCATTCTCATCCAATAATTCCTCGCAGCATAAAATAACTGAGTATATATATCTGTCTGTCCTGCAAAACGTCAAATGAAGTTTTTTTTTTTTTTTTTTTTTTTTTACACTTGATGATCTCGTTCTATAATCTAAAGTTTTTTTTTATGGTAGACAGACAGATAGATAGATAGATAGATAGATAGAGAGATAGACAGACAGACATATACATCCAATGATTTTTTTTACAGTTGAATGATTTTGTTCTGCTATCCACTTTTTCAATGGTAGATAGATAAATACATGGATGGATAGATAGATCCAATAAAGATTTTATTTTTACAACTAAGTGATTTTGTTGTTATTCGTTATTTTTAGGGAAAGAGAGAGAGAGAGAGAGAGAGAGAGAGAGAGAGAGAGAGAGAGAGAGAGACAGACAGACAGACACACAGAGTGTTATTCTTTTCTATGTGCATTAATTTGGGAGTAAGATTTCTGTTAATTTTATGAACAGATCACCTCGCAAAGATCATTATGTCTGTGCATCGTATATGGCGTCTGTTCTCTGTCAGTCTTCCCCTGCTATTTCTCCCCTAATACTGTGAGGAAGCTGTGTGTGTGTGTGTGTGTGTGTGTGTGTGTGTGTGTGTGTGTGTGTGTGTGTGTGTAATTTTGTTTATCTGTAGCATGTGCATTTAACTGGTTTTTCAGGCACATTTATTACTTAATTACGTTGTTCGGCATCAGGTCTGTTATCACTTAGCTTATTGTAATCACTTCCATCTCTCTCTCTCTCTCTCTCTCTCTCTCTCTCTCTCTCTCAGTTGAACAAAATCTTCCAGTGCGTCTGAATAAATTACCTAAGTCCACCCACCTCAGATGCTTCTCCTCGTCCCTCTCGTCCTCCTCCCTTTGCAAGCCTACCCTCTAATTGAGATGGACGCTCCTCTCCTCTTCCATATTCTCTCCCTCTCTCTCTCTCTCACACACACACACACATCATGTCTTCTCCCCTACACCCTTTACTCAAAACCCTTCTCTCTGTTCCACCCTATTTCGTTCCCTTCCCTCACCTCTTTTACCTCCCCTCCCTCTCTCCCATTCTCCCCTTTCTTCATTTGTCACTCCCCTTCTTTACCCCCATTCCACTAACTCTTTCTCCACCTCTTCTCCCTCTCCTCTTTCTCCGCCTTCACTGTCCTCCCTCTCCTTCTTCCCCAACCTGCCCTTCCACTCCCATTCCTCCAAATCCCTCGCACTAGCCCATCCCCATCCCCTTCTCCCCCACATTTTATCCTCTTCCTCTCACTTTCCCTGCCTCTACCACCATACCAATTCCTCTTCCAATAACACCCATTCCTTCATCCCCTTCTCCTCCCTTTATCCCTTCCTTACTACAGTTTTTCCCCTCCCGGTCAACCTTTTCCTTCCCCTACCCCTTCTCGTCCCTCATCTCCCCCTCCACTCACTTCACACACTTCGTTTCTACATTTGTTCCCCTCCACCCTTCTATCCACATCTCCCCCTCTTATCCTTCCCACCCTTCCATCCCTTATCTCCCCTTCCACCTTCCTTTCCCTTCTTCCTCACAAGGCTTCTGCTATGCTCTTCTCCAATCACAATCTCCTTCCCCCTCTCTCCTGTCTTTCCTACCCCACGTCTCCTTTTTTCACCCCTTTTCTTTTTTCTCTCTTCACTCTCCTCTGTGTACCTCCTCTCCGTCTCCCTCCTCCATATTTCTCTCCCCGCCTCCATTCTCATCTCTCCTCCTTCCTCTCCCCGACTCTCCCTCCTCCCTCTTCTTCCAACTTGCCTTTCCCCCAGTCTCTATACTATTCCGTTTTCCACCCTCCGTCCCCCCCCCCCATCTCCTTCTTCCACTTCCCTTCTTCCTCTCCCTGTCTCCGCCTTTCCCTCCACTTTGCTTTTCCCTCCCGGTTCCTCCACCATTCTCGTCCCCAGCCTCAGTTTCTCTCCTGCAGCCTACCCCTCCCTCCACTGTCCTCTCCTCTCCACATTCCGTCTTCACCTTTCCCTTTACTTCTCCTCCCACTTTCCTAATTCCCAGCCTCCCTCCATCCTCCTATTCCCTCCACCCTCCTCTTCCCATTTATCACCCACTCCATGATCTTCCTGACCTCCTCTTAAATCCACCAAAAATTCACAACCCAGCCTCCTCAGTGCACACATTTTACAAGCGGTCACAGCCTCGTAAGAACACAGCGTAATAATAACACCGCACTGACGTCACGCTAGTTGAGTGGACATCAACGCGGAAACATGGCTGCCCGACCCACAACGCATACTCCACTACACCTTTCTATATCTCAATCATCCTTTACTCAGTCGAAATGAAACTACGCACATGGAAGCCACAGACTCTGAAATTTACGAAAACGACAAGAAATGTGATGATACTGAGCGACGCATTAGAGATACAGATGAGATTTAAGGAAACGATATCTCACACTAAACGACCAAGTATTCACCTCACCTCGGGATGACGATAGTTCATGCGACCCGTCCTTCCCACTTGACCAGGCACTCCCAGGGATAATATTCGTCGCTCCGGAAGTATTATTCGTTCATTTTTTTCCATACAAACCGCCGATAGAACGCCAGAAAGCCTCGCAAAACACCACAAAACCAGATAAACTAAGAACGCGTGTGGGTCCTTCCCCCGAGCCTGTGAGGGTGAGGTGTCGTGGTTTGAGGTAGTGGGCGGAGCTTGGGGTTGCCAAATCAGCGGATCATAGATTGTTGATAAGTACACAAAACTCCAGAAATTACCAGAAAAAATATATTAGAACCTCTAAAATCTCCCTATAATATGTAAAAATCTCCATAATACTGATAGATTCCATATTGCTGGCCTTACAAAGGTGATGCTAGACAGAAAATAAGAGCACAAACATAATTTTCATTTGTATTAAAAAAAAAAAAAAAATACCTGGCTGACATTGTTCGCACGGGGCTCGTCTTCCTTGGCGAGATTTTGACGGTACAGGAAGCATATTTTATAAAAGTAGCACCACAGTGGACCACTTTTATAGACCCCAATACTATATACTGATTCGGATAGGCAATATAGTGATGGAGTGGATTAGCAGACATATATCATCCTTCCATCGTCCTCTTCTATCTTTCTCCTCCCCTCCCTCTGCCATCCTACGCTTCCCTTTCCTCTCCACTGTTCCACCACCGCCCCCTCCTCTCCTCCTCCAGCCTACCTCTTCTCTTGTCCATTCTTTCCGCTGACACCCTTCCCTTCCTCTTCCATACATGGCTCCCCTTATCCACATTACTCCTTAGACTACCTTTGTTCCTCCCCTCTTTCCCCCCCAAGTCTCCCATCCGGCCTCCTTGTACCCCCTTTCCTTTACTCCTTTTCCCCAGTCAACCCTCTTCCACCTTCCTTCCCTGTATTTTACCCCTCCCTCTTTCCCCATCCGTTTTTCCATACGCTCTTCTTCCTCCCCTACTTTAACCCTTTTTCCCCTCACTTTCCTCTGTTTTTCCCTCCCAAGCGGCTCCTTCCCCTCTCCCTTCCTCCTTACTCCTCCCCCTCTCTTCTCCTCCGCCCTCCTCTGCCCCCTCTCCCCTTACAGTTTTCTCTCTCCCCTCCCCCACAATTACCTGTGACGTACACACCTTGTCTCCTTCTTCTACACATTTTCTCTCCCCCCAGCTCTCTCTCTCTCTCTCTCTCTCTGCCCTAATTACCAGTGACTTATAAACCCTCTCTCTCTCATCCTCAGTGACACAGTTTTCCATCCCTCTACTCCTCTTCCCTCAATAATTCTCTTTACTTTGTTTTTCCTATCTCCTTGTTCGCATCTCCCCCCCCCCCATTCTCTCTCTCTCTCTTTCTCCCTCTCTCTGTCATATCAATCCTCCCTCTCCTTTCCTATCTTTACCTCGTCTCGTCCTTTCCCATCCTTCTCCTCCCCTCCCCTCCCCACCCTTACCTCTTTCTCTCCTCTGCCCTCCCCATAGTCTTCCATCTTCCCAATTCTCCCCCATCTATTCTCCTCTCTGACTCTCATCCCCCTTCACTCCCCATCATTAATCTTCCCCATCACCTTATTCATCTATCCTTCCCTTCCATATTTTCATCCCTTCCTCTCTTTTCCTCACTTCCTCATCTTTATTATCCCTTTTCTTTATATTTTTCCCGATTTTTTTCCTCCCTTCTCCGACTTCCTCATCTTTTCCTCCCCTCCCCACCTCGTCCTCGTTTATCTTCCCCTCCCCTCTCCAATTAGCCTACCTGTGACGTAGGCTTCTCTCTCTCTCTCTCTCTCTCACACACACACAGTCTCTTTCCTCCTCCGTGTATTCATTCTCCTCATTCCTTCTCTCTCACCCCTTCCTCCCATCATCTTTCCTGTCTCTCCTCCTCCTCCTTCACCCTCTCATTATCTATATTCCTCTTTTCCTCCACCCTCCTCCTCTCATCCTCTCCCTCCTTTCCTTTTTTTCTCTCACTTCGTCTTACCCCTCCTTCCTCTCCCTCTTTTCTCCCTTCTCTCCCTATCTTCCCCCCCTTTCTCCCCCTCCACGTCACTGGTATTGCTATTATCTCCCCTTGATTTATAGCCTCACCCTAACCCACCCAAAACATTACACAAATTCACAACATCGGATTTAGCCAATATTTTTTACCCCTCCCCTACCATTTCTCTCTCATTTCTATCCCCCTCCTCTCTCTCTGTCTGCCCCCCCCATCTTCCCCACCACCATCTGTCTCCCTATCCTCCCCCCCACCACACACATCCATCCCCCTCCGGTAACAAGCTTCCTCTTACACTCTAATTCCCCTCCCCTTCCCCTCCTAGCTCCTTCATCAATATTCCTGATCCTCCTCCCTACCACCACCCACTCCCTTCCCCTTCCCTCTCACCCCTACCCTAATTCCAGCTCACCCTCACCCCTATCCCCACTCACCCCTTCACCTCTCAGCTCTACCTTCATCCCTCTCATGCACTCCATCACCCTCTCCCCGATCTACATCCATCCCAATTCTCTTCCTCATTTAAAACCTACTCTCTCTCTCTCCTCCTCCTTCCTCACCTCTCCCATCTCCCTCCTCTCCCCTCACATCGACTTCCCCCTCCTCTCAGTCCCCCACCCCAACCCCCCACCTTCCAAAAAAAAAATCCTCCCTTCCCCCCACTAAACAGCCCAGACCAATTAGTTGCCCGTTTTCCCTGCTGAGTTGCCAGGCTGGTTATATAATTAATGAGGGTAATACAGGTTTTTAGTGACCCTCCATTACCCAATATTACCCGCATTTAATACACGCCGGGAATACCCCTCCCTCAACGCCCTAACCACCACACACGCTCATTACAAACACCCCCACCGCCACATTAACCTAAAAAATGTATGTTAAAAACTGGAAAATATGTGAAAAAAAAATGACTGAGTACGTGGGGAGGTCACTGCACCCGAATCAGTTAATTAGATTGATTGTGACCTTGGTAATGACGGTATTTACTACGTGCCATTAACCTGGTTCTGAAATTGATTGTGGTCTATGTATATTATTGTTATTACCATTATTATTATTATTATTATTATTATTATTTATTTATTAATTTACTATTACTATTATCAATCTACAGCCAGGTGCCTTAATTTCGTAAGGGGTAGCCACAGACAAATCTCCTCCTATCGCCCTGTCCCCTGCCATTACGTTGCCCTCCCCCCAACTCGCACACCCCTCTCTCATATATCTGCTCCATCCCTCCATTTCACCCTCGGTCCCCCCCCCTCCATCTCCCCCTTTCACCTCACTCACACACTCTCCTCGCTAGTCTCTCACTCTCCATCATGGGTATACAGTATAGTTGAAGGATAAACATACAGAGGACATCACGTTACGGAAATGACTGATGGTGACTATATCTAAGCCTTTCACCCCCAGACGCCTCTCCTAAGCTGATGAAAACCGTCTGGCAGCAGCAGGAACCAAATAAAGAAACCGTCATGGAAGTGAAAGGGTTGATGGATAAAATTTTTCACCTCTCCACTCTAAGGACCTTCCAAAAAACAAATAAAATCGCTCTGAAGTAAAAATATAATAAGGAAGCATTATCAAAGGGGGATGGTAAAAACAGCCTGCAAATCCTCCAAAAAAATAAATCACCAAATAAAATCGTCAAGAGGCAGCAAAAATCTGGTGTTTAAATCCCCATGGCACCAAGCAATGTAAAAAGGAAAATAACATGCAAAGGAGAAGTATTACTAAATCGGTCACTGGAAACTGCTTGTGGCATCTTTAAAAAACTGAATAAAATCGTCCTGAATTAGCAGGGAAGAGAAATATCTAAAAAAAAAAAATCGAGGTGGTAGTGGAGGGGTAGTCAGGATGAAATGTTAAAAATCTTAGTGGTAGTGGAGGGGTGATGCTGTTTTGTGAGGGCGTGTTGAATATTCCAGGAGCAATCTGGGACCAGCGACAAGGCTATCAGTCACACCTGCCACCCCTCACCCCACCCCCACTCCCTCACCCACCATCATCCCACCCCCGACCACCTTCACCCACCATCATCCCACCCCCACCCCCTTCATCCGCCATCATCCCACCCCCATCCCCTCACCCGCCATCATCCCACCCCCATCCCCTCACCCGCCATCATCCCACCCACCCCCTCACCCAACCCCCACCCCCTCACCCACCATCATCCCCCCTGACCCCCCATCATCCCACCCACCCCCTCACCCCACCCCCACCCCCTTTATCCACCATTATCCCACCCCCACCTCTCTCCAGCTAGGCCCTGCCACCCCTACCTCCCTCCAACTACCCCTCAACCCCCACCCCACCCAACCCCCACCACTTCAGCTGCCACCCTCATCACCCCTCACATCACGCCCCCACCCCCACCCCACGCCTACCATCCCCTACCACTCCGCAATCTCATCCAGGCTGCACATAAACCTAAAATATATATCGATTTTTTTTTTACGTGCCCCCCCCCCCCTTCCCCAAACTGAGCTGTTGTAGGAGATCGGAAATAAAAAATGTTGAGAGCTATGAAGAAATAATGTACGGCGTTAGCAGAAATAGGTTGCTGTTCTAGAGTTATCCCGAGCATCGAGAGGTACAGTTTACACAACAAGCTTTCCATGACCGAGAATTGCCTCCTCTGGCTGAATATTCTCGGACCGACAACCAACATTACTACCATTACTACCACCAGTACAACCATCACTGACACTACAACCAGTACTACCACTGTTACCATCACTGACAGTATCGCAAAGGCTACCAATACTCTCATCAATACCATCACTACCACTGCCACCATTACTACCATCATTACCATCACTACCACCGCCATCAATACTGTTACTACTTCCATCACTGTCACTACTACCACTATTACCATCACTGCCACTACCACCAATAATGTTACTACTTCCATCACTACCACCACCACTACTACCACAATTACCATCATTACCACTACCACAAAAACGACCCACGGATTTCCTGGCCCATCTGAACATGTTTCCGTGGCTGACCTGTGATGTTTGTGGCAGGAAACACCCTTGCACTACCACCACAACCACACACTCCACCGCCACACGTAAGATTCCCACCACAAACGCGGAGAAAAAGATGTACCTTCAAGTAACTGTAATGCTCGTTTCCTTTTCATGCCCAGATATCTAAGTGATCAGTTTCTCTCTCTCTCTCTCTCTCTCACACACACACACACACACACACACACAATAGCGTCAACACAAGCCATTACCTCCCACCACCAATGCTCTCAGTATTAACCAAGCCTCACACGCAACAAAAACATCCCCATTAACCATTATGACCACAAAACTCAATTAACCATTCCAGTCCCATTATGTATTTTCCATCTTTTTTTTTTTTTTAAATGCAAGGAAGGAACCAAAGGATAGAAGTTGGCGGCAAGGTACGTCCCTCAAAGAATAAATAAATAAATAAATAAATAAGAGGCAGATAAATTCAAAATCCATTCATTTCGAGATTTCTGGCTGCCAACGGACGATTTTACTCAGCTTAGGGAAGACTTTTTCACACTGGGGGGATTAGATATACCTTTAAATAACCCTTTCGTTGTTATACTCTTTTTACTGTAACTTGGCGCAGATTTTCGTCCTTTTGCAGCTTGTTTCACGTAGTTCAGTGGCAGAAAAAGACAATGCTGCAGCTCTACATTCTACCCATTGCATAACTTTGTGACTAGCATCATATTCTGGTGCTAACCTATTCTTACAACTCAGCATTTATGATGGACAGATGGCAATGTTAGGCCACGTTAGAGTAAAAACCAACTCAGCATTTATGAAGGAGAGATGGCAATTTTAGGCCAAGTCAGAGTAAAAACAGTACAGAGATCCTTCCTAAGCTATCAAAAATATGATCTGTTGGTAGCAAGAATAAACTAATAACTAAATAAATAAATAAATAAATAAATAAAGTCACTGCATTCAAGTAATTAACCCAAACCAGTCCTGTGGGATGGAGCCGAAAATTTGGAAACACCTGCATAATGAGCGTATACAGGTGTGGCCCATTTTCGCCGGATATTGCAGGGTACTCTTTAATAATATTCTCCCACTTAACCCAAAGGCAATTCTGTGGGATGGAGCCAGGCTTTTCGGGGGCTTTCATAATAAGGCCACGGGGATGCGGCTCATTTTCGACGGCTACTGGACACTCTGATGACAGTTCTCCCAGTTAGTGTTTATTAACCTTTTTGCCTGTTAGTAGAGGCAGCCTATTACATGCGTGAGTGAGGATAAGCTCATGGTGACAGGGGTGATGGTGATGATGATGATGATGATGATAAAGAAGGTGATGATGATGATGACGGGAAACGGCACACACCACCACCACCACCACCACCACCACCACACACTTACATACTATAGCTATACTGTTATCAAGTTAGCAACACTTCTGGAGTAAACAGTAATTAACACGACCCTACCAGCAAATCCATCCCTTCAGTTCACACTATTATTGTGTTCATTATTTCAACACACGCAATCATCTAACCACCACACGCACCACAACCACGAGCCACACCATTACTGCAGAACATGCACCACCAACACCACAACGCGAGCAGTCAACTAACCACCACACACCACAACCACACCACTATACTCAAAACATGCACCACCACCAGCACAACACCACCACCACAACACACAGCGCTACCACCACAATCCAGCACCACCCCCACAACACACAGCACCACCACCGCAACACACAACACCACAATTAACCAGCACAAACCACACCATTACCCCGAAGCTCCTCACCACCTCGCAATACCATGACCCAATTCCACCCACCATTAGCGTCACCCATTCCATTACACTCACCGCCTGATTCCACCACTCCATTAACCCCTTCAGTCTCATGTTTTGTTTTATTTTCTTTATTTACAGACGATTTTATTTAGTTCACGAAAAATCCCTCATGGCAATGGGGTTAATGAGGGCTAATTTAACCCCTCCAGTTCTACAGGTGTCTCAGCAGCTGAATAAAATCGTCTGAAGATGGCAAGAAAGAACTAAGTAAATAAAATAAGTCGCCAGATGCAAGGAGTTAAGCCACGTACAGTCGCGGTCAATTATTCCGATTTAAAAAGCATAACCCGCCACATCACCACCACCAACATTCATCACACCACCACACCTACAATTTCACCACAAACAGGTCCACCCTCACACATCCGTCACCACCACACAACCACATTGTTTTATCTTGAAATAGTTCACCACATCACACATCTATCTCCCCCCCCCTCTCTCCACATCACTATTCATCACCACGGCTTCATCAGTACCCCCTATTTATCTATCTGTCTGTCTATCTACTCCCTTCTCTCCACATCACAGTATTACGACTACACCAATACTATCTCTCTCTCTCTCTCTAAAACCTAGTGGCCGGCCAAGTTCCAATCACACAGCAGCGACGCAACGACCCCGTATCCACCCATTAAAAAGAAAACTGCTGAACTCCACATTTTCAACCCTGGCACTTAACAATATACCAATTAACACAAAACATTTCTATTTTTCATTCCAAGCACCGGGAACCAATTAAAGCAGTGAAAATAAAAAAAATATATGGAATTGCCGGATGGAGCGCAGTGAACGGGCTGAAACTATCTGGGAAAATATACGAATTAATTAGAAAAAATGGATCACTCAACAGCACTCAAATCTAATGGCCTTTCAACCTGTTAATTAGCGACACTGAAACTCAAGTGATTAACGCATTAGCCCTTCACTATGATCACGTATAGGGTCGTCCATACAGTACGCAACACGGCTCTTTTGTGTTGTGGGAACGGCTCACTCAACATCACCTGCCTCAACCATGCACCATTTTCTACATCTCATAAACCTTTTCATGCTTTATCGTCTCTTTTTTTCTTCTTTCTCTCATTTTTTTTTTTTTTTATATTCACTGGCTGCACGGTTAATCAGTAATTTTATGAAGCAGCCACTGTCCTTGCTGGGCCGTCCTAGCAACACACAAGACTGGAAATCGCAGGCACACCAATACACAAGTTATCATCGTCCTCGTGGGCATTAAATGATGGGGAGAAAAACTTTAAAATGTTCACCAAGAGAAATTCCGTCTAAGCTACAAAAATAAATAAATGAATAAAACAAAAAATAATTATAGGGTTGGCAAAAACAAAACGGAAATGTAATATTGCAGAGAGGCGTAAATGGCATGGAGAAGAGCCTTATTAGTGCGGGTGCGGATGTTGCTAATTAGACGGTAAGTAGCCGCCTCATTAGCAGACAGGTAGGCCAGGTAGGTAAGTAGGCTATTTCCTCCACCAATTAGTAGAGTGAAGACAAGGAACCAACCACACAAGGAAAATACGTTAAGAAATGTTGGTGAACGGTGATGGTAAAGGCCATAAATGTTTATACTTCCGACAAAATAATTACGAACTGAAAATAAATGATAATATAAGCCAACCTTACACCATGGATCAATTTACGGTACAACACAAAGGCATTCAGTGAGATTTAAAAAAAAAAAAAAAGTATAGACAGAGACTCTATATTCGAGGGTTAAGGAAGCACCCTAACACCTCTTCCTTACCGATTTATTTTTGGATACGGCTAGCTAATGTCGTTTTGTAAGTTATTAATGCAGAGTATGATGATATTAGAATGATTTGTGCAACACAGGAGTGGACAACAAAGTGTAATAAGCAAAATAAGTCACTTTGGAAGAGGCATTAGGGAGCTTCCTTAACCAACTCAATATTCTCATGCTTGGAATATCTCTACCAGGCTATTCTCCTCCACCAGTCGCCAGGAGATTAATATTTGGCTGAGAATGAGTCATGGGAGCCTTAATGATGAAGTCTGGGAATATTCTGAGAGGTCAGTTACCGTCTTTGATTTCTCAGGTAAAAAAAAAGAGTACTTGATAATCTCAGAAGTAATTAAAATCGTCAGGTGTATAATGTATAAAGAGGCATAATACGTTCATCTGTCTGTCTGTCTGTCTCTCTCCCACGTCCATCTCCGTCTGTCACTCCCTTACGTTTATCTCTGTCTGTCTCTCCCCCACGTCCATCTCTGTCTGTCACTTCCCCACGTTTGTCTCTCTCTCTCTCTCTTTCTCCCACATGTTCATCTCTGTCTGTCTGTCTTCCCTACACTCATCTCTATCTGTCTGTCTCCCCCACGTTCATCTCTGTCTGTCACTCCCCCACGTTTGTCTCTCTGTCTCTCACATGTTCATCTCTGTCTGCCTGCCTTTCCTACGTTCATCTCTATTTGTCTGTCTCCCCCTCGTTCATCTGTCTATCTTTCTGTCTGTCTCCCCCTCGTTCATCTGTCTATCTTTCTGTCTGTCTCCCCCTCGTTCATCTGTCTATTTTTCTGTCTGTCTCCCCCACGTTCATCTCTCTATCTTTCTGTCTGTGTCCCCCACGTTAATCTGTCTGTCTTTCTGTCTGTCTCTCCCACGTTCATCTCTACCTTTCTGTGTGTCCCCCACGTTAATGTCTGTCTGTCTGTCTGTCTCCCCCACGCTCATCTGTCTATGTGTTCCCCCCCCCCCCCGGCATTCACCTCTGTCTGTCTGTGTGTCTCTCCCCCACGTTCAATGTAAAGGAGGTAAAAAATTAAAAGTAGTCTCAGTCCAAAGAAGGGAGGCTTGATGAGATGGAAGCTTTTACTCTCATATTCTGTGAGGCAGTAACGTGATCTAGGCGGGGACCAAAGGAAGGGGTGAAGGAGAGGGAGAGAGAGAGAGAGAGAGAGAGAGACAGACAGAGACAGAGACAGAGGCAGACAGACAGACAGACAGACAGAGACAGAAGGAGAGAAAGACAGACAGAAGGAGAGAGAGAAAGAGACAGAAGGAGAAAGAGAGAGAGAAAGAGACAGAAGGAGAAAGAGAGAGAGAGAGAGAGAGAGAGAGACAGACAGACAGACAGACAGACAGGAGAGAAAGACAGACGGAAGGAGAGAGAGAGAAAGAGACAGAAGGATAGGGAGAGAGAGAGAAAGAGAGACAGTGACTAAAAGTAGACCTTGATTTCAACGGCAGAAATTATAAGAACAGATTCAGCCCAACTTAGACCCACTTGAGACATAAACAAAGAACAGAAAGCGTGTATATTCAGCTCTAGACCAAAAAATAATGCCAGTCCCTCCAACACCACTCCAGTTCTTTCACCTTAACATGGCCAAGATATTCGTCCTTTTGCAGCTCATTTCACGTAACTCAGTTGCAGAAAAAGACAATGCTACTACACTACATCCTTTTCATTGCACTTCCTCGTGACTAGCACCATGTTCTAGTGTTAATCTATTTTATAACTCACCATTAAAGACGGAAAGAATATAATTTCGGGCCAAGTTAAAGTGAAAGGAGTATATTAGGATTATTTTGACTGCACCTCCTAGATAGCACTTCTTCGTGACTAGCATACTTTTTACTGAGAATTTCTTTTTTTCCATCTCATCATTTAAGACGGAAAGAACGGAATTTTGGGCCAAGTTAGAGAGAAAGGAGTTTATTATGAGTATTTTGGTTGCACCTGTCACCAGTATCTTTTCATAGCACTTCTTCGTGACTAGCATCATATTCTAGTGTCATTCTATTTTCCAACTCATCATTCAAGAGGGAAAGAACGAAATTTTGGGTCAAGTTAAAGCGAAAAGATTATATTAACGGTATTTTTGTTACACCAGCGAGCAATACCAGTGGGTTTCTAAATACTACTGAACTGGAAGGGAATTAATACCAGAATATTCCAACACAGGATGATAACAGCGATGACCTCCACTAATACCATTACAAAAAGGTTAGATATATCCCCTCACACACACACACACACACACACACACACACACACACACACACACACATACTGTATACACACAATCATTACCACGTTTCGTCTCTAATTTAGTCTCTCTCTCACACACACACACACACACGTACACACACAAAATCACTATCACGTTTCGTCTCTAATGTAACACACACACACACACACACACACACACACACACACACACACACACACGCACACACACAAAATCACTCCCACGCTTCGTCTCTAATATAACTCTCTCTCTCTCTCTCTCTCTCTCTCTCTCTCTCTCTCTCTCTCTCTCTCTCTCTCTCTCTCTCTCTCTCTCTCTCTCTCTCGGGCTGCTGCTCCTGTCGCTATGTGTTCCCTCGTTAATATTTTTTTTCTTACATTAATATCGCTCGGTTCACACGCCTGTGGAAATGAAAAGCTAAAGTTATAGAGATTGGAAATGGTATGGCAATTTAGATGGAATTTGTGGGTATGAGTGATGATAATGATGACAACGAAATGGTGATGATGATGATGATGATGATGATGATGATGATGGAGATAAAACTGATAATGATATAAATACTGGTATTGATGATGACAATAAATAACGATGATGATGATGATGATGATAAGAGATAAAACTGAACATGATAGAGATACTGATAATGATGATGATGACAATGAATAACGATGATGATGAAAACGAAATGGACATGATGATGATGATGATGATGATGGTGATGATACAGATAAAGATGATCAAGACAGAGATGATAATAATGATGTTACTGATGACAAAAATGACGACGATGATGAAGACGACGATAGTGATGATGATGATGACATATAAAACAATAATACACATAGAGATTATATTGAATCTAGCAATAGCATAAGAATGTTGACGATGGACGCGAAAACAAAGATAAGAAAGATGAAAAGGAAAACAAAGATAAAGGAGAGATGGGGTAACGAAAACAAAAAGATAAAGACAATGATAAAGAAAAAATGAGGTCATGAAAAAAGATATAAGAAATGATGAGGGCATTAAAACGAAAACAAAGATAAAGACAATGATAAAGGAAAGATGGCGTCACGAAAAAGATCGAGAAAAGATGGTCATGAAAACCAAAACAATGATAAAGACAACGATAAAGAGAGATAAGGCAATGAAAACGAAAGGAAAGATGAAGAAAAGATGACGAAAAGGTGAGATTATGAAAACAATAACAAAGATAAAGACAAGGATAAAGAAATAATGATGAAGATAGTGTTGTTTGATGACGGGAGGATATGAGTGAGAGGAAGACGTATAACTGTGTGGGAGGGGATAATGGCAGAGTTACGGTGGTTATTACGAGGTGGTGGTGTGCCCGCTGATATGAGAGAGAGAGAGAGAGAGAGAGAGAGAGAGAGAGAGAGAGAGAGAATGGAGGAATATAAGGAAGAAAGGGAGCTGGGGGAGTATATCAAAGTATAAGGGAGAGGGGTTAGGTTGGAAGGGTGAGAAATATGTGAGAGTGAAGGAAGAGGGAAGTGTGTGAGGGAGTGAGGGAGGAAGGAAGGAATGTAAGAGGGGAAGGGAGGGCTGTAGAGAGGGAGGGAGGAATGTGAGTGGATGTTAGGCGGTGGTGGTGCGTGTGGAGTGCAAATGAGGTGTGTGACAGAGGGGAACGAAGGGCTGGAGGAATGTGAGAGAGGTAAGGGAAGTGAAGGAGGTGGAGGAGAGAGTTTGAAGAAAGATATGTTGAAGGAAGGAATGAGAGGAAGGATGTGGGGAATAAGTAGGTACAGTGGAATGTGGATGAAGCTATGTGAGTGAAAGTATAAGAGAATGTGCAAGGAGGAAATAACAAGGTGGGAAAGAGGCGGGTGAAAGAGGTGCGTGGTGTGTGGAACTGCAAGTATGAGTATGAGAAAAGAGGAAGTGAGACTGTGAGATGATGGAGGGAGAAGGAGGGGGGTGAAGAAGATGGAGGTGGAGAGAGGGAGAAGGGAGTTAAGGAGGTGCAGGTAGGGGAGGGGGAAGGAGGGAGGGAAGGAAGTGGAGGTGGAGGGGAAGGAGGGGGAAAGTGGAGATGCAGGCGGGGTGTGGATGAGGTCGTGTGTCAGGCTGGCAGAGTACACGTCCCGCCGGTGACTGTTGGCATTACTCACCTACACTGCCACACACACACACACACATACACACACACACACACACACACACACACACACACACGAACTAGCTACAAGTATTATTCCATCACAAACGGAAACATATAATACAGTACCAACAATTACGCATATACAAACAACACCGACACACAATAAACACAATTCCACCATCACATCAGGATATCTGTCATTTGATTACAGAGCAGACTGACACTCATCAACGAGATACAAATTAACACAAACGCGATGTATGTACGTATGTAAATTCACACACACGCGATATATGTATGAACAGTATGTAATATGTATGTATGCACAGATATATGTATGTATGTAAAATCACTCAAACGCGATATATGCATGTATGTATGTATATATGTAACCATACAAAAGCGATGTACGTATATTTGTATATACGTAACCATACAAACGCGATGTATGTATGTATGCGTTTGTATGTATGTATGCATGTATGTAGGACTCGAGACCGAAAAGTGCCACAAAGCATTATGGACGTTTTTACTAATCAACCTTACAGCGAAAATTCCTGATCTGAACTAATTTACCTCTTCAGTGCTTTAATAGAGAGAAAAAAGAAAAAGTTTGATGACCGCAAAACTTGTCCCTTTGACAAATAAGGAAGTCAAATTCAACATCTGTTCATTTTGTGATGCCTGAACACATGGCACTTAAAACACTGGAGATCATAGGCAGAGAGAGAGAGAGAGAGAGAGAGATTGCTACTACAAACACCCACAATGTATCAGGATATTTTCAGTGTTTGACCTACAGACACACAAGTATATTCCCGAAGTTTGACGAATATATAGCGGAAAAAAGGAAAGAATCTGAAATACGAACCAAGAGAGAAGGGTTGATCATTGTATTTCGCCTGTTGTCAATTTTCTTCAGGCAGAACTGGGGAGGTAATTGTTGCTTTGAATTATATATGGTAACGTGCATAGCGGTGGAGATGCAGTGGCTCAGTGGTTATCGTACTCTTCTCGTGATGCGTGAACCCCCAGTTTACGGTTCAAAGCAAGGAACTAGAGGTCATTTAAGATGGGTGACGGTGGTGTGATGAGGATAATGATGACGATGATGACGATGATAATGATGATGTTGATAATGATAAGAATGGTGAAGATAATAATGATGATGATGATGGTGGTGGTGATGATGATAATGATGATGATGATAATGATGATGATGATGTTGATGAAGATGATGATGGTGGTGCGAGAGGGTGATGATAATGAGGATAATGATGAAGATGGTGATGACGATGAAGATGATGATGATTCCTCTCCCATGACCTTCAGTTTCATGCCATCCACTTTAAGCATATTAATTGGCAGCTTAAATTTCTTATCACCCTCTCGCAAAAATAATCCAGCTAAGCGGATGACTTGACTTTGTGAATGGCTGGCTTTTGTTCTCTCGCGTTTAAATAACAGAGAGAGAGAGAGAGAGAGAGAGAGAGAGAGAGAGAGAGAAACGGATCTCTAGACTTCAATGAATCACTGGCTTTTGTTCTCTGATGTTTAAATATAAATGTAAGAGAGAGAGAGAGAGAGAGTAGCAATAACCAACTAAAGCACCTCATCCTCCCCACCTCAATCTATTAACAAAATTAACAACAAAACAAGGAGGTAAAATAATGTTAATGACAAAATAAACTGAAATACACACATAAAAAATAATCCCCAAGAGACCTACATCAAAGAGCACACACACACACACACACACACACACACACACACACACACACAAACACACACACACCTAAACCATATAGCTACAACATCCATAAAGAGTACACCAATAAAATCAGCACCACATCCAGACAACACAACAACCACAACACCACTACCACCACAATCAGACTACCACAACCACTACCAGACACAACAACCTGACAACGCAACCATAAATAAACCAAAACCATACCACAATCAGACAACATAGCCAAACTTCAAAGAGATACCACGAGAACCACCACACCACGACCACCACCAGACACTGCCACACCACCACCAGACACTACCACAACCACCGCCAGACACTGCCACACCACCACCAGACATTGCCACACCACCACCAGACATTGCCACATCACCACCAGACACTACCACAACCACCACCAGACACTACCACAACCACCACCAGACACCGCCACCAGACACTGCCACACCACCACCAGACGCAACAACAAGGCCCTGAAGCTGTGAATCGACCCCACCTTTCCCCTTCCTCTGGTTGATATGCTATTGACATGCAACGTGTTCAGATGCTCACTCCTCAGCCTACCCTGCCTTACCTTACTTTACCTACCTTATTTTGCCTTACCTTATTTATACCATACTTTACCTACCTTATTTTGCCTTACCTTTTTTAACCCTTCCCAATCTTACCTTACCCTACCTTACCTAACCATACCCTACCTCACCTTATGTTACCTTACCCTTCTCTATCTTACCTTATCCTACCCTACCTTACTTTAGCCCATCACACCTTGCCCTACTTTACCCTCCCCTCCCCTGCCCCTACCTTACCTTACCTCACCTTACCCTCAACTCCTATTTTCCTGCCTGTGTGTATATAAGATATGTTACTGGACAGGCTATGTGGTCTTCCTGTGTGTGTGTATATTAACTAAGTACGAGTGGCTGTGTTAGTTTGCGTTCATCCGTTTTTGTTTTACGTACACACACATATAAAGGTGTGCATGTATGTATAGACACATATATAGATAGATATAGACAGGCATATGGATAGACACATATACATAGAGAAGATGTGTGTGTGTGTGTGTGTGTGTGTGTAAGGTGTGCGTGTCTATCTATCCGCTTACGTTTATGCAACCGTGATAAAAGGAAAAAGGTGGCGTGTGTGTGAGGTAGAGGAAAGAAGCTAATCCCCAGCCTCAAACACCCATCCTAACAATACAAGAGAAACCACCTTCCCTCCACCACCACACCCACCATCACATTCACATCCAAGTAACCACCACCACCACACTCACCACCACATCCACATCACAGTAACCAACACTGTCTCACATATAGTCAATTTAAATGCCACAGGTCGTTCTCTCTCTCTCTCTCTCTCTCTCTCTCTCTCTCTCTCTTACCTTTCAGTGATGCAGCTGGCGACTCCTCACCCAAATATTCGTCACTTACCTGCAAGAAAGAATAAAATAATTAATACTTGAACATATCACATATATATACACACCCAAGTCCAAACCCCAGCAGTCTCTCTCTTCCCTCACACCCCTCTTCTCTCTCTCTCTCTCTCTCTCTCTCTAAATGCTAGCCATGTCTCCACGTTGCCAGCCAGACAGTGCCATTCTCAGGGGGGAATACAACACCGCTGGTACATACGCACCCCTTTACGCAGGCTCTGTGAAATACCAACCGCGTATTTTATTCCGGCAAAAGTT
>NC_136991.1:1040000-1125000 GCF_032717465.1 Coenobita brevimanus
AAGGGAGATAATGAAGATAACGAAGATAACGAGGAATAAAAGGAAGATAAAGAAGATAACGAGGAATAAAGGGAAGATAACGAAAATAACGAGGAATAAAGGGATGATAACGAGGAATAAAGGGATGATAACGAAAATAACGAGGAATAAAGGGATGATAACGAGGAATAAAGGGATGATAACGAAAATAACGAGGAATAAAGGGAAGATAACGAAAATAACGAGGAATAAAGGGATGATAACGAGGAATAAAAGGAAGATAACGAAAATAACGAGGAATAAAGGGAAGATAACGAAATTAACGAGGAATAAAGGGAAGATAACGAAGATAACGAGGAATAAAAGGAAGATAACGAAGATAACGAGGAATAAAGGGAGGATAACGAAGATAACAGGAAATAAGGGAAGATAACGAAGATAACGAGGAATGAAAGGACGATAACGAAGATACTGAGGCATAAAAGATAACGAAAATAACGAGGAATAAAAAAATGATAACGAAGATGTGAAGAAAGATAACGAGGAATAAAAGGGAGAGGAAAATATTGATAAAACGAGGAGGAAGTCAAGAAAATGAAGAAGTGAGGAAGACAAAAGTAAGTGACGAAATGTTAATGATAAAACAAAAATAAAGATGATATATTATAGAAGAAAATAAGGCAAATGATGATGTTTTTGTTGCTGATGATGATGATGACGAGGAGGAAGAGGAGGAAGAGGAAGAGAAGGAGGAAGAGGAGGAGGACGAGGACGAGGAGGAGGAAGAGGAGCATGAGGAGAATCACAAGGAAGAAGGGAAATTGCAGAATGGTCAGGGGCTGGAGCAGGTAAGGCAGAAGTACAAACAGGTTGGAAATCAGGGAACGTGAGGGGAAGAGAATATACAGGCGCAGGAAACATAAGATTGTGAAGGTCAAAGGTGAAAGAGCTGTTCAGATGACGAAGGACAAGATGGGAGGAAATACATGAAAAAACAACTTCCATATTATTTTTTTTTTCTATGGAAAGAAATACGTGAAAAACAACTTACATAATTTCAGTTTTTTTCTTATCTCTGTTAATATGAAGAGGGACAAGACGGGAGGAAGTAGTGTTAACCTCCTCAAAGACGATTTTTTTTCATCTTATTCTTGCTACTCCCAGACGATTTTACTCAGCTTAGGAGCGATTAGGAAGAGCAGAGATTAGCTATAGCCCTCATCAGCCCTTTCCCTTCTAGTAATCATTCTAAGGTTAAATGATCTCCCTGGTATATTACTTTTGGCCCTAACTTGACTCAAACTGACATCTTGCTTCTTCAATGCTGAGTTGTGGAAATAGATTAACACTAAAATATGATGCTGATCACGAAGAAGCGCAATATAAAAGAGGTATAGCCGCAGCAATTGTTCAGCCACCGAGTAATGTGAAATTAGCTGCAAAGGGAGGGAAATCTGGGCGAAGTTAAGGTAAAAGGACTGTGGCAAGCTGATTAAAAGGAAAAAAAATCACAGTGAAAGAAAAATCTCACATTAGGACAAGGAAAAAGCAGGAAAACAGTGAAGGAAGAACGGCATTAACGAGAAAAACCAGGACAGGAAATTTTATCAAGAAGGAAAGAGAAGGTGGAAAGGTCGAGAGGTCAAGGTATATCAAGGCGAATAAGTAAGACGGGATGTGGAGAGAGAGAAGGGGAGGAACAGATGGAGGAAAGAACTGCAGAGGAGGGAAAGGAGGAAACGTAAGGAAGGAAAACGAAGCAAGAAGGATACATGAATGAAAAAGGAAGGATCAAGGAACACACACACACACACACACACACACACACACACACACACACACACACAGATAGAGAAGAGGGGAGGGTAACAGGAAGAAAAAAAATGAAAATATAAGAAAGAAAAATGATGTCAGGATGCACACAAGACTTAGTACAGAATAAAGACGTAGGAGGTGATAAGGGTGGAGAGAGGGGAGAAGAAGCGAGGTCAGAATTATCTTTAATCTCCCTCCCCTTCCCTCCTAATCCCTTCCTCCTTCGCCGGGGATTTAACAACAGATGTAACGTCAGGTGGTTGGAGAGTCTGTTGGGCAGTGTATGAATAACGTGGCAAAAACTGGCCATATAAATCTGTCTATATTGTTGCAAATATCTGTCTACATTGTTGCGAAATTTGTCTACAATGTTGCAAATAATCTGTCCATAATGTTGCGAAAAATCTATGTTGTTGCGAAAAATTTGTCTATAATGTTGCCCAAAAAATCTGTCTGTAATGCTGCGAAAAATCTGTCTATAATATTGCAAAAAAATCCGTCTATAATGGTGCGAAAATATTATCTATAATGTTAAAAAAAAAAAGTCTACAAAGTTGCGGAAATCTGTCTATAATGTTGCTAAAAATCTACCTATAATGTTGCTTAAATGTATATAAGTGTTGCTGGAAATCCGGACAAACTGCATCTTATTTTTAATGTTGGTAAGTCGAATATTCAGTGCTGCAAAACCGGTTATGTAATGTTACAAAACCTCGTATTTAATGCTACAAAAGCCTGACGTCTGTAAGGTAGTAAACTCTGAATACTTAGCGGTGCAGCCATAGAAGACAGTGTTATTTTCCCATCTCCACAGCTCTGCCAAGGCACGGTCTTTTTCCAGAAGGTGGATGACATTAATCAGACGGAGGAGGTTATATGAGAAAGCACTGTCTAGTTACCAGAAGCGTTAAAAGGAAACGGTTTTAAGGCTAACGATGTTATTCTTTGGGAAATCGTTTCAGAGCTAACTATGGTATTATTTGCGTTACTGTAAGGATGTGGGTATCAGTGTCCGGCTGTGAAGTGAAGGTGTCTGTTTTTAACCCTTCTACTGCGGGTGACGTCATTTTCTGTTATTCATGCCACCAAAAGACGAATTTTTTCATTTGAGATATTTCAAAAGGGAGTGGGCTTCGTGGCTTTAAGTACGAGAAGTTGCTCCTAAGTCGCATTAGCCTGATTCTGCTGGTAAAAAGAATAAGGTAATGACGGTATCACAGAAGGAGCAAAGAAAGATCATACCTGCATAAAACATATCTAAGCGTGTACATTAGTTACACACACACACACACACACACACACACAAACGTACAGTAAATCCCACATATACAGTACATTATATACACGTAGATACACAAGAACATCTGAAAAAAAAACACACACACACACACACACACACGCACAGAGAGACAGACAGAGAACGTATAGTTAACTACACACACATTATATACACACAAACACACACACGCAACTCCCCCCCTACACACACCAATCACACTACCAAATAAAGGAAAAAAAACAATAAAGGTTAGAAGCGCCTCGTAAAAAATAAAAAAAGGAAAAAATAAAAACGCATCAGAGTGGCAGGGGAGAATAAACGAGAGAAAGAAAAAGTGAGGTTGGAGAGAAAAAGCACTTACGCGACAGTGGCAGCTTGTATCGGCAGTGTGGGGGAGAGAGAGGGAGGGAGAGAGAGACGGAGAGAGGGAGGAGGGATGGAGGAGACTGAGAGAGGGAGGGGGCGGGTATGAGAGAGATAGCGAGGGAGAGGGAGGGAGAAAGAAGATTGGAGAGAGGCGGGAGTTGCAGCTTGTACCCGGCAGCAGAGGGAGGATGGAGAGGAGATGGAGAGAAAATGGAAAGAGAGATGGAGAGATGAAGGGGGATAGAGGAGGTGGAGAGAGGGCTAGTGGGGGGGAAGAGAAGAGAGAGTGGAGAGAGGCGGGAGTCGCAGCTTGTATCGGCAGTGGGGGAGGAAGGAGATGGAGAGAGGGAGGGGGAGAGAAGGAAGACAGAGGGAGAGAAGGGGAAGAGGAAAAAGAGAGAAATGGGAGACTTACGGATGGAAAGGGAGTGTGGAGAGAGGGAGGGGAGAAGTACAGCGACAACTTCTACCGGCAGTTTGAGAAGGAAAAGAAGAGGGAGGGGGGATATGGAAAATGAGGAGGGCCAAAGGGAGGGGGGTACGAGAGGAGGAAGGGAAGGGAAAAGGGGGGAGGGGAGAGGGGTGGAAGATGGAGGGGAAGAGAGACGGAAACGAAGGGAGATTGGTGAAAAGGGAAGAGGGAGGGTGAGTAGTGAGAGGGAGTCGGACGCGAAGGGGAGGAAGGGAGACTGAAGAGAGGGTGGGAAGGGGAGGGAGAGGGTAGAGGGAGCAGGGAGAGGAGGTGGGAGATGGAAAGGTGAAGAGAAGGGGAGGAGGGGGAAGGAAGACTGGAGACAGGAGGAAGGGGAGGGAGGAAGAGGGAGGGGGAGGGAAGGGAAATGCAGATTGGAGAGGAAGGAGGGGGAGAGGGAGGGAAGGGAGATGCAGATTGGAGAGGAAGGAGGGGGAGAGGGAGGGAAGAGAAATGCAGATTGTAGAGGAAGAGGGGGAGGGGAGGAGGCTGGAGAGGGATGGGGATGGGCAGGGGAAGGCTGGAGAGTGGAAGGATAAGAGTTAAAATCAGGGGGAGGAAGAGGAAAGAGAAAAATAGAGGTGATTTTTTCAAAACTGCGGCAGAAATGAGTGAGACTTGGGCCGTGGCTTTTAGAATTTTCGTAATCCCTGTATCTCAGCGACTTATTCTTAACACAACACCTCAGTATCCTCATCGTATGATGCTGATGAAAACGAACTCGCTATTGGAAAGATATAAATTGCATACAAGAAAATGTTAAGGTGTAGAATGCAAAATAAATCGCTGAGGAAAAGGTGCAACGAAGCCTCCACCACCACTCAGAATACTGTTTTTCGGCTAAAGGTGGCACATAATGAGAGGTGGAGGGCCTTCAGGGAGACTTACAGACGGTACTTTTAATTACACAAAAGAACTGTGCTAAGATGGTGGCTTAACCGTGTGGAGCGAGTGGAAAGTGAGACTAAATAGGAGAGTGTGTAAGGAGAACCACGAGATGACTGGCCATGTGGAACGAATGGAGTGAGAAACTGAATAGGAGAGTGTGTATGGAGAGGTACCCTGAGATAATCTAACTGTGGAACGAATAGAAAGTGATAGACTGAATAGGAGAATGTATGTGAGTAAGGTAGAAGGAGAAATGAGGAGAGGGAGACTGAGGATGAGGTGGAGAGGTATGTGAATCAGGGTAGCATGAGATGTACGGTGACATGGCAGCGATTTGTCTGTGGCGTCTGGCTATATACAGACAGGACAAAGCTGCTAAGACGGTTTGCACAAGTAATGGAGAAAAATAGTTCTGATATTCAAACCCCTTCTCTCCTCAATTCCACCCCGTCTCCCCCTCATTCCAGATATTCCTCTTCGGTATCAGTCCCTAAATTTCCGATATTCTCCCTCCCTTCCCACTTCTCAACCCCCGTCCCAACCTAGTTCCCTTCTCTTCCCTCAATTCAAGGTTCTCTCTCCCATCTGCTCCCGCCTCCTTCTGCCTTCACTGGAGCCCCTCTCCCAATTCCAGAACATCCACTCTCTCAATTCTAGCATCCCTTTCAAAATTACTCTCTCTCTCTCTCTCTCTCTCTCTCTCACACACACACACACACACACACACACACACACACACACACACACACACACACACACACACACACACACACACACACACACATCGCCAGTACCAGCCTTCCTAATTACAGTCTGCGGCCGAGCAAATGACCCTAATGAAATGAGGTCCTGGATTTGACCCCACCCATTGACCTCAACTGGCGGGTCAAAATTCCACAATGAGGGCCTGCCTTAATGGAACTGTGTGTGTGTGTGTGTGTGTGTGTGTGTGTGTACGAAGTAACACATGGGGACAGACTTAATTGCCTTAGTACTGTCCATGAACAGAAACGACACACACACACACACACACACACACACACACACACACACACACACACACACACACACACACACAGATGCTATTGCACTAACGATGGCAAGTCAATGAGGCGAATATCACGCATTTCCAACTTCGACTGTGTTGTTGTGCTTTGAGGGCGTCCTTGTCCTCCTTACGCACACACACACACACACACAACCTGCATAAACACATTTATACACACATACATACATATATACATACATATACCTGCACTTAAACTTGAACCCCAATACCTTCAAGCACACACACACACACACACACACCGGAGACTTACAGCTTCATATATACACACATCTGAACCCCTACACCTAAATACGTATTTTGTATACATGCACATCTACTTTGGCGCAAACACCCTTACATGTCACCAGTTCGGCACTAATACCCACCACCCATACTGAACACATACAACTATATCATTAAGGATTAGAGTGGGGGTATTAGCGGGGGTATTTTTATATGTAGGTGCGTCCCCTAACCTTTCCTGCCCTAGTCTGGGTTTGATCTCGCTTCCTTTCAAACAGCAGTCCATCATTCAACCACCTGACCACAACCTCACCGTAAAACCAACTATACCCTACTCACTCTAACTTGGCCTAAAATTACCATCTCCTCATCTTGAATCCTGAGTTGTAACAGGAGAATAACACTAGAAAATGATGCTAGTCATGAAGAAGTGCTGGGAATGAATGTAGAACCACAGTACTGTCTTATTCGGCCACTGATTTTTTTTTTTTTTCATGTATGGAAGAAGGAACCAAAGGCCAGGCTGCAAAAGAACGAACATCTGGGCCAGGTTAAGGTAAAAAGAGTATTGTATGGAAGAGGTAATAGGAACTGTATTCTCGTCGTTAAAGGAAGCTCCCTAACACCTCTTTCTTAGCGATTTATTTCCGGATATGAGTGGTTTATATCGCTTTAGACATTATGTAGGTAAAGTGAGGCGACACTAGAAGGATTTACATAATTCTAAAGAGGACAGTAAGGTGCAATAAGCAAAATAAATCGCTTAGGAAGAGGTGTTAGGGAGCTTCCTTAACTGACGAGAATACAGGTCTAGAGAGCCTCAACTCTCTCTCTCTCTCTAGAGCCTTATCTCTCTCTCTCCCTCCCTCTCTCTCTCTCTCTCTTATGCCCAGGTAAGCCTACGTGACACTCAGGTAGGAGGCGGGGGGTAGAGAAAACCACGTGACAGTTTCAATCACAGCCCAAGTGCCTCTTTTCGTACTGACCTACTCCCAGGTATTAGCGGCCAGGTAAAAGAAGACCAGGTGACACATTTTAGACGCATCAGTGTAACTGGACACTCCCACACCTCACTACCTTCACCCATTGACGACGAGATAAATTGTTACCTATTGAAACGACACTAGATGGACCACTGGATAAGCTGAAGGACCACTGGATAAACTATTACTACGAGATAAACGACGACCTGTTGAAAGTACACTGGACAGACCGCTGGGAAATTGCTGCTATACTCCATTCACTTTAACTTGGCCCATACTTTCGTCTATATGGGGCTTATTTCAAGAGTGAGTGGCGGAGAAAGGCAACGCTACAGCTCTACATCCCTCCCATAGCACTTCTTCATGACTGGCACCGTAATCTAGTGTTCACCTCTTGCTACGGTTCAGCATTCAAGGTGGAGAGATGGCAATTTTAGGTCAACATGAAGTGAACAGAGTATCGTAGGTTAATTAAGCAAACCACCAACCTAAACGAGCGATTGGATGTGAAATACCGCGGCTGGGAACTGTGGCTTGGTAAAGGGGTTAATGAAGGCAATATCTAACTCCTCCAGTAAAAATAAATAAATAAATAAATAATAATCTATCATAGGGTGAATAAAATCGTCTGGATGTAACAGGAACAAAATGAAAACTACACCATAGAAATTAATATTAAAAAGAACCATTCCAGCTTGAAGTGGTTTATTTTATGATGCCAACCCCATTCACCTCCTTCACCCCAAAATGAATATAGTAGTGAAAGGGGTAATAAGCTAAAATAAATAAATAAATAAATAAATCATCCATCGTGTCTGCTCTTACCATTGTCAATAACTCACTCTTTAATTATTCACGGGGCAGAGCTAGTTGTGACAGTGAGCCATTAGTCTAAGCCATGATTATCCCACTCATGTAACAGACAAGATACTTTTCCTCTCTCTCTCTCTCTCTCTCTCTCTCTCTCTCTCTCTCTCTCTCTCTCTCACACACACACACACACACACACACATACACACACACTCTCTCTCTCTCTGTCTCACGCACAATTCTCTTACTGCACAAAAACTTACCTGTACCGACATACACAGAAATTCAGTGGACATCATTATGCTAGTACGCAATCCTTTACATCACCGAATACACACACACACACACACCATACAAAGACCTACCCACACTGCCATACACCCACACCAAAAATATATCACCTCATGCCTCAATACCCCATTTCACACATGCGTCAGAAATTTAATTAAGGCAGTTTTGGAAATGCTGACACTCCCATTACAATCAAGCCAGAGAGAGAGAGAGAGGGGGGAAAGAGAGAGAGAGAGAGAGAGAGAGAGAGAGAGAGAGAGAGAGAGAGAGAGAGAGAGAGAGAGAGAGAGAGGAGAAAGAGAGAGAGAGAGGGGGGGAGGGAAGAGAGTAATTTCAATCATCATATCCCCCACTGTTTGAACTGTTTGCCCAGAGAGAAGTAATTAGCCTAGTGTTCGTAACAAATGCCCCTCTATTGAGCACCACTTATCAGTATTGCAGTATATATGCTTTTACTGCCTCCTTTATTGCGTACCTAACTACTGGGGTACTTTATTAAATTACAACACACAGTAAGTTGGGTTTAAGAGCCTCCAAGTGTTTTTATTCGGGTTTTGTTTCTATTATTTACTTTACTCAACACCACTTATCAGTTTTGCAGTATGTGTTTTTACTGCCTCCTTTACTAGTCCTAACTACTGAGGTACGTACAAAAATTACAGCACACAGTAAGATGGTTTTAAAAGCTTCCAAGTGTTTTTATTAGTACAGTATTTATGTTTTATTACTCTGCCTTTTTCAACACTTCATTATCATCGCAATATATATCTTATTCTGCTTCCTTTATTGCTTACCTAACTATTGGGACACAAAAATTAGAGGACAGAATAAGCCTGTTTCAAAACCTTTCAAGCGTTGTATAGGTACCAGTACTTACATTTAACTGATTATGCATTTATTAGTGGTATTACGCTTATTACCCAGCACCACCAACACCACTACAGCATAAATTCTACTCTTCCTCCTTTATTTCAGGCCTAACTATCGGAGCACTTACAAACTTTTAGTGAACGTGGTCTTGTTTCATTAATTTATAGCAACTTTGGGAGTAGCTAACTGCCTTTGTTTAACCTATAAATGAATCCACTTAAGCTATTGTCCATTACTTACAGAATCTTTACTGAAACACTGACTCAGAACAATCACTTCTGCACCCTACTACGGGCACGGGTGTAAGCTGGGAACATGGAAACCCGTGTTGGTGAAGCCCGGGATTAAAGTGAGTATCGGTACCGCGTAACAAGGTGAGTTAAGGCCATTACGCAGCGATAACCTAACGTCATTAACTAATTGCCTCCTGTTACCTCCACCCATCACAGTAATCGACACACACTCTACCCACCCCACCATTAACACCCTACACCATAGATTTTTTTTTTTTTTTTTTTTTTGGGGGGGGGAGGCAATGTGTGAAAATTTGTCTAAACTGTACTTTAACCTGCTGCACAGAAGATTGTCCCCTGACTGGAAGTTAATTAAAT
This sequence comes from Coenobita brevimanus, assembly GCF_032717465.1. NCBI lineage: Eukaryota > Metazoa > Arthropoda > Malacostraca > Decapoda > Coenobitidae > Coenobita > Coenobita brevimanus. Next base: position 1,049,656 of record NC_136991.1, read on the forward strand.
CCCTCTCAGTCCAAATGGTGTCCTCTAAGCTAAATAAAACATGTGATGGTAGAAATAGGTAGTAGATTAAGGACGGCATCATACTAACGGCGACCAATCAGGCCATGAATTCTACTTGTATTACGCAGTTTCATACACCATACGGTACTATTTCGCCTAAGCCTTTCAGTAACTTTTTTTCCATTCATGATATTATTGCAGTTTATATCACTTGACTAACGCTTCAGTACTCAGGGTCATCAAATACGGGTCACCGAAAAAAACAAATAAAATAAAAATCAGGCCCATTTTCATTGGTCGTATAGATAACACTCCTTTTGTTCCCTGCACCTCCAGAAAAAGGAAAGAAAAAAGATACAATCACCCACATCGAAATATAAAATGTTCTTCGTGATATTACCTCGCATGAATAGGCTGTAACGTCTGACTGTTGCAAAGACATACATATAATCTCTGCCATTATACCGGAAAGGTTGAATCATTCTCAGCCTAACTATTGCAAAAAAAAAATAGGAACTTATGAGAGACAGACGGACGGACAGACAGAAAAAGCAGGGTAGGCCTTTCACTCAACACGTCTTATTGTCCCGCGTCTCAAGAGGAAGAAGCTACGGGAAGGAGAAAGGGGAATATAAATGCCAAGACGGAAGGGGAAAAGGGGTGATGGAGGTATTCTTGTGAAGGGCGAGAGGGAGAGAAAAGACGTGATACGATAATGGGAGGGGATATGAGTGTAGGGGGTGAGGGGTGAAGAGGGAGAGGGGAGGAGTAGAGGTGGGGTGAGGGATGTAGGGGAGAGAAGGGAGCTATGGAAGAGAGAGAGAGAGAGAGAACCGTATTCCTTATGCCTTAGACTTTGTGGCACCTTTTTCTACGTTATTTAAGCCTGCTACACATTAATAATCTCCTGTATATAATTAAATGCAAAGTAGATCAATATTAAATGAGAAAAAAAAATAAGCTAGAGAATATGCCAGTGTGCTGTGTTAAATAATACCAAGTAAAAAGAACAATATCTTTTTCAAGCATCATAAAAACCACGAATCCAAGGGTAGGACATTGTTTTACTGCCTCTGATCTAAATCACCCTTCCCTGCACATGTAACAACACAAATACACTCATGTCAATCCATTATGCTCCTCTATTCCCCTTACATAACACGTGCTCACCTTTAGCACCTATCACATCACACTACTTACTAACAATCCCTTATACCCCTACACAACACACGTGCTCACCCTTTGCACTTACTATCACAACACACAGACAATCCATCAATATAACCTCAACAAAAGATATCTGGGAGCGCCCGGCTTTCGTGACGGGTTTACTGCAGTCTACGGGGTTCGAGTCTTGAGCCTGAGGCAACACCAAAAAACAAAAAACCCTTCGTCTTGGTGTGGACAAGTATTGCACCATCAAACATCGCAAGAATAATCATACAAATACCCTATCACACACACACACACACACACACACACACACACACACACACACACACACACACACACAAAACGAAAAACTAAAGGTCACAAAAACATTCAGACAAATACTCCCCTCCCCCCCCAAAAAAAAAAGCTAAAGAAAAAATCTATAGGAAAAAAACGGGGAGGAAAAAGTCCGGGAAGAGAGCATTGTATCTCGTCATAGAGCAGAGCGGCGATGTTCATCTGGGGAGACCAATTGTTTAGTCCCGTCCCTCCCGCCTCCGATATATTGAAAAGCGTTTGGCCGGATGAGGAACCCTTGTCTGCCCAAATACCACGGTAGGGGAGGACGGAACAAGGCAACACAGAAAGAAAACTGTACTACTTTTACTTTAACTTGACCTAAAATTACCTACTCTAACTTGGCCTCAAACTGCTTACTCTGACTTGGACTAAATTTGCCTACTGTAACTTGGACTAAAATTGCCATCTGACTTGGACTAAAATTGCCGTCTGACTTGGACTAAAATTGCCATCTCTCCAACTTGGGTTCTAATTTATAACATTAGATTAACACTAAAATACGATGGTAGTCAAGAAGTATTATGGAGTGGATGCAGAACCACAGCTTTAGATTGACGCTAAAGTACGATGCTAGTCAAGAAGTATTATGGAATGGATATAGAACCACAACTTTGTCTTTTTCTTTTACTAAGCTACGTGAAATACGCTGTAAAAGGACGAAAATTTGGCCCAGGTAAAGCTGAATAAACTAAAGCATCTCTGTTTACCAATATCTTTTGCATACATTAAATTCATATTGTAGTGTACGTAATTAACGCAAACTAAGTTGTCAATCATCATCAGCCTGAGTCAATCTACCGCAGGATAAAGATCTCGCCCATCTTTTTCCAATCTAACTGTTAACCTGTTCCATCCAATCCCAGCAAATATTCGAGTCTCAATATCCTCATCTTGTTCCCTTTCTGCCTCCTCCTCCCACTCCATCGCCGGGTTGCCATTCAATTACCTGGTTGTCCATCTTCTGTTTTACGAAGGAGTGACCTGTCCAAATCCATGTCATCATTTTAATATTTATAAAGAACAAATATAAAACGAATGTGTAATATAAAAACAAAATCGCTAGGAGAGGTGTTACGAGTCTCTAGAACCAGTGAGAATACAGCTCTTATGCCTATTGCCTAAGCGAGGGTTAAGGCAGGCCGTTTTTGCTGTCCTTATCTCCCCCTAGAACACGAAACTGGAGAGAGAGAGAGAGAGAGAGAGAGAGAGAGGGAGAGAGTCCACCCATCTGACCAGCCCAAGTAACAGTCTCGGGTCCTTCCATCTCTGACCTGGTCGTGCTAACCAATACACCACCGGCTCCCCCACAGCAAGAGGGAAAGAGGAGAGGGACGCGGGAGGGGAAGCCTGTGTTGCCCTTTTCAATAAACACATTAATTGGAGTGTGTATTGGTGAAGCCCTAGGATGAATTGACTCAGAATCGAACGCAATCTGGGCTACGTGTAATACGACCCTGGTTTACTATACCCTTTCACCTTAACTTGGCTCAGATTTTCTTCCCTTTGCTGCTTCTTTCACGTTACTCAATGGCAGAAAAAGACAGTATTACGGCTCTCCATCCCTTCCTTATTGCGGCTCTACATCCTTTCCCTAGCTCGTCTTTGTGACAAGCAATACATTCTAGTGTTAATCTGTTGTGTATATGGTAGAGATGTCGGACCCTACTGTATGTCAAACGTGTGCAACCGACCACTACCACACACACACACACACACACACACAGCACATACCGTACACAAACTACCTAAGCGCCCCTGTCAGTAAAAACACCCAAATTTTTCCCTGTAAATATAAACAAGACTTGGTCCTGTACATTAAACACGCCGTAGGACTCGTTTCACTTCTTCAAAACATTTCTTGGTGTTCTACTTAGCTAGATTCAACTCTACTTGGATTATTTTCAGCTGTATAAACTCGCCTAGTGCTACCCTTAACATCATACTAGTGAGAGGTTAAAACTGTAAATAATAATAATAATAATAATAATAATAATAATACCAAAATTTCCTCATCTAGCAAGACAGTAAAGCTCCTTAATCACAGTACATTCCATTGATGAGAGGGATAAAGGGTAATAATGATGATGACAGTGGTGGCAATGATGATAACGATACTGGTAATGATGGCGAAGATAATACCGCCTCATCACCTAACCACACAATGTCCCCGGTTTGACAGTGTTTCCCTCTTCCTCCTCCTTTTCCTCCTCCTCCTCATGTATTCTCTTTACGTGGACTCTCGTGAAGAAGCCGAGTAAGTCGTTATTGTAAAATTTATCTCTTCCCTCCCTCTCCTACCCCCCCCCCCCCCGCAGCAACTCACATCTCTCGGGACGAACAAAGGCTGAGTGAGATGTGGACCGCGAGACACCACCACTGGACCTCTCTTTCTCTACACCATCACTGGACCTCTCTCTCTCTGCATCACCATTGGACTCCCCCCCCTCTCTCTCTGACACACACACACACACACACACACACACACACCACTCGCTGGCTCAGTGGTAAAGCTCTCGCCTGCCATCTGGTAGACGGGGGTTCGCGCCTGCTCAGGACACGAAAAGTTTCATTGACGAAGCGGGTGATTATTGTCTCACTTAAGCAAGGGGATGGGGGTGTGCGTGTGTGAAAGGTTACAGCCTTGCCCTTAGATAGGACAATGCTCCCAGCTCTCTTCCGGGAGGGTAAAAAGCTGACAATCACGACGACGACATCACGTGATCCTGCCCGACCAGGTGAATTACACAATGGATCAAGAACATGCTGGTGTTGGTTTTGAGTACATCATCATCATCATTCTAACCCTTATTCCCACCTAAAGACAGGGTGAGAGAGGATCTTGAAATAATAAAAGAGCAAATATAAAAAAAGTAAAACTGTTATCACCACCATTAACCTAATCTTCCATCCCCCTTTTTATCACCTAAAGATGGGGTGAGGTATGATTTAGAGGGAAAAAAAGAAAGTCTGGAGATAGCAAGGAGAGAGAGAGAGAGAGAGAGAGAGAGAGAGAGAGAGAGAGAGAGAGATCATAGAAAAGGACTTAAGTTTTCGACATTTCAATAAGATAAACAAATAAGTATACAACTCACGTAACCTTAAAGTGTGCTTCAGTGTGGCAAATGCAAGCCGATGGTAAATTACATTACAGAGTCAGCAGGGAGCTTCACACTCTCCCAAAAGAACTGACCATGAAAGGGTGAAAATAACACCTTGAGATAATCTAAGCAATTCTCCTCTACCACACCACACTTGCTTATTCTTCTCTACCACACCACATTTGCTTATTCTCCTCTACCACACCAAATTTCCTTATTTTTCTCCACACCATATTAGCTTATTCTTCTCTACAGTATCACACTTACACTTATTGCTTTTTCTTGCTTATTCTCCTGTACCACAATACACATGCTTTTTCTCGTCTACCACCCTACACTTGTTTATTCTCCTCTACCACAATATACTTGCTTATTCTCCTCTACCATATTGCACTTGCTTATTCTCCTCTGACACACCACACTTGCTTATTCTCCTCTACTACACCACACATGCTTTTTCTTCTCTACTACACCATACTTGCTTATTCTTCTCTACCACACTACTCTTGCCCATTCTCCTCTACCATAATACACTTTCTTATTCTGACTACCTACACACAATTTCATCCGACACGGTGCCCACTCATACATGTATAGCCTTACCTTTTTTTCAACAGGTTAGCTAACCCTTTTAATTATTAGGCTACTCTTTAATCTGCGTCCATACGATTTCATTCACCAAACAACGTATCCATATATAACTTCAATCCTCTCTTTCTCTCTCTCTCTCTCTCTCAAACCTTTGCCCATCCAATTTCACTCACCAAACAGCCGTATATAACTTGTATCACGTCATTCTGCACCATATCCCAGGCCAAGCTAAAACACTAGTCAGCACCAACACAAAAAACTGTAATACATTCATCGCCCGCCATCACGCTCCATCTAAATCAAACAGGCCTTATGAACTCAATTCTACCTCATTCAATGCAGGCTTTGGAAGTGGCAACCAATATTGGAAAACTAATATTCAGCTTCAGCTTTTATGAGGAAATGGTGATGGGAGCGATATTGCATGTAGCTCCTGCACTGATGATAACACGATAAATATATAGGTTGTGGGGTGGTGTTCGTACTGGCTTTAAGATTTCGTAACACCTCTTCTCCAGCGACTTAATATTCTCCTGTATGTTAACGATGATGGGACCTATATTATATGTACTCCTGCACTGATAACAGGACATATATATAGGTTATGGGGTGGTGTTCGTGTTGGCTTTAAGATTTCGTAACACCTCTTCTGCAGCGACTTAATATTCTCTTGTATGTTAATGATGATGGGAGAGAGATGCTGTGTCCTACACTGATGATAACAGGACAAATATATATATATAGGTCATGGGGTGGTGCTCGTGTTGGCTTTAAGACTTCGTAACACCTGTTCTTCAGCGAATTAATATCCTCTTGCATGTTCCTGGTGCAACCTATGTTAATGTTAAAAAGGTGATGGGAGTGATATTAAATGGGGCAGGGAATAAGACAAGCATACAGGTTACTGAGCTGCATTCTCGTTGGCTCTGACTTCGGACCATCCCTTCCTCAGCGATTTATTTAGTATATTACACCTCAGTATCGTCTTCACGTTAACACCCTCTTCTCACCGATCTGTTTTGTACGTTGCACTTTTTAACCCTCTTCTAAGAAGCCTAAACGCAACCAGTACTGATGTTGAAAAACGCCGGTAAATGTTAGGGTACAACATCATAAGACAGAGTATTGTCTCTAGAAGAAAAAAAATAACACCTGAACATCTTAGGTAAGCCTTCTCATATTTCACGGTACACAAAATATTACTCATCTTTTAACTAATCATTACTGATTCATTCTCACTAACTCCTTCATCATGTCAATCAAGCTTATTTAACTTAAATATGGGCTGAAGTGGCCTACCCAAACCCAACCAAACTTTTCCCAACCAAAACCTAACCTGAGGCAAATCTGAAAGGAAGTTATTGCCACCCTTTCGTTGCCTTAGGCTGGGAGGGTTGAGTAGACGAGTGGGTGTGGCCTAACTTTACGGCATGGGGATGAAGCTGATTATTGCATTATCCAGCCATTAAACAGTCATACGAATTTAGCCGAATATTGTATTATCCATTCATTAGTCATGGGAATTTAGCCGAATACTGCATTATCCATTCATTAAACAATCATGGGAATAAAGCCAAAATATTGTATTATCTATTCACTGTTAAAGTCATGGGAATAAAGCCGAATATTGTATTACCTATTCCTTAAATAATCATGAGAGTAAAGCCGAATATTGTATTATCCATTCAATAAACAATCATCACATCCACGTCTGAAACTGTGGAATGTGGATCATCATGCACGACATGATCTACAGTATTACTACCACAACCTGGAAGCTGACTAATTACGCCAATCCAGCTGACATATTCCCAAACCGTATTATGTCCTTTAATCTAGTGCTCGCGTCACATTTCTCATCAGTATACATCTGTAAATACATACATATATTCACGATTAACCCGGGAAATGTCATAACTATTTAAAGACATCCTCAGACTATTATTTATAGTTTCCGAATGAATCCTAGTAACAAAACCTAAGGAAGTTTGTATCTAACCCCTCCAGCACGAAAAATCTACCCCAAACTTTGTAAAACTGACGAACTCGGGCTGAAGGGGCTGTCTCCCCACCATTCATCATTCCGTTTAAGCACAGCTAATATAAAATGTCACTCTTATTTATATATTTACCATTCTAAATGCTTATGTAAGTCCAAAATAAGTCATCTGGCCTGGGAATCACTGGTATTAGAGGCAAGTGAATTGGGAGCCGAAGTGCGCAAGCGCGGTTTGAGCTCCCGTCGTGATTGTCACTTCCCGCTAAGACTGCGTGGGCGTTGCTGATTGCAGTTGTCATTCTGATTACCCAAGAAATCAATCAGAAATGTCGCACAATTTGCCCATGATTTGTTTGTCTTACTTCAGCTGTTCAATACAAAGTTCAACAGTCCATTCAGGCGATGCGAATTTGTCTTCACCCAAGCTAGTACCCTGCCATCACATAATGTTGCTTATTAAACCCTAATTAAGCTTAATCTAACCTATAAAGCACAATAGATACTACTTTAACATACATAATCCATTTAATTTATGTTAAACAAGCCTCCAACAACCGTACCTACTGTACAATCCCAATGGTTTTCCACCCCAGGAAATCGCTATACATCTTTTACTCCGTCGCTGCGAAATGTCACTCTGCTTCAAATTTCCCACCCCCAGCCAACTCCACCCAGGTACATTATTGGAACTAGCGGGATTCCAACAGCGATATTCTTTTCTTACTCTTCTTTTATTATATTCACCTCTGAGCTAAATTTTCCTGAAAGTCTGACATACTGTCGTGATTCTGTACTGTTTATATCCACTCCATGTGGCCAAATAATGCGGCTAAAAATAACCTGTATATCCAAATTTCTCGCTTCACTGACGGAGAAAATATTATTGGAACCCGCGGGATTCAAACTTCGTAACGGTCCATAACTTTTCTTTTTGTAGTATCCTCACCCCTGGGTTAAATATTCTTGAAAAGCTAATACTGTCGTGATTTTAAACAATTTATAACTCATCTAAATGGCCCAATAAACCAGAAAGCAATAACTTTAATGTTGCGCGGCGGAGCCGCAGTGTCACCAAGACGACTGTCACCAAATTTAAACTTGCTCTAAGGATATTTGCGGCATCCATGACCAATCTTAACATATACCCAAGGAGCAAATTTGTACTAAAGAGGAAACCTGTAAGAAAAGTACTCTGTTGTAGATACTAAATGAATTTTTCTGGTTTCATAGGGATTCAGCCAAACCAAACTCAGGCCAGTAGTTTACTGCCGTCACAAAATATCACATGCCGAGTGAACCCCAATGAAGCCTATTATAGTCTACGAAAATACACCCTGCAGTATCTAAGCAAATATATAATTTATGTAATCCATCAGTAACGTACTCTAACCTTACCTTGCATCCCGAACATGTCATTTACTAAACCCTAATTAATCCTCAACTAACCTAATACATGCAGCCTACACTACTTCAGCACACATGTAATATATCTAATTTATCCTAAACAAGAACATAACAACCATACCTTCAGTCCTAGCGGTTTTCCACCCGACGATATCGCTGTACACCCTCCCCCGTCACTACCGACCTTCGCTCTGATTCAAATTTCCCGCCGAGGTAACTCCCCCCTCCCCACTAAGAGTAAATTATTGGAACCGGCGGGATTCCAAATGTTATGACATGAACTTCTTCCCTTTTTTTTTTTTTTTTTTGGTGGTATTCTAACTTCTGAACTAAGTTTCTTGAAATACCAGTACACTGTCGTGATTCTGTGTTGTATTTATCCACTCTAGATGGCCAAATGAACCAGTTAACGATAATTTTCTAGCTGTGGGTCGGTCGGCGTCATTTTCACGCCAAAAACGATTGCCACCTTAGATTATTTAACTTTCCTGTAAGGTTTCTGCAGCATCTGTGACATATATTAATATATATATAACGAAATCCCTTTATTTACTGGCGTAAAGAGGGAACTGGTAAGATAAATATGGTTTTGCAGACAGTTTATACTGAATTTATGACGCTCCAGCTAAACCTAACCACACTAACACTCAAGTTCCTATAACTTAATCTCAGCTAAATGGAACTGTTTAGGGTTAGCTGGAATAGAATACTAGAGTTGTCCTTACCATGAAAGGGTTGATGGTACCAATGTTAACCCTCAGGTTTCTTTGACAGACTGGGGTGAATAAAATCGACTAACGCTTGATGGGATTGGACAACAGTTCTGAGTATGAGAAGGTTAGCATATCTAACAAATTCATTCTGTTATTTGCTGAACCTTGGTCTCCTGTAGGTGGATGCCGCTGTCCCACATCAATGAAGGTGGGAAAAAGACTTCCATTTAGTTTTTAGAGGACACCGAGTATTCTCTTTTCAAAGGAATTGAATGTCTCGTACGGCAACACTTACCAATTTCTACGATAAACAAGTCATCACTGAGGTCTAGTTGTCAGGATTCACTTATTTTCTCATTTTTCATTTGAATATCTAGCCGCCACCACCACCATCCCACACCCAAAAAAATGTTGGAATGTATGTAGCAGAATTTATATGCCTAACTTTTTTTGGGGGGAAGTGTTTTACATAATTATATTACATACCCTTTTTCGTCTGCAATACAAAACTATCTTCATTTTAAATAATTTTAGTCATCAATATGCCATGCTGTTAGGTAAACCTGCGCAAGCTTCTGTTTTAAAGAACTAAATTCCAGTCAAAAATTCACGTCATGTGACAAGTGATTCAAAAACTCAGATTGATATTTAGTTCTTCATAATTACAGATCATCGGTAATTTTGAATCATTTCAAAACGGGACAGTAAGATCGATAGCAGGTAACTAGAATAAAATATTATAGGTCACCGTAGTGAACGTATTAACCTATTCAGTACTGCTAAAATATTATTTAAGAATTTTATTTCCAGCAGGTCTTCTTTGTATTACTTACAAAACGCTTACTTCTGTATGTAGTGCAAAATTAATTTTGATGCTGTCATAGTAGACATTAATATGCAATGTTATCAGCAAAAGCTGTGCAAGCATTACGAATTAAAGAACTAATTGCCCCGTCATGAGTTCGCGCCATGTGACGTCATTTGGCGCAAATTCAAACTGCTTGCTTTTATTCTAAACCACAGAACGACGACATAAACTTGTCCGGTGTCAAGATTAAAATATGAATAGATGTCCCGGTAGTGGAGTTCACCTCTTCAGTACTATTATGTAAGTTAAACTTTTACGACTACAGATGATTTTACTGAGCTTATCATTTATCTAGTGACGCCTTTTTTCCACTCTACAGCTCGCTGGAAGGCGGCAGGTTCTGAAAGTGATACATCTGGCAGAGATTCTAAGAGCCAAAACTGTATCATAGTTTTATTTTTGCCATCTCTAGAACTGAACGAGTTAGGTATACTGCAGGCCTAATTAACCCCTTCAGTGCTAGAGATCTTTCTCATTTCGAATACAATCGTGTGGAAATAACAAGAATATAGTGTGAACTACATCAGCGGATTTAAGAGGTTAAGACAGACCTTCGCAGCAGTAGTAGTTGGAGCCTCAGGTTCATGTGAAACATTATCCCGGGGGTTTGCAGAATGAAGTTACCCTTCTGCAACCTACCATTCTCTGGGGGTGGTGGTGGGGAACTGGGTGACGTTCGAATACCCAGGGAGTTCCATTGCCAGGTCATATCAGTTCCACCGCGTGAAGGCGTCCCTCACCAGTACCACCGCAGGTAGTGAAGGGTTAAACAACCTCCAGTAACCCCTTCAGTATCAGAACTTCTTTATGTTTTATTAATGCAACCTCCAGAAGATTTTATTCAGCAGGTCCTCGTGGTGATGGGCTTCCTCTCAGGTCGGGATAGCTTAGTATTCTATCTTACCCAATGCCGGACGATTTTCTTCACCTGAGTCATAGCTGTCCAACGTCCTTATTCTCATTGGTAAAGGAAGCTCCCTAACACCTTCTTATAAGTGATTCATTTTGCTTATTTCACCTTTCTGTCCTCCTCTGTTACATACAACCATCTAATATGGCCATGCTCTGCATAAATGACGTACCATAACGATACTTACCAACCATATCTAAAAATAAATCGCCAAGGAAGAGGTGCTAGGGAGAATTTCGGAACTGGAGAGGTTGGATAGACTTCATTAACCCCTTTCAATGAAAGCCCATCATCATCACCAACATCATCATCACCACCACTAGAACTGCCACTACCGTCATCATCATCACCATTATTACCACCATCACCACAATCATTATCATCATCACCACCACCATCACCATCATCATCACCACCACCACCACCATCATTCACCATCATCATTATCCCACACACACTATACTGGAACTCTTATGTGCATTTCCGTACGTACTTCATACATGTCCTTCTTAATTCCTTAGCTGCCTCCCCTGTTAAGCCTTCTCTCACCTTCAGATGTGTGTGTGTGTGTGTGTGTGTGTGTGTGTGTGTGTGTGTGTGTGTGTGTGTGGTACCTGGTGCTGCTTGGTGAGTGCCGCCAGCCGGGACAGTAGTGATCGTTCTCTCCTGGTGTAGGTGGCTGCCAGGTCCCTCAGTGTGGCTTGCAGCACGCCAATCTGCTCCTGCTGACACGCTACCACCGTATGCAGGACGTGTAGGCAGGAGTGTGGCGAGTCCTGGGTGTCCTGCCGCGGGGTGTCCTGCAGCAGTGTGTGGTGGCTCTGTGCGTGTGGAAGGCCGGCCTCCTGAGCCGCCTCCTGCAGGCTGCCCTCCGTGTAGCTCTGGCTCCTTGGTGGACCGGTGGGCCAGGCATCCTCCGCCTGACCACGCAGCCGCTCCAGCAGGCCTTCATACAGGGAGTCCTCAGACGCCGTGCCCGGGGACTCTCCACTGAACATGGGAGGAGCGGGTATGGGCCCCTGTGGAAGCCCGCCCCCCTCCATCATGCCGCCCACAGCCACCCACACCGGGCGACTCCTGGCCTACCACCCACCCTCACATCACACCCACACCCACTCACCACCCACCCCACCCCTCCCTACACCCACACCCACAAGTCACTTCACACAGGCACACCGCACTAACTTATACCCAAATGGTTCCCAAAGTACGTTATTAAGCACTCTTACTTCACATACACCTTAAAAAAACACTTAGCGCAAATTATATTACACGTTTTAAATCATCAGTGTGTGTCGGTAATAGTGCAGTACTTTTAAAATGGATGAGTGGAATCTAAAAGCATCAAACATTCACCCAAGAAACACTGAGAGAGGGACACAAGAGCGAGCGCGTGTGAGAGAGGGAGAGAGAGGACCCCTCGTGCTCTCCCCTCACCGGTCACATCAACACTGACCCACCCAGGCAGCAGCATCACCATTCTCGACCTGGCCACACTTTGGGTTGGCCCTTCTCCCTGGCATTCAGCATCTTTCACTATTTCTATCTGTCCACCTGACGAGACACACCTGTATCTTTCACATTTCTATCTATCCACCCGACGAGACACACCTGCATCTTTCACCCAGGGCCCATATACATAATTATGGGCCCTGCTTTCACCTTTCTATCTATGTGTCCACCTGACGAGACACACCTGCATCTTTCGCCTTTCTATCTATCTGTCCACCTTACGAGAAACACCCGCATCTTCACCATTTCTATATATCTATCCACCGATAGCCAACCGCCTTAATCTCCCCTAATTCACTGCCACCATTCAAACATCTCAATTCCATCCCTCTACCTCGTCCTCGAGCTGCCCCTTCCCCTCACCTAGTCATACAAATTAAGTATGACATGTTCCTCGACCCAAGATATTTTTATTTTCTATTTCCGTTACAGGTCCGTGCACAAGGGAGGCGCAGACAGTGGGTGTCCACTCCTCACCCGCCCCCTCCCCCTTCCATCATGAACGTCCCACCCCTTTAGTGAGCTTTGCCCCCTTACTATAGTCGGTTTATTTTCACCTGACGGAACTGAGCCACTCCCACATGAATACTTAAGTTGTGGTTGCATGAAATTTGATGAGCCTTAGTTATGAAGCAGGAATGAGTCTCCTTCGTTACTAACTTGTTTTAGGCCAGAATCTGTTCTGAAAACGGAAGTATAATGAAGCATACCTACAAAGCCTTTCTCAGGCCTGGAATATTGGCCAGCAGGGGGGAGCAGAAACCAGGTGAAATATTTGGCAAACCCTAGTCTGTCTTCTTGAACAAACCCATCACCCATAAGGAAGCAACTGCCCCTGCACAGCTGTCCCATATAATAATGTTCCCTTGCCGCTGACAGCGCCTCACCACAGCGAGGTGTTGGGAAATGTGGAAATTTGATTCCTGGATGGATGCTGCATTTCCATCCCCCTATCCAGTGAACTGGGGCGCCATAGTAGGCTCTACTTCATCCTATTATTCGGTTATATGGTTAACACCCACCATTGTAAATCGTTTCCTGGATTACAGGAAATCATCAGACTTGTCACTCTGTGTAGAGCCACCTGAAGTGGACAGAAGAGTAATAAAAAGTGACAGGAAGGAAATGGAGAATTAAGGAGAGAAGAAAGCAGACAGAAAAAAGATGATAAAGGTGAAGGAAGTAGGCAGTATTACATCGTGTATCCAAAAAAGATGATGGTCATCACCACCTACCACTGCATAGAATCATTCTGTTGACTACCATCAATAAAGTAGAGCAGGACTTTTCATTTAATCTCCACTCGCATCCTCTAATTATCATGTTATGAAGCTTAAGCCCTTTGGCTGTTCTGTCTTGAGCATTTGTGATAGCAGCAGCTCCTCCAGCAGGTTGTGAAAGACATTTTAGACCTGAATATTTACAGGTGACAGGTCTGTGTCCTTAGTGGTATTCAGTAGCTACCTCCAACTGCCTCTATGAGATTCAGACCAAAGTGCAGGGCATGACTCACCCTGACTGTTGCCTCAGACCACTAGCTAGTAAAAGCACTGGTGATACACTTTTGTTGTTGTTGAAACCCAAGGCTCATCTGACCTATATGATTCTACAAACTTTAATAGTACATTAATGATGAGCTACTGTATGCAAAGCTTGTTCTGCTGAACATCCTCTACGTGACTTTAACTTTATTGTCTTCCTCTACATGCTTCTGGATCTTACCAATGGCTGAAGGACAATGCAAGACTTACCATCAACATCCCGACCTCTTTTTTTTTTTTTTTTTTTTTTTCCTTTCTTTCTTTTTTTGACACCAAAGGACTGGGTGAAATGGTATTAGAATGTTGAGAATAATGAAAATGCTTTGTTACAGACATTCTGAAAAATGGCTACAAGCTTCATAACTACCTATAAAATTGTCCCTCCTAGACAGGATCAAAAGTAAATAGAATCAAAGTCCAAACTGAGATTCTTACACTACTACACATCACCCATCTAACATTTCTTTCTCCCAAAAGATTCCAACAACCGTTATGATGAATATACTTAACCGTTTTTTTCAGCACTTGGTTAAACTTCCATCATCCAATCCTACATTGCCCCATGAGGAACATAGGAGCCCGGGGCCAGGCAAGTTGGTCCTGACATTTAAAATGAGGGTGACCAGTTTCACTCATCTCTGAGTGGCATTACGTGAGCAATAAACCCCAACTACCCCTTGGATATAAACCATCACCGGTTCAATCCGATTGGAGCGCCATAATTACCCACTAAACCACCAGGTGCCAAAATCTGGTTATATAGTTACCACCCAGCATGGTAAATGGTTTCCTGGTGTACAGGAAACCATTTGGCCTGTCACTCAGTGTAGAGTTACCCACAGGCAGAACAAAGAGGAAAGAATGAAGGAAAGAAACACAGGAGAGAGAGTGTAAAGTCACCCATAGGCAGAAGGACAAGGAAAGAATGATGGAAAGCAAGACAGAAGAGGATGGAAGGAAAGAAGCATGGAGGAGAGGAATTCCAGCTCACGCAAAACCTCGGCCATACAATAGGGATTCAAATTACAGGAGCTCCTTATGAGGAAAATAGTGTTATATTGACATTACGATCTATTAATTCATCAAGCTGTTTTTCTATCTGTCTATCACCCAATCCTTTATTGCCCATATGAAGCATAAGAGCTCAGGGATAGGCTATTTTGTCCCAACATCTAAGGTGAGGAACACCAGTCACTCATCTAAGTGGTATTTTTTGAGCAATAAAGCTCAACCACCCCTCTAATGTCAACCCATTACAGCCACATACAGTCAGAGCATCTTAACCTGCTAGACCACCAATGCTGCTCAAAGGCTGCACTTGATTTTTTCTTTATGCTTATTTTAACTTGATAGTTGATGGAATGGGTAACTGGAAGGTGTATGTGATCTTCATCTACAAAGTAAATTATCATTATAAGGAGGGTCACTCAGAGACTGCAATGACTCATGCCTTGCAGGTGGTCTAAGGGCCAAACATCTGACATTGCTTTGTGACCATAATCTTTGTCTTATTGTTTTAAAATAATATGTCAACACCCAGGTAGACCCTCAACCCTTCCTCCAAGTCTGGTTCTTTTGTTCACATACTAAAAGACAGATAGAATGACACACACATACCAGGCAAAATATTACACCCACTGAGTGTAAAAATATGCACAGATGATTAGGTTTATGAAGTGGAACCAAGATCCACGGGCTCCAATAATGTGTGTATGACTGTGTAGTCCATTTCACTCAGCCTGTTGCAGATAAGCTTCCTACTTGAGTACTCCTGTTCTTAGTTCTTGATCCTCCTAAGGTGAGGAAAAAGGTCAAGATGATGATGATGATGATGATGATGATTTAATATTAAATGACACACTTTATGCAAAGAAAAATACATACATACATTCATCATCTAGTTCTCTGTTGCCCCACAAGCAGCGTAGAAGCTTGGGGCTAGGCAAGTTGGTCCTGACATTTAAGATGAGGGTGACCAGCCTCACTCATCCCCGAGTAGCATTATGTGAGCAATAAACCCACACCACCCCCTGGGTATGAATCTGCACCGGCTCAATCCGGTTGGAGCACCTTAATTACCCATTAAAACACCAGGCAACATAGTTTGGTTATATGGTTCCCACCCAGTGTAGTAAATGGTTTCCTGGAGTACAGGAAACCATTTGGCTTGTCACTCAGTGTACAGTCACACAGACAGAAGAATGAGGAAAGAAATTAGAAAAGAAAGACACAAGAGGAAGGAAGGCTAGAAGGAAGGAAGAGTGGAAAGGGCAGTCACACGAGAGCAGCAACACATCGACTGAGTGGATGGTGAGTGCCCTCACCTACCACTTCCAAAGAAACAACAGCCAGATTAATAAGAAATGGCTGACATCTATATTTGTATCAGTCTTCATTAGGTATACTGCAGGACTGGACCTTCTTATGGAAGGGAGAGTTTTAAGAAGTTATGTATGAAGAGGACGAGGTGTCTGTATGAAGACTGATGCACGGGAAAGTTGACGTGTTGTGCTGGTTATGTCTGTGTGTTACAGCCAGACAAGTGAGAAACGGATGACATACACTTGAATATACACTGCAACCAAATTTATTTTATAAGTACCAGTATCAGACAAAAAAAAATTTTAGTTGGCCAAATACTTGACCCACATTGTTTCTAGGCAAAATTCCACAAAATCATCATTAAATACAGTTCACTTCCGGTTAGAATTACACCCGCCCATGACTGGCGCCCTTCCACATCTGCCCATACTCCCTCACTCCATCACCTATAATTAAAATTCTAATTCTGAATGGAATATAATCATTGGTGATGAAGTTAAGGGCGAGGGAACATGGTAGGCATTCATCACCAAGTGTAATACCAATTTGGAGAGGACTACACACATGTACAATTTACAAAATTGTACCAGTAACAAAAATACCTTCACTCTGAGTGATGTATTATTTAATTTTAGTCTTGCCATCACCAGACAATCTTATTCAGCTTCAGAGAGATTTTTCAGACTGGTTAGATATACTGTAGCCTTAATAAAATCTGTCATATGCGAGTTTTTTCTTATGCTAAATAAAGCTGTCAAGAAATGGCAAGAATTAAATGAAAGGTATCACCCAACTTTGAGGGGTTAATTCATAATACAGTTATCATTATTATTGCATTTCAGAATGACTCAAAATCAAACTGAGCTTCAACAGGAAGACACATGGTGGCCTGGTGCAAAACCTGATGATGTCACAAGCTGAACAAGGATCAACAGCTTCACACCTTCATGCTTTAAATGATGCAGTGCAGGTCAGAGTAAGTACACAACTTAGCAGTCAAACACATTACATTATCTGCAATGACACGAGGCCCTATTCTAGTCAGCTACAAGGGCTCCTTAACACATCTTTACCAGTGTATTTCTGCATATGATAAACTTATAATACTCACTTTTATGTTATTAAATAAAAAGCTCTACACATGCTGGCAAGGTCAAATCTTAAAACATAAATATTACCAATACCAACTACTGATGGTTAAATTATTTTCAACTGGATACAGTATATATTAAGGTGGAATAGTCAAAATTACCTGCTATGAAAGAGGTGCTAGAAAAGCTCCTAAGCCCATAAAAATACAAACCCAGGGTTGGCTGACTTAACACATGGTGAAAGCCAGACAACATTTTTGTAGGCCCACACATTGCTATACAATGGCAATATCTTTTTAACCCCTTGGGTACTCTAGTTCTCCCTCTACTGAATAAGATCATCTGGAATTAGCCAGAACAATATACTGATACTTCAATGTTGTCCCTGTACAATACTCAAAGGGTTAATGTAACAAATAACATATGCATGACCATCAGTCATATTTAATGTCCTTTCAAAAGCAACTTATTTCTGACACAAGGCTCTATAAAGCACAACAAGTGAGCCACACCTTACTACTTTACGCAGCACGATGCCATGATTCAAAGGCCCGTAGAATATTCTCATCAACATACAAGGCTGTCAAGCTCCTCTTCCTTGATGACTTATTTTACTTACTGCACCTTATCATTCTCCTGGTATGTTACTAATACCATTCTAATATCTAACAAAATGCATACATAAATATAAAGGATTATTAATTAGATAAATGCAGAAATAAACTGGTAAGAAAAAGGTGCTAGACAGCCTCCTCAGCTGACAAGATTTTGGACCTAAACACATGCACATGACAAAGTATATCTGCAAATTAGAAAAAAAAAAAAAAAAGGGGGGGGGGGGGGGAGTCTGACAGCAGAGGTAAGGTGTGGTCTTACCCTGACTAATGGAGGTCCCCCAACTTACACAATGCTCACTGAAATCATAAATGAGGATACAAAACAACTGATAAAAACTGTACCAATGTTTCTAGTTATCATATGGGCTGTACAGTCAGTGCTCAATAAAAGTAACCATTTTTGACATTCTTTTATGCTACTAATCCTCTGTAAACTGAGGAAAAATGACCAATTAAAGTTCCACTGCTGGCTATGAAGCTGATTTGCATGTTCCCCGGAAACATCCATCCATCCAATCCGGTATTTCCCCATCAGATGCACAGGAGCCCAAGCTTGGCTACTCAGTCCAGACACTGAAGGTGAGTGATCAGTTGTTTTTCCCTGAGCTGCATTACACAAGCGAGAAACCCCAACCATCCCTTGCACGCACACCTTTGAGGGCCACGTCCTGATGGAGTGCCTTACCTCACCAGACGGAATGAGTATAAACCTTGTGCTCACCAAATCAAATAACAGAATTCACTAAACAGAAGAACATACAAAAGTAACAGGTAGAATACCAATTAAACACAATACTCCATTCATGTCAAAAGTAAGTTCCAAAGATATAATGTTTTCCCTACAACTGGTCCTGTACAAAAAGAAAAAGTAGGAAATCAGGGGCCAGATTTAATAACGAACTCTGGTCAATTCCCTGTTAAAACTATGATGTGTCTTTCCAGGAATGGCAAGGAAAGCACCAGAGGCAGTCCACAATTGTCAGGGTATTCACAAACAAGTCTGAGATGAAATCCATTGTAACTTTTAAGATCTTGTTTTGCAAAACAGACGAAAAAAGGAAAACAAACAATTTTTTTAAAACAATTTTCCCATGTCTCTCTTTCTTCCTGCAAAAATGAAAATGAGCTATGGAAGGGAACTGATTGTAAATTTCTTGATAAACCCTGACCCAGCATTATAAGCAACAATGGAACCTTAAGGGGCTATTTGGGATATTTTCTGCAATTTACAGAACTATGAAATTAATAGAAAAAAGGAATAACAAAAGGAAATACTGTATATAACATGGACTTACTGTATCTTAAAAAATAATAATCAGCTAACCTGACTGGCATAAAATGTATTATATGTTAATACAATCACTATCTCTTAGGAAAAAAATACATCCACGTACAGTACCACAACAGTACTAAGAATACAGGCAGTCCTCACTATAAATAAGGAATGAGTTCTAAAACATCACTTTTTTCAATTAACTGACAAAAGAACTTCATAGATACAAGCAAACTTTAATGGCTAATTTTTAATAATTTACTGAGATTCCGATGACACGTTCACCCGTCACTTTAAGATACTTTAGGTAATGTATTCATCACAAATCACGTTTAAACGTTCTAACTTCAACTTGTCATTTTGACTTTTATTTTCTTTGTTTACCGTTTTTTAACACACTACAATAAAGTACAACTATTCAGTTTTAAATGACACCAAAACCAGTACTGTCATGAAAAGTGTATTTACACTGACCGAACAAAGAAAAATATCGCGGCATGAAGGTGCGGGTCAACTCAAGAGCGGCTGACTCTTGGACTGACGTAATCTGACCGGAGTTGAAACCTGATAGGGTTAATAGCAAAATGGGATGTTAAAAAAGGGCTATTTACAACCAGAACTGCCTGTATTACTATGTAACCTGCATTTCTAAAACACTGATATTTTTCTCATTACTACTGTACCAGACTTCATTCAACCTCCACCTGACCTTCCACAGTGCTTTGGCTGGACACTCACTCCATTAACAACATCAGTATGAGAGGTCATTTTAAAATGTTGGAGCCTTTATAAACGATACGATATTATATGAGTCAATCCCATATCACCCCATTCAAGGTGCTGGGCTCTAAGGATAGGCTAACCAAATCCAATAAATTGATGGGTAGATGACCAGCCTGCTCCCATGATGGCATTACACAGTCAATTAACCTTGAGTCAGCTCTTGGGGATCAAACCCATGGAAGGTCACTACTCCAAAGGGGGCGCTTTAATCAACAAAAATCATCTATAGGTAGGTCTAGAAAAAAAAAAAGTGGTGAAAGGGTAATGGGTAAATATCAACCTCCTATAAATATACTGTAATGGTATGTGTCAGATTTATGTATATATATGTACAAGTGATTACCTACCTACATACATACACATTCATTCACAATAATACAAATTACCTTACATATATGCATAATTTCCACTTTGGTGAAAGCAGAAATCTTCCTTCATCAGTCTGCAAAGGCCCAATGCCTGTAGTTTCAATCTTGCATTACTTTCTACTTTCATAATATTATACAGGTTGGTCCTTATATTGCACCCCCATTGCCTCTTAGCTGGTAAATTCT
This sequence comes from Coenobita brevimanus, assembly GCF_032717465.1. Taxonomy (NCBI): domain Eukaryota; kingdom Metazoa; phylum Arthropoda; class Malacostraca; order Decapoda; family Coenobitidae; genus Coenobita; species Coenobita brevimanus. The sequence goes on from NC_136991.1 coordinate 1,070,444, forward strand.
TGTGTACCGGTGGACCTCGTTATGTGAGTGGGATATGTTAATGGAGGGATGCTCAGACTGTGGAAACTTGTATATTGGATTGGGGGGAAGGGGATTGTGAAACTCATAGAACGGAGCACATAAATCATGAGAAAAATAGGGTTAGGCAAACTGACCCTGCTCACATCACCAAATTTGGGTCTACATTGCCCAGTCTCATATCATCAGTTTCCTGTATTGTAGATGCTCGTATAACGACACCCACCTGTACTGAGGGGATTGCTCAGTAAGCATTACCACTGTCTGCTCTGCTGCATTTTCTACTTCCCACAACCATTTTCAAGGTTTATAGGCTCTTCTTTTTTTACATTCATGGGCTACTTAGTTAACCATAGTCCATTTAATCTTGTCTGACAAGGATCCCTAACTTCTTTCACCCCAATTAATGGCCAAATAGTCAGATTAGAGGCTAACTCTGACTAGTAACCATGGAGACTCATACCTGCCTCAATACTAACACTCCTAAAATTTTACACACACATGACTAAGTTTTAAGTTTTTAGTGACCTAGTTCCCTCAGATTTAAAAAAAAAAAAAAAAAAAAAAAAAAAAAAAAAAAAAAATGTGGTAATTTACAGCCTCTAATTTTAAGTTCACTGATTACATGGTTGATTAGTAATTACAAAAGACAGGCAAAACATCTATGCTCCTCACACTAGCTGACTGAGACATCCCCACATGATACAATCAGTCCTAATTTAAAATTTTTCACAAAGTTAATTCAGTAATAGGTTCCTGATGAATTAACCTACATTCATCCCTTAAAGGACTTTGTGATTCACTATAAAGTTGCTATGACACACATGAGAATATATGTATTTTTTGTACTTTTAACACCTCAATCATAAACAAATACATCTATCTCCCTTTGCTTCACTTTAAGTAGCATTTTGCCTGCCAATCCCCAGCTCATACTTCATTCTGGTGACATTTTTCATTACCATCTTGTTACCTTCAATTTTATTCAGCATTTAAGACACTTTTCCAATGTACAGCCTTCACTAATCTTTTCATTGATGAAGATCCTTCCTAGGTTAAACACCACCACCTGAATTACACTGAAACATGACATCACCAAACTGAAGGGTTTAATTAAGGACCGCCTGCACCTCCAACATAGGGTGCAATACACAGACCATTCTGTAAGCTGTACTGAGGCGCAGTGTCACCTGGCTCTAGTTTCCAGCCTTCCCTTCAAGCCCCTTCAAGTTAACTTATGGTAGGCTTGTCTGTATTGGGGAAAAAAAAAAAATCACTTTTTTTTCTTCAACTTCATTTAAGGAATGATATAAATTATTTAAAAAGGGTCAGGCTTGTCTGATCCAATGAAACATGTTTAGGTTTCTTGTTTCACTCATGTTTTCTTCCACTTTACCTATGCGCTATGTAACTTAATACAGTAATACCTCATTTAGCATTCATTTTGTTTTTGCTGATTTACACTGCTGTTAATTCCACCATGTTGCAGGTCTTGTGGCCTCAGGCTCATCCCAATATGAACCCACTGAACTGCAGGCTGATCTTGTCCTTCTCCTGCAGTCCACAATCCTCTTTTCTTCAGATAGGGAGGGAGCTTAGGGATTTTTGTACAAATACTATATAATGATGGGGTTGTTTAAAAAAAAAAATGTACAGTACAAGTACATACAGGAATCCATTCATGAAGGCGTCAATTCTTAAACAACATACGAGCAATACATAATACTTCATATGGAAACAAGTACACACAGATTATTGCAATATGACTTTAAAAGTACTTATCTCAATAAACATGCATAGAAATGTTACTACACTGACACTAGCCTCTGGCTGAAAGGCAATACAATCACTTTTTTTTGTGTGTGTGTTTGTGTGTCCAGACATTACTGTACTGGTCTTCACGGATTAACACAGTGATAAAGCTTTTATTTTATTCTTCCTCTTTCCTAACAGTTTTATTTGACTTATGAAAGACTTGTCATACTGGAACAGTTAAGAAGGCTACCAGTATATTTAATTCCTCCAGCCTGAAATATCTCTCCCATGTTGAATAGTACTGTCTGAAATTAGCAAACATTATATTTAAAAATGTCACTGAATTTAAGAGGCTAAAAGATCAAATTACTGTAATATGCACAAAATAATCACATGAAGACAAAAGTATTACATGCATAAAACTGCAGGCAAAATTTGCAGAGAATTAACCCCTCCAATTCAGTGAAATGCTTCTTGCTTTAACCTTGTTAGCTCCTGCTGAGTCTATTCAGCTCAAGAGAGAGTTTTCACACTGGAGGGTTAAGATATAAGCAATGAATTTTCCTTTGAGAAATATCATAATCTGGAAGCAGCAAAAAATAAAGTACACTATAGGTCACCAGATTCATGATGTTAAGTGGAGCACCAACTGGCTTAGGGTGGCACAAAAAACAACTTTCATTGCCTGAGTAAGTGTAGAAAAACATGGCATAATGTGTGCGACAGGGGTTTACATTTTCTTCAGGGAATTTATAACTTTTCGCTCTCTTTCTTACCTTTTTTTTTTAATACCACCCTATTTATTAAAGGTGTGAATATGTCTATGATAAATTTTAGTAATGCATTCCACGACCATGAGAAATAAATAGTTCTAAATGAGGTATTACTGTACATTACATCATATGATTTTGCATCATTCACAATGGATGAATTATACTCACATCTGGAAAAGGTAATTCTACATATGGGTATAACTCTTCCATTCCATCATGTCACGGCACAGTGATATCACGATATATCCAAATGTTGCAATATAATCTTGGCTTAACATGAACTGGCCTCTTGGTGGCTAACTTGGGTAAATATCATGCTTGTCAGGTCCCAGTGATGGTGATGTGATTACTGACATGTTCAGATGCTCAGGACTTGACCAGTGTTTTCTGAAGGACATGAGCATCAGCAGGTTCAATCCTCTTGTAATAGTGTTGTTTCGTCTCCACTACCTCGAACCCAAATTTTTTGTAGAAGTCTAGCGCCCCATCATTATTTACTTGCACATGTCTGTCAAGGAATAAATAAAACTTTAAAATAAACTGGACAGTAAAAGGTTGTGTACATAGCCTGATTTTAAATACATAAATGCATACATACCCAGCACATACATAAAAATGATGACATGCTTCAACACTTATATTGTAATATACTGTATATGCTTCATCACCACCATGACATTCCTACAGTATCTCCCAGTATATGTATATACCTTCTCACTTTCAACATCTTCAAATCAACATCGCACACATTCATTCATCATTCATCATTTAATCCTGTTTTGCCCCATGAGGAACATAGAAGCCTGGGGCTAGGCAAGCTGGTCCTGACATCTAAGATGAGATCAATCAGCCTTAATTATGGGTCAAGTTAGTGTATAATGGGTATAGTTTTAATTTTTAGTACAGTACTAGAATATGCTGTTTTAGTCATTTATTTTCCATTACGTGCTTGAAAGCACACTTCAGGAAAGGCCCATTGGACTTACTGGATTATCAGCTTTATCAGATCGGGCTTCCCCCTAACTGATCTGGTACAGAGAAAGTCTACTGCAGTAAAACCTTTCCTACCATAAGGTAGTGAAAATTACATCAGCACTGTACAGGTACTTCAAAGATACAGGTCAACCTTACTTTATGACCAACCATTGTGCAACTCTTCACATACAATCTTCACATTCTAGCATCTTTTTCTGATATACAATCACAATTTTCACTTATACAATCATTACAATTTCCTGCTAAACCTATTTTTTTATATGCCCACTGATTTTGCTTATACTACAGCTACAGTACCTCAATTCAATATACTGTACTGCATTATGATAAACCGTTATCTAACAGGTTTTCCATTATGTGACTCGAGGGGTTAATCTGGATTCCTGTTACCCAATTATTACATATTTAGCAGAGATGATGCAAAGTGATTGTGTGAGACACTGCTGGAAAGTGATTCCGTCATTTCCGCCATGACACAGTATAACTAACATGAAAGTGCTACACGAGACTGTACACAATAAAATTTATTCAGCAACACTGTTGTTGAGGTTGCTTAACCCCAATTTGTCCAGTCAAGGAGACCCATCAACCACAGGTAAGCTACAACTTTTGTGGGGTTGTCCCACAGTACAGTGCCTGTACATACATGTGCATCAATTAGGGAACTGGCATCCCCATGTGGTAAACGCTGGCTTACCTGGGTTCTTCTCCATGGTGAAGTGTAGGGAAATAAGGTTTGGCTCCGGCATGAAGGCTGCAGCTGCTTCACTCTACCCAGGGTGTACAGCACCATGTGTGGGTTTCTCATCAGTACCACAACCTCAGTATGTAAATATTACAAGAGGAAAATAGGGAGGTGGAAGATTGAAAGGAGACCCTTGCTGCTCATTAACAGAGTTTCTTTTTCTAATAATGCTTCCCCATACTGTACTGGGTTGTTGTTACTGTTGTAATGACCACAGGCTCATCTGAATGTGAATCTGGTAGACTGGAGGCCGAAGCTGTCCAGAGTCCAGGCTGCTATCCTTCATTTGGGGGACAGGGAAGAAGTCGAGGGTCATATAGTACATACAAGTACAGGTATACAGTAACTACGCAGTGGAGCTGCTTCATGACAGTGCCAATGAAAGAATGTAACCCTCTCCAGCACCACTGTAACTTACAGTAATGGGAAACAGTACCCTAAACTTACAGAAAGATGGAGTTGAAGTTGCCTTCCTTTTCCACAAAGCTAAGGACGTGCTCAAGCATCTTAGTGCCAATGCCAAGGCGTCGGTAGGGTGCCAGACAGCCCAGCGTCATGATGTACAATCGCCGCTGGCCCTCCAGAACATCCACACGGCAGCACACACCACCAACCACTACATCATTGTAGTATGCTGTGGGAAGAACAAGAATTATACTCTGTCCACTTTAGCTTGGCCTAACAGAGCACGGTAGTAGTTGCGACCCCAGGCTCACCTGAATGTGAACTCACTGGACTGCAGGTTGAGGTTGTCCTCCTGCAGCAGTTCATCATCCTCCACTCAGGAAAAAAGAAGGCAGGTGAGGACATTTGTATGACAGGAAAGCAGAGCAGCCCTATTATAATGGTGCCACAAAGAGAAAGCATCCCTCTCCAGGACCAACTGCATGGCTTAATAGTGATATAAATGTAGCCTTAAAAAAAAGTGGGGAGGGGAGGGGGCATGGAAGGTGCTTCAGAGAAGTGTATCTGAAGAAGAGAAAGAGAGAAGTAAACTTGAAGAGTGAGAATAAAACAGATCATAAAAGAAGTACCGTAAAGAAGCCAGTGGGTGATAAGCATAAAAGAGATTATGACCAGTACAAGCATACAAAGGTGTTTGATAATATGTTTGTTTGTGAACTAGGGCTGAAAAGTTGTATTCTTACAAAGCTTTTTTATTTAATCTTGATACCACAGACAATTCTGCTCAGTTCAGGGGATAGTTATGTCTTGCGGCGATAGAATTAATGAAGTCTATTTCTAACCCCTTCAGCGTGAAAAGCCTATGTTCATATCAGTACAATCATGCGGTAACTGCAAAAATAAATTAATATCTGTCAGCTTATTGACTATGTTAATGACTTATTTAGCACAGAACTGCTTTTTATTCTGACTGTTACTTACATCTTTTATGACAACACAGACTTTACAATATAAACAGCAAACAAGAATATATATACAAATACATAAATAAACTGTTACGGAGCCTCCCTAGCCCCCCTTCAGTCTAATGATGTATGATGTACAGTATTTACTTTATTTGTGCTACGTTTAGATAACTTTATTCGGGTTAGGGGAGAAATGTCTTGCAATGGAGAGGATAATGAAAACCTTAAGCAACCCTTCCACTCTGAAAAGTATCTCAAAAGCTGTAAAAATGCCTAGATGTACTGTAATAAGAATATAGTATACTTTAAAACATAATAAATAAATAAAAGGGTTACTATACCAGATTTAGGGGGGGGGAAAAAAAAATGGGATGAAAGAAGTGCTACTGAGCCTCCTTAACCACTATGAATAAGGACACCAATCATTACTAACCCAGCTTGGCTAGTTCCCCAGCCTCCAGCACATCCTTGTAAAACTTATCATTGTAGCTGACTGGGAACACCACTTGATTCAGCAGTTTGAGTTGCTTGATGTTGTGGGGTGTTACATCACCCAGCTCAATGCGGCCCCTGAAACATAACACTGCCATTATCATCATCATTGCAACTTCTTTTTTCCCACCTATGGACATGGTGAGGCAGGGTCCACAGAACAAGTAAGGAGAAATAATATATATAAATCATATCATCCTGAACTCTTTCTCCTACCTAAGGACAGGGTAAAGCAGAGTCCAGAAAACAAGAAAAAACACTTCGATGGGAGGCCAAATCAAAGTTTATCAGAACTGTCTGGGGATAAGAATACTGTAACTAGAAAATATGTCATGGGATGGAAAGGTTAATGCATGAAATATCTTGCTGTCAGACACTTGGTAACGTGTCTTCCCAAACAATACACTCTTCAGTCTGCCGTACAGCACTCATTTCTGCATACTTCCACCTCTTGAAAAGCATCACTCTGATTGCTATGGTTTCTTGTGTCATATATTCGATTCAGTTACAAGTCTACAGATTTCCCATGCTTTTTAATTTCATTTTGTAACAGAGTGGGAACTGCTTAGCAGGGCTGGAAAAAATCCTAGGCCACAACCAGCGGGTCTTGAATCTGCTCCTCCACATTTCCTGAGTGACAAACTAACTAATTACACCATGGTAGAGTCTGGATCACCCCTTCTGCTGATTGGAAGGGCTACCATCCCTGAGCATTACTACACATTTGTGACAATTTTATACATTTTGGTAACCTTCAAGGAGACATGGGACCACCTACTTTGCGATTTTCTTCAATTTTTCTTTACCAAATCTCTTTATGGGATTCTTTGAGTATTTTCTGAGTGCACTTTCACTGTTTGTTTTCTATTTCTTTTTAACATGGTGAATTGTGTTTAAAAAGCGGTCACAATTTACATCCCCCAGTGGCACCAAAGACAGACAGATGCCATCGTAGAACATAATCTTTGACACAAAATTACCTTTATCAGGCCTAATTTATCCAAACCTAACCTAAATTTTGTACTCTACCCAAGCTGTCCTATCCTAACCTAAACCTAATTTAACCTACATAGGCTGACCTAACCAAACAGCCTAACCTAACCCAACCTATCCCTTATATATAGGTAAACTCTCAATTATCCATCATCGCAATGTCCGGTGGTACAGGCTCGGCCCTATTAAGGCAATATCCAGCACTGAAACTGGACATAACCGGTGGTTCTATGCAATACCCAGCACTGAGGTGTATCAACTGGCGCTGTATTACTGTATTGTATCATTATTGTATTTTATGCTTAATTTTCACCTTTTACTCATGGGAAAGTTTTTAGGAGAGAGGTTTGAGATGGATAATAATGCAATATCCGGCTTGACACCGAATATTGAGCCAACGGGGGGTACTATGCAATATCTGACATTTTACTTTAAACGGCATTGGGCTTGGTTGAATTACGTCAGATAACTGTGAGTTTACTGTAACCTAATCGTATTTTCCTTGTTTGGTGATGTTTCCCTTCATACTAGAAAATGCATTTCTGTACACCTTTACAAAATTCTGGCAGAAAATAATTTCTTTTAATATTTAAGAAGTAGTCTTATGTCCAATTCAAGATAACCACAATTTCCAGCTTCAGTTCTGATGAAAATTTCCAATATTCCTACGTTTTTCCCTGCCCAAATCCCCGAATCCTAATACTGTAGATTTCTCACCACTGATTGAGGGAAGGGGTGTATCTCAAAAACTATCATTTACAGCAGACATGACTGCCCAAGACATCCAAAACCATGGGAACAACTATACACTATGGCAGAATCCCGTATGGCTTGAAAGCAAAAATTTACCATGATGTTACAATATCTGAAGAGGCAGAAACTAGTAAGCTACATCTGATATGATCCACCATGGGGAATGGTGAAGGCATAGGAAGGAAACCTCAAAAAGATCCTAAAGGCTGGTTCACATAAGCTAAACCATGGCCGTTTTTTTTTGCTGATTTGTGGGGAAAATATGCCAATTCAGCAATTCTCCTGGAGAGGTGTTCACACGTATGGGGACTGCAGAGGCAGGAACAAGGCAACAGTGTCTACAAACAAAGATGGACCACTGTACCCATACCAGGTGTGCAGCTCTTGCTCTTGCACTCTGCCTACTTTAAGATGTGCCATCACAGCCGCAATTTAGCTCGTGTGAACAGGCCTTTACTGTCACTCAGCTTTCCGGTAACTTCAGGGGCCAGATGCATACCTTTTCTCAAGCATAAAATCATGTATAATATTCCTTGTGTATATCTTTTTCTCACACTTAAATAATCATACTTTCATACTCATTTCAGATCCACCCAAGCTGAAATGAATGCAAAGGTGCGAGTAGTCTTATTAGTAATAGAAGCGGTATAAACACACAAGATATCATATTCGTCCTCGTTGCCAGAGCTTTGCCCTGTTCAGCACTTCCATTTTAACTGGTCTGGCCTCTGTCTCCTGATTCTGGCAAAAAAAAAAAAAAAAAAAAAAAAAAAAAACGTCGGTCTCTCCATCCCAGCAAAAAAAAAAAAAGCTGCAATTTCTGCCTAGGGACAAATACCAGCAAAAAATGGCTGCAACTTGGTTCGTGTGAAGCAGCCTTTAGATAAATGGTAAAATAACTAAAAAAGAAAATGTTATCCTAATGCCTGCACTAAGAAAACAAATTCAAAACTGCAACTCGGGTCTCAAACCCTAAAACGGTCTTTCTTCTTTACAGTCACATAATTTCCACAACGAAAATCCAACAAAACAGGGCAGGTTGAAGATCCAAATGCAAACCAAAGTGACATTAAAGTCTAAGCAGCATGGTACACCCAGACACGATTTACCCGGGCAACACTGAAGCTGAGAATGTTTTAAAATGTATTTGTAGTTTGAGTGTAAGATATTCATATAACAAGTATCTGTCAAATTTAAATTAGCATCAATACATTAACTTCCGTCAAAGCCAGTTCCCGGACATCAGTACTGCTTGTTTGAGCACTGCTATATTGCCACGAAGGGGAACAATTAACCATCAAATTCCTGTAAATGATCAAATCGTGCATCTGTATTACTACACGATGTGTTATAACATCTTACTTCCTCATGTTGGAGAACGAGAGCGGAATATATAGGAAGAGATGACACCACTTCAGTGAACAACACAGGGCGCAGCCATGATGGTTAGCTCAAATAGTGACGTCACTCTCCTTAGCGACACCTTGGCGTCCTTAGCAACGTCTAGAAATTATAAAATATTTGACCAGTTACATTAACCTTTCCATTTTTAAGATTTATCCAAGCTAGTGGCTGTCACAGCAGGTCAAATTATCTATTCACAAACTAACCAGCTTACTTTATCATACCAATGTCGAAGATGGAGCAACAACTATGCACAATTTGAACCCATATATCTGCCAGAAAAATATTTTATTTCAGTATATTATGAATACATTAGTAACACAATTAACCATTTATATGGTCATATTTTGTAAATTAGTTTCTTCAAATAATTAAGACTTCTAGTGTGAACTATTATTGACAAAAATTTGTCTTTAACTTAAACTGAGAAGGGTAAGATGGCAATCCGCTTGCCTCAAAATTCATCGTGATCTCAGTCCATGTTAAGTCACCAAATGTTTATATAGATCACACCCATCCGCCATCATGTGATAGAGTGACGTCAGGGCAAAGTTAATGACATCAAATAAGTTATATACCAAGAAAATACTTATTTTTATAGAGTGATTTCTATGTATAGTCTACAATATTTAATTTTAAGCTTAGTTGTTTAGTATCGTATTGTAAAGTTATTAGATTCAGAAATTAGATCTTTGTATACATCAGCCAGACAATCGAGCTCACATCACAAGACAGCTGTTCGGCAAAATCGAAGAGTGGTAGCTGTTATATAGATTTTGTAGCAAATCAAAGGAAACAGCCCATACAACACTCAAAATGGTAATGTATCCACTTGAAACTTACTGAAATGCAATAGTTTTTGTACTCTAAACAAATCTAAGTGTCATTTTGAGGAAGAAATCAGACATGTATAATCGCGCAAGCCCAGTAGGATCAGAGGATGGTACCTTGGGCTACAGTTGAAGCCATGTATTTACCTATAATAGCAGTTTATATGAGACTCTATGGTTTCAAATAAAGAAGAGTAACCATTTCAGTTTAGTTTATGTAATGTATTCAATGCTGACCACTAAATAAAGTCAGACTGTCAGACCTTCCCATTCATGGCAGTTTCAACATTGGAAGAAGATAAATTGATGCATTTTCCATTAATGTGATTAGTAGTAATATGGTTACTTTCTTTTGTAATAATATGGTGTTTTTTGAAGGGCATTAATGATTAACATCACTATGTTCTATCGCTTATAAGTCAGTACAGGTTTAACCCACAGGATATGGCATGCCTATCAAATGTGATGTGTGAGATTTGGGGAAAATTTGTGTTGTTTTTACAAGTTGCATGAGATATTGACTTTCAGGAAAATACATGTTTTGTTGATGAAACAAGGTTTTTCCCTTTTGTATGATTGATTTGACTTTAATTTCGTGTATAAATGCCTCGTTTCCAGAGAACATGTACTTGGGATGTGCTTGATGTGCAGCCAGATGAGCAGTGTCACATATATTTTGTACAGTATATTGTTTAAAATAAATAAAAATATTTACTGTATAAAAATCTTAAGGTTTGTAAAAATCTTGGGTTTTACCCATTTATTATTCCAAAAAACTCTTGTGGGTTGGGTTTGGAAAGATAAAAAATACGGGTTTTTTTGCCAACCCTGTATTAAGTACTTTTATGTACCTTACTGTCCTTTGCCTTATGTATGGTACATTAGTCATGAGTTGATTTTTCAAGTCTTTCTGTATTTTTCAGGCTGGTGGAATGGACAGGGCATATAAACTGCCCAAGATAGCAGATGCAACATCTGAGAGCAGCCTGGGTCATGTGTGGGGTGTGTCTGGCCCAGGTGGGTATTACAGAGGCCTCCCCTCCTCTTCCCCAACCTTTGCTGTTCCTATCCGTTCCCATGCTTTTACAACCATCGTCTCCCGCTCAACCCTTATTGTCCCTATCCCTTCCCAAGCCTCTCCAATCTAGCATTGCCATACTCATCAATCTCCAATCCTTCCTCTTCATCCCAGACTCCTCCCTCACCCATAGCCATTCCTTGTCATCCCCAGCCATTTCTCTCCCTTCCCACCCATCCCCAGCCCATTCTCTCCTTCCCACCCCTCTGAGGTATAATGCTACATCTATCTATCTATTATCAGTCTGTTGCCAGATGCGTAAATCCTGTAAGGGGTGGTTACATATATGTTGTACTGTATTGTATTGTACTCATGTAAGGCAAGGCATTATACTGTATGGTACATAGTTTACCAGGTCCTTAACCCTTCGTACTCCGGGTGAAAAAAACGTAACTTTGCAATACCATGTGGGGTCATGAATGGCCCCAACTTAATTTTTGGATTTCTGCCTTATGCACAAAGTTACAAATGTTAAACTTTGTACATATGTAGGCCAGGACATGGCATGTGTAGCCAAGCCACCATGTGTCCCATTAGTTTTTTATTCTTGTGTTTTTGTTTTTTTTACAAAAGTAATAGTTTTATGATTTTCTTCAAAATATTTAAAGGTTTGCACATGTAATGAATAATGTGGTATATGTTTTTCTGTTACATCATTCTTATTCATTCAGCATGCTCTTAACAAAATAAAATAAATGTATTACCGGTATCAGTTATCATAGCTACCGGTACCATAGAAAAAATAAAGTATCATGAAAATAAAATGATGTGAAAAATTTGGTGGAATCTATGTCTAGAACGTAAACAGGTTTGGCATTTATATTCAGCAAACCCCTGAATGGTTTACAAATCAAGTAAACATAAACAAGATTGACATACTGTATTTATATTCAGAAAACCCCTGAATGACTTTAACGTCAGGTAAATCACTTCAGGTGTCATTAGCAGCATCAGAAATGGGAGGCTCTTCTACGATTCTCCTCCTCTGACTGTAGAACATCTCAGTATTCAGTGGCATGGTCAATAATAATTTTTTTTTTTTTTTTTTTTTTTTTTTTGGGGGGGAGGGGCAGTATTCAGAATGCTAGGTGGGGTACTGGATGATCCCCAATGAAGTTTATGCCCTCCTGACTCCTGAACCATAAGAGTCTTTCCACTGAAATGTTGTATGCTTATTCACTCACCCAAGACAAACAATGTCATGGTTCAACAGATCCCTAAAACAGTACCGTAAGTGGCTGAATGGCTTTATTTTAAAAATGTGTTGGGGTCCGTCTGACCCCACATGACATATGAAGGGTTAATATTGCAGAATAAAGTAAGGTAAAAAATTATGGTTCCTTGTAATGATGATAGTGTTTGATTATGCAAGAACTTGGTAATAGACAGATATCACAAATGGTGTGGCTTACATAGTCAAATTCTGGGGATTAAAAGAAACAAAATCAGTAAATAAAATTTTTTTGCACTATCTAATGTTTTCACGAATGATATATACAGTGTACTGTATGTGTTGCCTCAGTGTGAGTAGAGCCTGTGTCTTAAACCCACTAGCTTCCAGTTCCCGTGCGATGGATTTTGCTGGAAGGGCACTAATCGAACTGCCCCCTTACCTATTGGCTCATAGTCGCAAAGCTCGTAGATCCATACCCCATAGTTCCCTTATTTATTAGATTTTGAAAATGCCCAGTTCCATCCTATATTGAGGATACTGGGCGCAAATGCATTAAACACACTGTGTGTTAAATGAATAACGATTGTTTGAAGTTTAATTAATGGGGAAGATGGCATACATATTATCTAGGAACTTTGCAGTCAGGGGCCTAAAGCAATTAAGGTTAATACAGTAGTACTGTATATTATATTTAGAACATCAGTACACCATGTCAAAGACAAATGGCCACTCCTAATGGGATTATGGTGTGAGGCCATAGATAAATAGATACATTAGTATGTAAGGTGTCAGTGTTAAGATTGTAACATAAATTTCTTTATAAGAATTTTGGCATTATCTTGATAAGTGTCAGAACTACAATAATAAATCCATGCAATAATGCTGTGGTGTTACAGTAGTGACAACAAAGAACATGTACCGGGTAAATTTCTCCCATAGAATTTGAGCATTGCTTTGTGACTAGCATCATGTTGCATTATTACTGTGTTGTTATAATTCAACTGTGAAGATGTAAATATGTCAGTTTTATACCAGGTTAAAGCAAAAAGGGTATATGAATGATGTGTATTGTTGCAGTGGTGACAGCTAAGAACATGAGTGGATCAGCCATGTACGAGTTGGTGCGTGTGGGTCACCAGGAGCTGGTGGGGGAGATTATCAGGCTGGAGGGGGAGATGGCCACCATTCAGGTCAGTTATACATCATACCACCTCAGAACTGAAGGGGAATACCCTCTGTAGTGACGCTGATACACCTGGACAGAAACCTGCCCAGAGGTACAGACGTTCTTCAACTCCCCACTACCTCCCAAACCAGGGATGGTGGACTGCAGCAATATAGTCCTGCAGTCTGATTGCTTCTTATCCAAACGTGCCTGGGTTTGCAGATGCTGTTGTCCTGTTTAGCCTATACCCGGGTAGAAACTAAGGTACTTAGTGTCATTTGAAACTTCATATCACATTTTACTTAGCAATGTGTTATGAAAATCTCACCTTAATGCTTTCTTTTATGCTGTTAAAATGCAAGTGCATTTAAGTACTTGGGTAATGTGAGTAAGGATGGAAGCTTGGAGGATGAAGTGCTAGAAAGGGTACAACAAGGAAGGAAAGCTGCTGGTTCTTTGGAAGCAGAGTTAAGAAATATGGAATTGAGCATGGAAGTAAAAAAGTCACTGCATAATAGTATTGTGATATCCACTCTAATGTATGGAAGTGAAGTGTGGACCTTACTGGGAGGACACAAGTCAAGAGTGAGAGCAGTTGAAATGAGTTATTTAAGAGGAGTATGTATTTTTACATGGAGAGACAGACTGACATATGAGGAAGTAAGGGAGAATTGCGATGTGAATGTGGATGTGATAGAAAGTGTTAGGAGAAATACATTGAGGTGGTTTGACTGTGTGAGACTAACTAACGAGGAGAGTGTTTGTGAGTAAGGTGGAGGGGGGAGAGGCCAAGAATAAGATGCAGGAATGAAGTGGAGAGCTATATGAGAGAGGGGTGTGTGAGCTGGGGGGAGGGCAGTGAAATGGCAGGGGATAGGGCATCATGGAGGCAATTTGTTTTTGGCCACCCTTTGAGGGATTAAGGCATCTGGCATTAGGAAGTAGATAGATAGATAGTTATTTCATGTTTTTAGTATCAGTACAGTGTGCTTCATGTATGAACAAGAGGGAAAAAAATAAAGGTATGCAATATAAATTGCTGAGAACAGGCAATTCAAAATCTTCAAAGTGACTGGATAAGCAACCCTTAGTCATGCCAAACATCCTCATTGTACAGAATAAACACAATTTCATTTCCTTAATTCTTTTTGCTTTTCTTCGTACATTTGTCTTATAACCCAGCCAGTTGTTTAGTGCTGTAGGGTTAGGTTATGGAATGGTGATGCTGATGCTCATTGTGTATCTTAACTCATTAGCTCTATACAGCCTAGGCTGTTCCGAGTGCGACTGCTCAATACAGCCCTGGCTGCACAGGTGAATTTCGAATTCAGTATAGTGCCATGGTGACCAAGGCCAACCCATGCAAGCAGGTTTGAGCCTTCAAAACCGAAACCGAAAAAGAAAATGAAAACCATACATTCCAATAGGGAATCAGACACTTCGATGTTCATCCATGGCTTTACCAAGGTAAATCCATCCATCCATCATCATCCAACCCTACATTTCCCCATGAGGAACGTAGAAGCCCGGGGCTAAGCAGTTGGTCCTGACATTTAAGATGAGAGTGACCAGCCTCACTCATCCCTGAGTGGCATTACATGAGCAATAAACCCCAATCACCCCGTGGATATAAACCTTCACTGGTTCAATCTGACTGGAGCACAATAATTACCCACTAAACCACCAGGCGCCAAAATTTGGTTATATGGTTACCACCCAGCGTAGTAAATGGTTTCCTGGTGTACCATACAGGAAACTATTTGGCTTGTCACTGAGTGTAGAGTCACCCACAGGCAGAAGGGAGAGGAAAGAATTAAGCTAATATTTCATTACTATATACTTTGGTATGTGTTCTCTCAATTCCTGAGACAAAATTTGGCCTTTGGGAAATTTCATTTTTACCCCTATGTCTGCGCACCACGGACACCTCCAAAAAACCGCCATGCACAGTTAACGGGTTAATAACCAGATTAGGAAAACCCATCATAGCCTGCACCCCCTTTAAACGTTTTCTGGTTTCCCTTAATATTACCAGTATGTTATCCAACTCCAACACTGCAGTGGCCAGTTGGTTAGCATTGCAATCTTAGTAGCACCAGGGTCCAGATCCTTGTATGGGCAGGTGGCACCACTTGACAAAGGTGTCCATCCACCCTCTGTGGGCTGATAGGTAAAGGGAGTACCCAGGGTAACACTTAAGAGAGGTACTTGGTAGCCTGGATATTGCAGTGACATATCTCAGGATTGTGAGTAACTAGCCTACCACAGGCCCAAAGGCCTAAGCTGTGGAGATAAGCACCATGGCTAAGTGGCCTCACCTTATCTTTTACCTTATAGAGTGACATGTGGAGCCACATGGATGTTGGAGGACTACTGGGCCACAGTAATGGGCTGTGAAGCCTATGCCCAGTCAGACACATTAAGAAAAAAAAAAAATTGGATCCTTCCCATTTTATTTTTAAGTGGCATATAGTCAGATGGAGTACAATAGCTAGTTTTGATAGCAATAAATAGGTGTGGAGTAGTAATTTACAATGTTGATACCCAACTCTGTCCACAGGTATACGAGGACACGTCAGGTGTAACCGTGGGTGACCCTGTGATGAAGACAGGAAAGCCTCTGTCCGTTGAGCTTGGTCCAGGCATCATGGGCAACATCTACGACGGGATCCAGCGCCCCCTGCAGGAAATCTCGGACATCACCCAGTCCATCTACATCCCCAAGGGTATCTCCACACCGGCCCTCTCACGTAACAAGACATGGGACTTCCAGCCAGAACGAAATGTTAAGGTGCCTCTTGATAGTCATTCATTGTGGAAACTTTGTTAGCATTTTTCGTTTTTTAAACCTGTTCAGTATACTTTGATGACATCAGTTTTGTTATATTCATTCAGCCTATGGAATGCCACTAATACTAAATCAGTTCAACAACTTCTGCTAATCATCTTAGTTTGGTGACATCTGTTTTTTCATTTATTCATGGTACTTTATGTCTTGGCAATTTCATTCTTAGTTTTTACCAGTTTTATGAGGAATTTCTCATTTTGCAGGCGATAGTAATCCATTGCAGGAAACCCTTTATAAATTGTTTCTCCCAGTAGTAGTTTAATGTAATAATTCCCTACTTTATACTACAGTGTTCATAGAACCTACCACCTTAAGTGAAGCTTCAAGTGGTATGTTTGCTTCCAGAAAAGGGAGCCATATATCAGTAATTCACTTTTATGCTGAAGCTTAAATAATTCATTATACTTTCAGGTTGGCAGCCATATTACTGGTGGTGACCTGTTTGGTATGGTGCCGGAGAACTCCATCATCAATCACAGAATCATCCTGCCACCCAAAGCCCGAGGCACAGTCACATACCTGGCTCCACCTGGCAACTACAGTGTTGACGAGACTGTGCTGGAGGTGGAGTTTGATGGGGAGAAGCACAAGTATTCCATGATGCAGGTAATTACAGGTTTTTGCTTTCTCATCAAAATTCATCCCTAAATTGTGTCAGTGCTAGAGAGGGATGCCTTCATGCGGTCACTGATATAACCAGGTAGTACAATAGTTATACAAATGTTCTTCAGCCCCTTTCCCATCCCCTGAAAGGAGGATGGTGGGCTGCTGAAGAAGGGTAACTTAGAGCCTACAATTCATCAGGTTTGTTTAAATGAGCTATGGGTCACAACTTCAGAAGCACCTAAATAATTTGAGTCCATACTGGATTTATTAATATTGCCACAATAGTATTATTTCAAAGAATATTCTTAAATGATATGCCGGTAAATCTTATTTGTATAGTGATGATCCACAGTGTGAATAAGATGTATTTGTTAGAAAAGAGTTACATTTTTGTAATATTGAACCATTGTGTGATATGGTGTTCTGAAATTGTGTTGGTGTTTGTGTGTGCATTTCTTGGCATATAATTGGTTTTGTACACATTCATGCACCATACTGCCTCTCCATTCATCTGTTTGTCTGTTCCTTTTTCCCTGCCTCCCTCGCTTGGTTGAGACTATAGTAGGTAACCTTTCATTAACCCAGTCATGGGTGGAAAACAGATGTCAGGATCATGATGATAAACAGATTTTTTATGTTCCAGAAAGTTGTAAATGAAATTCATTGTCAAATTTTCTTATACAGTGAGTTCTTGTTGTGTTGCAGGTGCTTCCCAATAATTTCCAGCCGCTAACAGGAAGTGAATAACTGGTTTTTAGCACTTGGTTTGGCTCCCAATCAGTAGGAAACATCAGGTGTACTAAGTATGGGGAAACCTCAAAGAGGAAGCATGGTGTCAATTGATTGATTGACTGATGTTGTGTTCTCTTGTGTTTACAGGTGTGGCCAGTCAGACAGCCCAGACCAGTTAGTGAGAAGCTGCATGCCAACCACCCACTACTGACTGGCCAGAGGGTGTTGGATGCACTATTCCCATGTGTTCAGGGTGGAACCACTGCCATTCCAGGAGCTTTTGGCTGTGGCAAGACTTGTATCTCTCAGGCACTCTCAAAGTATTCCAATTCTAACGTAATCATCTATGTAGGGTGTGGAGAGAGAGGCAATGAGATGGCCGAGGTGAGCATCTATTTTCTGTAATTGATATACCATACTCTACAGTACATGCAGTCATTATTAGCAAGGTACAAATTCCAAAATATCACATTGTTTTATAGCTTTAGCCAGTACAGTTGGAAATGGAAATCAGAGTTAGCATTTTTTAGTAGGCAGAGTTACTTTAATTTACTGAGGATTGAATATAGAAATGTGTGTTTTAAATGAGAAGTGCATGTGGTAAGTATATTGGAGCTGTAATTTGTGTAATGAATATGAAAGGTTATAGTATTGTTATACTGTATACTTGGTATTATAGTTAGATTGTACTGTACTAGCATATTTTTGTGACAGAAGGTATGTCATTACAAAACAGTAAAATCTGAAGTCATTTGCACCTTAGGAAATATATATATGCTGCATACTCCACTGATGGCATATACAAACTCTAATACAAACATAGCCATTACAGCACTTCAGCATCCATATGGATCACTCTTCATACAGACATTTCTTCCTCATTTGCACTTTTGCCAGTTTGGGAAAGGGGCACTTTGGCTATCACTCCTAATGTCTACTGAGAAGATCCTCATTTGCACTTTTGCCAGTTTGGGAAGGGGTCACATCTGGCTTTCATCCCTAATGTCTTCTGAGGAAATCTGGTTCTATGGTACTGTATACTTCATATGGACTGATACAGATATTGGTGCTTCATCAAATGGTAATGTAGTTGGGTGCATATTTCAGGTACTGAGGGATTTCCCTGAGCTTGAACTGGAGGTGAATGGAGTAAAGGAGTCTATTATGAAGAGAACATCCCTGGTGGCCAACACATCCAACATGCCTGTGGCTGCCCGAGAGGCATCCATCTACACCGGCATTACCTTGTCAGAGTACTTCAGGGACATGGGCCTGCATGTTTCCATGATGGCCGACTCTACCTCCCGCTGGGCCGAGGCCCTTCGTGAGATCTCTGGCCGTCTGGCTGAGATGCCTGCCGATTCTGGTTACCCTGCCTACCTGGGCGCTCGTCTGGCCTCCTTTTACGAACGTGCTGGCCGAGTCAAATGTCTGGGTAACCCCGAACGTGAGGGCTCCGTCACCATCGTAGGGGCTGTCTCTCCACCTGGTGGTGATTTCTCTGACCCTGTCACCTCTGCCACCCTGGGTATTGTACAGGTATGTTAACAACCTGCACAGTGGCGTAGGAAACTTAGCCATAAATAAACTGAGTTAAAGTCCAAGGTGAGATTATTGGTTTTACAAATCAAAGTGCACAGCTTAGTTTTTTTTTTTTTTTTTTTTTTTTTTTTTTTTTTTTTTTGAAAATAATTTTCTAGTTTTGGCACTTGGTTAGCTAGTTAGCTACCAGTCGATAAAAATCATCAATTGTACTATGGCCAACCCAGGAGGCATGGCATTTGTATCATACTGTATATGCATGTACTGAATGTAAACTTTTCATGGAGAATCACTTTACAGAAAGCTCAACTTTACCTAGCATCAAAAAATTTCTTTTGAGAATACCCTGTTTTGTTTCTCTAGACTTTCTTCAACTCAAGATTGTTTTCTTGTGTTTTCATAAGGTTTAAGTGTGCAAGATATTAGTTTTTTTTTTTTTTTTTTTTTCCCCCCAGTACCAGTACATAAATATCTGTTTTACGTAGTGTCTTAACAAACCAAACTTATACAGGTGTTCTGGGGGTTGGACAAGAAGTTGGCTCAGCGTAAACACTTCCCCTCCGTCAACTGGCTTCAGTCGTACTCCAAGTACCTTCGTGCCTTGGAGGAGTATTATGATTCCCACTATCCTGAATTTGTCACTTACAGGTAAGTAAACTGGCACATCAGCTGTACAGGTACCACTGAAGGTTGCAGAGACAATTTTTTAATAATTTATCAAAGTCTTCATATCAAATTGCAGTGTAATGAAAGGTGGGTTAAAATGAAGGCTTAATGTACAGTATCTTCATTGCAGGACAAAGGTGAAGGAGATCTTGCAGGAGGAAGATGACCTGGCTGAAATTGTGCAGCTGGTTGGAAAGGCATCACTTTCAGACACTGATAAGATCACACTTGAGGTGGCCAGAATCATCAAGGATGATTTCCTTCAGCAGAACTCGTACACACCGTATGATCGCTTCTGTCCATTCTACAAGACTGTTGGCATGATGAGGAATATCATTGCATTCTACGACATGTCTCGCCAGATTGTCAACCGCACTGCGCAGAGTGACAACAAGGTTAGTGGGACATTTTGCATTCAGTGCATTTGGGTCGGATGAGGTGGAGGGATGGGATGGTGAAGCATATGAGTGAGGGTGATATTAGTTGAAGGAGCCTTGCTTAATAGCTAGTGGGACAAGGTGACTTACAAATGATTTGTTTGTGGCCACGTTATCTAGGATTAACCCTTCCCAACAGTTTCCTTGACATCATAGACTTACTTGGGCTCGATTGTCAGGTGTCATCAGTTCTGGGAACACAAGTGAGTAGGCAAGTGATTGAAGGTTATGGTTTGGGTCTGCTGTCAAAATATCAAAAGTTATGTTCATTCAGCTTGCTTAGACTTCTCCCACAAATGACAGTGGACTCAACTTAGCGACATCATGAAGCAGAAAAATAGCATTCACTTGGTATCTGACATTGTAAAATTGCATGAATATCTTATGAGAAAAGAAAGTGAAAGTCAGTGACTGATTGGTGGCAGTAGTTGAGGATGGCAACCCACTCCCCCCCCCCCAAACCATTAAAAAAGTTACCATACCCAGGTCCAGCCTGGAGGAGTTAGGGCATCTGGCTGTAAATAGCATTTTGGTGGGTAAAATCACATCACTGTCTTCCCCGTTTCGCCTGCCATTGTAGGGTAGATCGGATCCTGAAATAAGAAATTCATACTAAAGGTCGTCAACAATATGTAAAATGAAATATCCCATATCACATGGTATTTAAGCCTGCAAAATTCTAGTCTCCATCATACACTGTATAGCGTTTTCTGTACATGGCTACAAAGCCATAATGAGAACTGTTTTGGTGACTGACATTTAAAAAGGAAAGGGGCACTCTTGTCAGCTGTCCCATTACAAACTTTATCCCAGTAGTTCTGCCATTTTCTAATAACATTTTGTCTGACTAACAGGTCACATGGCAAATCATCCGAGATTCAATGGGCCAGATTTTGTATGAGCTGTCTTCCATGAAATTCAAGGACACCTTTAAGGAGGGAGAGGCCAAGGTGAAGAAGGACTTTGATGAGATCTATGAAAATATCCAGCAGGCATTTAGAAATCTTGAGGATTAAAAAGTGAATGATATCAGCACTAACTGTTGTGTTCTAAGTGGCACTGGAGATTTTACAACACGTCTTACTGATTTATTGTACATACAGCACCTCAGTGTTCTGTTATATGCTATCTCTGCAAACCTTGTTGATATTAAGATGATATACTGTAAATAGCATACAATAGAATGTTAAGATGTCTGTGCTAAATAAATTACCAGAAGAGGTGCTACAAAGCCTTCTATGCTGCTTAGATACAGATGAAAGTCTTATTTTTCTCCTGCTGATTTCATCCCCTACAAATTTGGTGAGTACTCTCATATTGACAGGTGTATAAAGTAACTCAAATTCCTCTCACAATCGGCTTGTTGTGTGATCACTAAAGAGTTCTGACTGCCTAGAATGAAATAAGTAGGAGAAGAGGAAGGTATCTTTAGTGTTGTCCTCATTGTATATTGAAATGGCTCAGGTTATGCAGTGGAATCTGAATGCTCTTAATAATTTCCTTGACTTGCAGCATGATGTATTTGTGAGGTTGATGGCCATTAGGCTGTGTAATTGTTAATTATTGTAATGCCTTATCTTCCTGACTTAGATTTCTTCACTGTTGGTCTGCCTAAAAGAGCAGGTATCATGTTTTATCATTTCAGTTTTAGAAGAATTGACTTTAACTTAATGGTGACCCACATACCCCAGAATTTGTTTTAATTTCCCCATCTTACAGCATTCGGCATGCTTAAAATCGATGGAGTTCAAGAGTAGTGCCACAACAGGTTCATACATTTTATTTGTTACGTTACATTACAGCTGATGTTTCATACATCCTCTTTCAGTTTGAGGTTGGAAGTTCTAGTATTATACTCCTAATTATTTGTCAGAGTGTAGTTGAAAGTGTTAAGAGCGAATCGCCTTAAGTTAGAGTGTGACTGAAAGTGTTAGGATTATTTTCTCACATATCATTTGTTAGAGCATGATTGAAAGTGTTAGATATTTTCACATACCTTTTATCAGATAGTGATTGAAAGTCCATTAAGTATATTCCCACATAAGCTGAGTCATCCCACTATACATCTTACCACTGTGCTGCGTCAGTATTGTAAGCAGCTATCAGGTGTTTGTTGTATGTACCCTTGGTGGGATAGTGTGGGCCTTCTGTACATTTTCTTTTAGTATTTATATGGTAGGAAAAGTACACATTTCTTTTGTACAGTTGTATGAAGTTGTTATGGTAGGTTTTGTTTTTAACTGTAGATATATGTATTGATTTTGTAGTTACCATGAGAGAGAGTGCGGTACTGGGAGAGAATATTTCATGGTAACTGCTTCAGACTAAAGACGTAATTTATATTTTATTCTTGCCATCCCCAGAAATGTTCATTCACTTTAGGAGAGAGATGTGAACCGGAGAACGTAGATATAGCCATCAATAGCCCCGTCACACTAACGGCTCGTAAGTGGAATAAAACAATCTTGTAGTGGCCAGATTAAAATGGAATACAGTACATCATGGTAGTGAAGGAGTTAAGCCCTTAAATGAAATGCTGTATTTTAGTGTTGTATTCTTGTTACATCCAAATTATTTTATTTAGTTTAGGAAATCATCTCTTTTTATTTAGGGGTCAGTGAAGGCTATGGCTAACATCTCTCATTTGAAAACTCCCTTCAGAGGTGAATATATTATCCGGGGATATCAAGAACAGAATGAAAAAGACGTTCCCTGGTGTTGTGGGTTAATATTTTAGATGTGTTGATTTCATAGCCATTGCAAGTGCGAAAGTGACCTACTGGGAGTGGATATTTCCTGTTAATCTTTAAATGTTGTACAAGTGAAGTAGATAAAAGTGCCAGATAAGATACTCACTGATATTCCATGTCTGCGCACAAGAACCTGTATGTGTTTCTAAGGTGACATTACATTCCAGGCTGTATAGAGAGTCTTGTGTACATTGTGGTGGTTGTGTACAAAGAATGGTAAAACTTTATGAGTTGCCATAACTTGATTTTGTCAAGTTTGTTCTCTTCTGTATATTTCATCATTTACAAGTTTCTGCCATGGCATTTCACTTGTAAACCATATATGGGACAGTTAATGTTATTGCAAATTTCTTAGGCATCTCTCTAATTTAAAAGTGAAAAAATTAATAATAATACAATCATAATAATAAAACCAACCCTAACCAATGTAACTTAATAATGAAAAGCCATATCCTTTGGATCAAACCTGGGCATATTTTGGACCTGATGTTCAAAATTCATCTGTGAGTGCACCAGATGCAAAAGGCTGAGCTGTGATTCATTAAAATGGAACAAACCAAACCAGTCAGCACCCAGAACCAGCCATTGCAGTGACCAAATGGCTAGCTCTGCTGGCTATGAAGTTACTAGCCTGATAGCACCAGGGTTGGAATCTGTAAGCAAGCAGCTGACTCTGTTCTTCTGGTGTGCATCAATCCTTTGTGGGTTGGTGGGTAAAATGAGCACCTAAGACAACACCTAGGGGTGGTAACTGTGGTAACATATATAAAGGAGTGACCTTTATCCCATGATAGAAATGAATAACCTACAACAGACTAAGGGTGTAAGTTATGGAGATGAGCATTGCAGCTAAGTGCTTCTTGGCATCTGCCCCCACCTTGTCCTTAATTTTTTTTTTAAATTTGAGAGAAATGCCATGGAAGAGAAGATGAATGTGATGAAATATAGCTAAAGAAAGGAACAAAACTGACAAAATACTGTTGTGACAACTTGTAAAATATTACCCAAAGAATATTAATGGGAACAAACTTACTTTGTTTGCCTTTGTATAAAGTTAAAAGTTTTAATTTTATGGCGGTATTGGCCACTTCAAGAATATTGTTATCGTACTTTATTATGTCATGCAGAAAAAGAAGATACACATAACTGTAGAACAAAATAATGACCTGAAATTGAATGAGTCATCTAATATGATATAATATTGAGTTGACACATATTTGCCAGTATGGAACAACTAGAGAAAGTAATTATATTTCGTAAAATGGACTGACCAGCAGGTTTTAAAGACATGAAGTAAACAAGCAACTGCCAAACATTTACCTAATGTAATGCAGTTGAACTATGTCATGGTAAATAAACTGTACTTACACAACACGTGGATCATTTGACATGGCATACCTCTACACCATTATACTGCTAACATTAATCTTTTCAATATAGAGGGTATATTATTATTATGTTGGTGTCATTAAGCAGCATCATTCAGCATATGAAAGATCCCTTTATGATGAAGGGATCATTGTTGTTATGGCCTCAAACACATTTGAATGTGAAAGGTTTACGGAGGGTAATTAAAACTCGTTGTTACAGTCCTACGGTATCAGTTTTACCTAGTGCCATTATGGACACTTTAAAACTGACTGTCAGTCTTTATATAGTCAGATGCCATAACACTGGAAGGGAATGACCACAAATGATTAGCTTCCATCTTTTCCCTGTGCTCCTTTATCAGTCTACCCCCCTGAACTCTCACTCCCCTCTCCCATCTTTCAAATACATCATCATCCAATCTCTCCACCTCATCCTTAGGCTCTGTCCACACGAGTGGACAATGCCTGACAGGCACTGCCCACTGAGCGTATATCCCTCACTTCTTTGGCAGTGTTACCAGATCAAACAGTTTCTGGAGGCCATTGTTCACTACCGGTCACACTTGTTTTGTTATCCACACAGCAAGCATTGCCTCAACAATGGGTAAGGGTGTTATAGATAGTTTGCCAGTGGTTTCCTTGCTTATGACGTTATCTACACTTGTGCCTGCCAGCCACCTTCTAAATGTATAAATTGGAATGTGATTTGATATCAATGTTTGCCCATCAGGCACTGCCCGCTCGTGTGGATGGGGCCATAGTTTTCCCCCCCTTCACCCTCCACCTTACTCACAAACTCTCTTATTCTCCCATTCTCCATCCTCTTCACAATCCCACATGACCAAACCACCTCAAGATACTCCTAATACTTCCCAACGCATCCACAGCAACACCACAGCACTCCTTAAAACACTTCACATTAACGACAGTAAATAATTCTTGTATTTCACACTATGTCAGTGTTTGTCCACTATGTATAACCACATTGTCAAGTTAGTGTTGAATATCTGTATGGGTTTAGATACAGGCCAGAGGAAGATCACAAGCACCTTATGGGTAGTGTATGTGTTTAGATGGCTTGAACACAGGCCCTGATCCCCATTCCTGACCCAGTAAGATAATATGTACTGTTATAAGGTAATGCAATATAATTTTGTTTGGGTTATAGGCACCACAGGAACTGCACTTGGGGGTTCATGGAGAGAATGCAGCCACCCATCAAGGACTCCGGAAGATAATACTGTATTCAGAATCTTCAAGACTGAAATTTTTTATGAGTATAGATAAAGGCCCAACTAAGTTAAGAACACATCCCCACTTTCCCTAGATAAAAAGATTGCTGACATGGTGTAGTAAGTGGATGGGGGATAGATAATGTTAATTTTTATTTTTATTCAACATTACATTTGTGCATAAATACAATCAACATCAGACAGCACAGGAAGTTTGTATTTCTTTGCATATGGTTTACAGTACATCTAAGATACAGTGGCTTCCTAACTAATAAGGTATTTATCATGGATAGCTAACACACAAATGGCAAGTTAATACTGCTTATCTGAGATGCTTCATATTCTAACCCCTTTAATCCTGTGATGTCTCTCTCATTTTATTCTTGCCATATCCTGGCAAGTTTCATTCAGCAGCCTTTCCAAACTGGAGGAGTACAATATAGTCCTACATCAACTCTTTCACTACTTGAGTGCTTTCCCTGGTTAAACTTTAAAATAAGTTGTCTGGTAACAACAAGAATACTCTAAAGAGGATGTCACTTGGATTCATCTTTTATTGGGTAATTTTTGCTACTTCCGGTTAATTTTAATCAATGCAGGAAGGACCTCAAGTAGTAAATGGGTAAATGAAGGCAATTTTTAAGACCTCCAGTGAAAAAAACAAAAAAAAGTCTCATAAGCTGAGCTAAATTGTCTGAAGAGGCAGCAAGGCAGCAATATATCAGATAGCAAAACAAATTCAAAGGGTTTATAATTTGTCAGATAAAAGACATCACAGACACTTCATCATTGGCACCTCCATCATCATTATTATTATTATTATTATTATTAGCAGCAGCAGCAGCAGCACATAAATCTCATTTTAAATGTTTTATGATCACACAAGGATATAAATACCACAGACCATGTTCATTATGGAAAGTCACGTGGAACTCCATCTTGACCCTCTTTCCCACCTACAGGATGTGGAAGTTTCAGAAAAAATGCTGTCAGTTGAATGCCCACTAAAGTGGTCCACATATCCATTCGCTCATTTAATGTTTTGAAATTCTTTACAGTAATTACAAACTAAGATTTGTGGCATAGTAGATATGTATATACAGTATAAATAAATAAGCTGCAGTATACATGCATTTGTAATCTTTACATGCTTACAGTAGATATATATATAACAATGAGAAGTATCTAGAGAAGGGAAGGAAAGTGTATGCTGCCTTCATGGACTTGGAGAAAGCTTATGACAGAATAGATAGGCAAGGTATGTGGAAGGTATTAAGAATATATGGAGTGGAGAAGAAATTGTTGAGTGCTGTGAAGAGTATGTACGAGGGAGCTAGGGCTACGGTGCGAGTGGATGGTGAGCTGAGTGAGTTCTTTGATCTCAGTGTGGGACTGAAACAGGGGTGTGTGATGTCTCCATGGCTGTTTAATATATATATGGATGGGGTTGTAAAGGAGGTGCAAGGTAGGGCAGTGGATGTGGGGCTGGCCCTAATGAATGAGGGTGAGATTTGGAAGCTTCCGGTGTTGCTGTTTGCTGATGATACAGTATTGTTGAGTGAAGATGAATGGGAGTTGCAAGGTTTGGTGAATGAATTTGGGACAGTGTGTAGGAGGAGAAAGGGTGTATGTAGCCTCGGACAAGGACTGACCAAACGATGACGAGCCAGGACCGGACAAAGTACTTGGTAATGGGTACTTGGAATGTAAGAGGAGCAAATGATGAGGTGAAAGAGAGAGAGATTGTCCAGGTGCTTGAGGGTGCAAAAGTGGATGTATGTGGAATAACTGAAACAAAATGGAGAGGAGAAAGTGTGAGAGAATGGGAGTATGGATGGGGTATATGTGCAGGAGTAGGTGAGAATGAGAGGGTGAAGGAAGGAGTATGTATAGTTGTGAGTAAAAGATGGAAGAAGAGCATAAGACAGTATGGATCAGTTGGGTCAAGGATTGTGTGGGTAAAGTTGAAAGTTGGAATACAAATGTGGGCGATTGTGTGTGTGTATGCGCCAACGCAAGATCGTGCTAGAAGAGTGAGAGAAGAGTTCTGGACAAATGTAGAAGTGTGCATGGAAAAGTTTGGAAGGAATGAGAGAGTGTTTTTGATTGGTGATATGAATGGTAAAGTTGGGAATGCGAAGGTGGATGGAATAGTTGGTGAGTGGGGTGTGCCTGCTGAGATAGATGAGAATGGGAGTGTGTTAGTGGACATTTGTGCTGGGAGGGGGTTGGTGGTAGCCAATACCCTCTTCAGGCATAAAATGATCCACAGGTATACATGGCGAGTGATGAGAAGGGTGGGTGGTGAACTGAATGAAAGGAAGGCAATGACTGATTATGTGTGTGTGGATGAAAGGATGCGAAGATGTGTAATGGATGCAAGAGTTTATAGAGGTTGGGGGAGTGGACTTTCTGACCACTACTTGGTGGTGGCCAGAATCAAGGTCCAATTAGAATGGAGAAATAGAAGAAGGGAAAGACAAGAGGAAGGAGTAGTTGCAAGGAGAGTGGAAAGGTTACAAGAGGATGAGAAAAAGGCAGAGTATAAGAGAGAAGTGGAGGAACGATTGGGCAAATATGAACTGGAGCAGATGGGAGACGTGGAAGGTGTGTGTAGCATATTTACAGAAGAAATATGTGCAGCATGTGATGTGGTGTGTGGAAGGAAGAGAAGACGGAGGGGGGTGCAAGGAACAGCGTGGTGGATTGAAGAGGTGAAACAGGCTGTGGCACAAAAGAAGAAAGCATACAATGAATGGATGAGAAACAGGGGCGTGGAAGAAGTTGAGAGGCGGAAGAGAGAGTTATATGTAGAAAGAAAGAGAGAGGTGAAAAGATTAGTAAGAGAGAGTAAGAAGAGAGTGGATGAGGAATTTGGAAGGAATTTGAGTGTAAAGTGGAGGGACTGTAAGAAAATGTTCTGGAAAGAGGTGAAAAGAGTAAGACAGGGTGGAAGTGAAGTTACCAGGGGAGTGAAAGATAAAAATGGTAGATTACTAGTGGAGAAGGGAGAAAAAGTGAGCAGATGGAGAGAACACTTTAAGGAATTGTTGAACGTAGAGGATGGAAGTAATGCGAGTATAAGTGGCTGGGGAATGGCTGGGAGAAGGAGGGAGGTGAGAAGACAGGAAGAAATCAGTAGGATAGAAGTTGTGGAAGCAATGGAGAAAGTTAAATCTGGGAAAGCCCCAGGAATTGATGGAGTGTGTGGTGAAATGCTGAAGCATGGGGGAGAGAAGCTGAAAGTTAATGTAAACAAAAGTAAAGTTATGGTGTTTGAGAGGAATGAAGTCACAGAGTGTGCAGTGAGGTTGGATGGTGAGGATATGGAGAATGTGAGTGCATTCAAGTACTTGGGTAGTGTGATGAGTAAGGATGGAACTTTGGGGGATGAAGCACGTGAAAGGGTACAGCAGGGAAGGATGGTTGTTGGTACACTGAAAGCAGTGATGAGAAATAGGGAGGTGAGTATGGGAGTTAAGAAGTCACTACATGATAGTATTGTGATCCCTACCCTGACGTATGGAAGCGAGGCGTGGACCTTGCAAGAGGGGAACAAGTCAAGAGTGAGAGCAGTGGAAATGAGTTACTTGAGAGGAGCATGTGGAGTGACATGGAGGGACAGGTTGACGAATGAAGAAGTGAAGGAACGTTGTGGGGTAGATGTGGATGTGGTTGAGAAGATTAGGAGAAATACACTGAGGTGGTTTGGACATGTGGAGAGAATGGAGAATGGAAGATTGACTAAGAGGGTGTATGTAGGTGAGGTGGAGGGAGGGAGAGGGAGGGGTAGACTGAGGATGAGGTGGAGGGATGAAGTTGAGAGGTATATGAGGGAGGGGGGGGTGAGTTGGGGGGAGGGTAGTCAAATGGTGGGTGACAGAGTGACTTGGAGGCGTTTTGTCTGCGGCCACCCTTTGCGGGTTAGGGCATCGGGCTATAGATAGATAGATAAAAGTTATTTATATAAACCATTCATTTTTTATAAATTACATGCTTTCAAAATAATACATATAAAACCAAGCTATTCACAGTAAAATAAGCTCTGTACAGTTTTGCACATAAACGTGAATACAACACTTCAGTATGTTAGTGTTTATTATAACAGTATTTAACATTAAGTAACCAAGGATCTTATGGTGTGAGAGTCGGCACAATAATGGAGGCATGAAAGTTGTGAAAAAAACACCCATATCACAAAACCTGTGATTGGGAAAGAGGAAGTCAGAATCCCAATTTTTGACATAATTGCATTAAAAAAATTTAACAAATGTGGATAGGATGCAAAATATGAAACAAAGTAATAACAGATGGAGAATGTTAACAGAACGACCACTGAAATGGCTACACATCCATTCATTCATAATTTAAGTTTTTGAAAATCATAACTCCACCTCAGTGACAATGATTCACACTAAAAAAATGAGATACTGTATAGTCCCTCAACTAATGCTTGTGGGATAAAGCCATTATGTTGATTGTCAGTTCTGAAAAGGGTTGAACCCTTAAGTTGTACACCTGCACAAAAACTATTCTGCACCTTTGGGTACGATGTTTGTGAAAATAAGCAAACCCTATAGACACACATGAGTATAAATTTGGTGCCTCAAAACATATAGCACCCAGTAAGTGAACCTTTTTGCAATTTTGTGTTCTAATAATTACCAAAGATAATAATTGCATTTATAGTTACAGGATGCCCCATATATCACAATGCTTCATCCATGTTTTAGAATGATACATGCTGTAAGAGTGCTGATACTTTTTTGGGAGGGTGCACACATCCATACATACTACTCCAAACCAATCCAGGTTGTAGGTGATGGTGACCATCATTCACTCACTTGATGCAGTGCTGCCTACCATATTTCTTCCTTCCCCTTTCTCATTCTGATTCTGTGTCTGCCCCCACCCCCCACTTCCTACATCTATTTTTCCTTCCTATTACTTTGTATTTCGCTTCTCTCCACTTTGAGTGATAAGCGTAATGTTTCCTGTAACCCAGGAAATCATTTAAGATGTTGGGTGGTAGCCTTACAACCAAATTACAGGGTGAAGTGAAGCCTTCAGTGGTATCCCTGTTAACTGGGTAGAGAGACACAAATCCAACATCCATCCAAGAACCAAACCTCCAAACTATTCCCCATGCCTCACTGTAGCAAGGCACAGTCATCTGCAAGGGAACATTAGTTCACTGTACGGGACATCCCTGCAGGGATGGTTGCCTGCATGCAGCTGATGGGTCTTTTCAGCCAGACAGACCATGGTTGATCAACAACAACAACTTCAATCCACATATATTCTTCATTAATTGTTCTTCCTCCCAGACTTCCTCACTTCTTCATGCGGTTGCCTACAATATTCAGTGATTTTTTCAAGTCTACATTGCCTACTCCACCTCACATTACTGCTATATATTAATACTATGTACTGTATTTTGCATGCTAAAGTGGTTTTAGGTTGTTTTTATACTTAAATGCATTAACTGATTATTACTTTTGACTATCGCATTCCACAGTGTAACTACTGTCATGGTAAAGCTCTGAAAAATATTGATTACATTCACTTCCATATTGTAGCATTAATACTAAAGTAGCAATGGTGTAAGCAAATCCCAAGTGTTTAACGACAATTTCTGATGCACTGGAAGATAACATGAGTCTGAATTTTGTGATGCTGTAATTGACTGCACTCTAATGTGGGATGCAGGCTAGTTATACTCAGTAATCATAGGCATCCCATATATACCTTGCTTGTCAGAACTTGGGAGATTGCCTTCCCCTTTTGCAGTTTGAGCTTTGATAATACAGTTATCAGTCTTGCTGTGGTCCAAGGCTCATCTGGATGTGAATTTGGTGGAATGCAGGCTAAAGTTGTCCTTATCCTGCAGCCCACCATCCTACTTTTGGAGATCAAGGAAGGAGTTGAGGGATGCTTGTACTGTATAACTGGACACCCAACATGCTCATTTATATAAGCACCACTGCATGGTGACATGAACTATGTTGGAGTGCCCCAGTCCTGTTTGATAAAGTCTGATGCCCTCTCTGCAATCATGATGATGGGAGCATTGAGGTTGCCTGAAGTGATTCGGGGCATGATGGACCCGTCAATGACTCGCAGACCACCCACACCACGAACCCTGGTAAACCCACAAACCATATTATAAGCTATTCATACTAAATTATCTTATAATTGCTCTCTCATCTTGAATGGGGAGGTGATTTGCACTTGAATGTGATGCTAGCCTCAAAGAAATGCTATGGAAAGAATGTAGAACCATAACATTGTCTTTGCTGCCACTGACTTACATGAAATATGCTACACAAGGACAAAGATCTAGGCTGCATTAAGGTGAAAGAACTAAAGTTACTGGAGTAGTCAATATGTATTCACCAGATGGAATTAGACCACTTCCATAACCTGAATAGTAATCATAGTTGCACTGAATTCAGTGAGTCTTACTTATGAAGTAAGAATAAGTTTACTTGGTTATTTGTTAAATCAGTATCAGTACTTCAGTGTGGCTACATTTAGCCATCATCTGTTCTGGAAGAAGTCAGGGACCTTTATCAGATTAAATCAAATGTGCTAAAATTGTATCAGTAATCAAAATTAAATGTTTTTTTGTCAGCAAATAATCTGATCTAGATACTGCATTGCATATTCCATTGTTTGAAACATACAACTATTGGTGAGGCCCCACTGACCTCAATGGATTATGAACAGATATTTTACTTGTACAGTATATCACTAATACATCCATAAACTGCAGCATCAATTTTTCCAGTCCACCTGATGGTGCACAAAAAATACTAACTTTCAAAAACTGCCAAGAACAACAAAAAAATCAAGAAGTGAAAGATGGCATGTTTTATGTACGCCTAATTTTAGGACATATCTTCCATAGCTAGATTAGTTAGCTCTGTAATGATTACTTTATAATCTGTGACATTTACAGTCATGAGAATTATTATTTTGTTAGGACTACTTTCATTGCTATGAGAAGAAAGAAAACATTTTGAAATAGTTCTATCCACTTATCAGGTCAGAATATGGTGTTTTTTAGTGCTTTTGGCTCCTCAGCCCTGAATCAGAGACCTGTCTCAAAGTTATTTCACTGAAAGAAGCATTTTACCTGCACGCATATTAAATTTAATCTGATGACTGACTATACAGTACTTACTTGAGCCTATTATCAACAACTCCTTTGGGATCTGATGCTGGTGCCATCTTACATGTGCCAACAGGGTGGTAAGTGGTTTGAGCCATGTGGCGGGTGTAGCATGCCCAGTACTCATCTGACCCATATATCTCCCTCTCACACCCAGGCAGTACCTGGTTTACAGGACAAATCAGAACAATTAATTAGGGTGATGGTTGAATGGTTAAGTTCATGTTGTGACTCCAAGCCCATCTGGATGTGAAACTGGTGAGGCACACCCTGAAGTTGCCCTTCTGCAGTCCACCATCCTCCTTACAGGGAACAGGGAAGGAGTTGAGGGATGTTTGTATAACTGGGCAGCAGAGCCACCTACTAATATTGGTGCCACCACTTGCAGGGGTCCCCCTCCAGCACTACTCATCAGAGTACAGCAAGCATACAAATGCATGACCACACATAATTATACATTCACTCCATATTGTATCTTCAACCATTTCATTGATAGTATCACAGTGAATATTGTTGCTGTCCATGTTTTTTCCTAAGGCAAATATTTCTGAATGGGCATTGTATTTCATTTAAGGTATTTCATAGGGTTCTTTATGTTTTAATGATAAAAACACCAGGGATACACATGCATAAGTTCATCCACTGCTTTGAAATGTAATAACAAAAGTTTTAGATACTTTTTTGGGTGACTATACAGTAAGGATTCTTTACAGGTCAGATTTAATGATGTTTGTTCATATTAAGTCAACAGTATACAGTAATACAGAAAAGTTGTCTGACGAAAGTCTATTGCTATACGTGAGCTTCCTACACTTATACAGTGCCAGCTGTTTGGAAGAGTTGTAAAATCATAAATCTGGAACACATCCCTGAATTATGATGAGGACTGCCTTTACATTCTGCACTTCCAAACCACCTCAGTCTACCTGTGCACATCACTCCACAAACACTCAGTACTTACACATCCTCTTAAATATATACACACTATTCTGTCCCGCAGTGTGACACTACATTAAGGCATGGTAGATGTGACAGGAGTAGCTTAAAATCTACTCAGAAAATATGATCTGCATTATTGTGCTTCATTATATACTTTACATTTGATGTCCCATCAGTTTATCCACTTGCATAAGTTGAAATAAACAGTATTCTAGGTTCACTACCCCTTCTTGCTACACATTACAGTAAGACCAGCAATCCAGTCCCTCAGATATGCATAACCTTTTTGCTGGCAAAGATTTCCAGATATGAATAACATGCCTCAACCTTTCAAAAGAGTTAATATGGCTTATGTAACACTGTCAAACATAGTCTCTGATTAAAAGTTACTAAAGTGTATGTTAAAGGGAGAATAAAATGCACTTCTTACCCTGCTATAAAACTTTGCACCATGTCCAAGCCTGAGAGCCGTAGAATTACCAACTGCCATGGCAAACTTGATACCTGAAGAAGTACAGAAAAGACATGTGATATTGCTTGATGGATCCCAGTAATACTGAAGCTCTATAACTGAACTAAAACCAACTGAGAAGATTTGTGTCATAAACTAGGTTCAGGGTAACACTCGAGGAACATGGATAATACTGTACAGTGTTAGTACAGTATCAAACCGTTATCAGAAGGATATAAAAAAAACAGGATATAGTCTTCTTAAATCCTTGTGAATAGGGAAGAAAGACTACTTCCCCATGTAGTCCTTGCTTGTCATAGAATTGGTTAAAAAGGGTAGGGAAGAGCCTGGAAACCCAATTCTGTGTACTGGTTTAGCAATGTACTGTAGTTCCCAGCTACTGTAATTGCTATTTTAGTATAAGCAGCCTCATAACATAATAGATGCCTGTATTAGACTGAATCTTCCTTCAGTGTGAAAGCAATAGCCAGAATCTTCTCTTTCTTATGCTGGCCAGGCACAAAAAATGAAAGGATGTCTAGAATGATGAGTAGTGCACATAAAAGTTGAAGTGTTATGTGTGTCAGAGTCTAACTCTGTACAATATGTCATTAGCATGAACAGAAAGTACTGTGAATATTGGGAAGTAACTAATCGTAATAATAATGTACGCAACTTTCACACTAAATTGAAATCCTAGTTTATGAATGTTACATCATGAGAATACTGTATGCAGGAAAGTGTTTGTAACTGATCACTGAATGAATTAAAGTTTGCTTACCTTTGACAAATGTGGCCACATCATCTGGGTGACGGAGGAAGTTAGGGTTGATGAGAGGTGGCAGCTTGGGATCACTGGACTGAAGCTTCACTGAGCCACGACTCTTGGGCTGGGTTAGCATGGGGCCAATATTGATGCCTTCAACTCCCGTTAATGGAGCAAAGTAACTCTTATACAGCTGAAAAGTATGTTGAGTTAGAGAGGCTTATTTAAATAGTAGCAAAAACAGCCTGTTTCATATTGCCTTCTCTGAAATGTTGAGGTCCAAGATTAGGCTACTGTGATGCATGACATTTAAGGGCATGTGACTGATATAATGTACTGTAGTGCTGTAGTATATCTATGATGGCTATACATGATTGAAAGACCTCTAACCACTTCCCAGGGGTTCAAACATGAGTGTTGCACGTGACTGTCAGTCTGACTACTACCTTAAGTTAGAAGGCCATCACAGTTTTCTATGACCTGTCAAAGTATATATCTCTGGATGAAATACAGTTTACCCATTGAGCTAAATCATGGCACTGTGAAATAGAACATGCAGATACCCCCACATGTAACTCAGGTTTTCTCAGAGACTACTGACATTTCAGTACGTGGTATTAAAACATGGACCTGTAATATATTTTGAAGTTGATGATGGAACAACAGTATATAAAAGTTAATCAGAGTGTACAACAAGAGATTGGTATTCTTCATGCTGATCAACTGCATATCAGTACTGGGTATCATAAAGGAATGGAACTAACAAAACTACTGTATTTACACTGCAAAGCAAGACACTTGGATGTCGACAAGGAGTTTAAAGTACTGTACTGTATAGTAATACTCTATTAGTCACAACCAGGTACTGATGAAGAGCATTTCTAACTCCCCTACTTCAAAAACCTCCTCTGAGATGACTGAAATAATTTGGCAGTAGCAAGAATATGATGATGTTACAGTTGTAGCCCCTGGCTCCTTTGAATGTGAACCCAGAGAATTGCAGGTTACTGTCCTTCTGCAGTCCACTATCCTCCTTTTAGGGGATAGAGCAGGAGCAGAGGGATGTTTGTGCTTAAAGACCTGACAGCAGAGTTGCCAATTTATATCACTGTCACCACATTAATACAACCCTATCCAGCACCGCTGAAAGGGCTACCAGGAAAAACAGAGATACAGTACTCACATCACGTCTGAAACCAATGCCATCTGTAAGAAGGAGGCCAAAGTCAGTGGCAGGAGTGATAGACATGAAGAGGAACTGCAGTTCAGGCCACATGGGGTCACGGCCATCTGACCTCATCCACGCGTTGACCTCCACACCGAGCGGGGTCGTGAGTGGCCCTGAGGGGATTCATGCATAAACTCCTTATTTTAAAAACAAAATGGTTGGTGTGTGTCTTGGGGGAGAGAGTGGTGGGGGTATGAAAGGGAAATGTGTTGTATCATGAGTATGAGGGGGAGGGATGGACATGTAATATGTTACTGTAATGTTATTATAGTTTTATAGAGAGGTTAGTTCGTTAGATCGTTTAAGGCAATTTTCAATGCATTAGTGATCTATTACATTTGTTTTATGATTTTATACATTAATCAGTTACTAATCTTGCTGGGCAGGGATGTCTTCAGGTGGTGTCACTGATATAACCAACCACAGTTATACAAACATCCTTCAGCTGCCTCCCTGAGGAGAAGAATGGACTGCAAGGGAAGGGCAGCTTCAACTTGCGGTTTACTAAGCTGACATTCTGATATGCCTGGAGCCACCACCACAATCACAACAACAACAACAACAACAACAACATCTTATTTTCTTACTTATTGTTATCCACATATAGCAAAAGCTGGAAGCTACACAGGCTAAATGAAAGAGCCACATACATTACTGATCGGGAGATACAGGATGCTGACCCATGTTCTAAGCAGAATAGAATTGTCTGGTACTGGCCAGAATAACATGCACAACAACACTGCAGACTCACTCCACATTAGGAAACCGCTGGAGATCACAGGTATTTTGAGGGGAGGCCCTCTGTGGTCCCACTCTGTCTAAAACCTGGTCTTGGTGGGGGTCTGCCATTATGCAAAGTTCGTTTTTCTAGGCACTCCTGGATGCTCCTGATTGCCAGAAAATGTTTTCTTTTTCATCTCCACCTCTTCTTCCTCCTCCTCCTCATCATCATCATCATCTATCTCCTCCTAGCTTCTTCCTCCTCCACCACTCCTCTCTTCCTGGATGCTCCTGATTGCCAGAAAACATCTTCATTTTCATCTCCACCTCCTCCTCCTCCTCCTCATCATCATCATCATCATCATCATCCATCTCCTCCTAGCTTCTTCCTCCTCCACCCCTCCTCTCTTCTTCCTCCTCCTCCTCCACCCCTCCTCTCTTCCTCCTCCTCTTCCTCCACCCCTCCTCTTCCTCCTCCTTCTCCTCTGCCTCCTCCACCCCTCCTCTCTTCCTCCTCCTCCTCCTTGTCCACCCCTCCTCTTCCTCCTTCTCCTCCTCC
The DNA here is from genome assembly GCF_032717465.1 of Coenobita brevimanus. Lineage (NCBI taxonomy): Eukaryota > Metazoa > Arthropoda > Malacostraca > Decapoda > Coenobitidae > Coenobita > Coenobita brevimanus. The sequence continues at coordinate 1,108,010 of NC_136991.1, forward strand.
TCCTTCACCTCTCCTCTCTCTCCTCCTCCTCCTCCTCCTCATCATCATCATCATCCATCTCCTCCTAGCTTCTTCCTCCTCCACTCCTCCTCTCTTCCTCCTCCTCTTTCTCCACCCCTCCTCTTCCTCCTCCTTCTCCTCTGCCTTCTCCACCCCTCCTCTCTTCCTCCTCCTCGTCCACCCCTCCTCTTCCTCCTTCTCCTCCCCCTCCTCTCGTTCTCCTACTGCACCCCTCCTCTCTTTCTCCTATTCCATCGTAGAGAAATATCGTGTCTCACCCATTCTGTGGAGTGGGAAAAAGTAGATGCCATAGACTGAAGGAGGCTACGTATGTATGGTTGTTGTTGTAGTTATTGTGGCCCCAAGCTCATTTGGATGTGAACTCAAAGGATAAACTTGCCCAGTCCCTGCAGTTCGCCATCCTTTTTTATTTTATTTATTTTTTTATTTTTTGAGGTGGAGGGGATAGGGACAGAGTTGAAGGACTTTGACATAATCAGACAGTGGAGCCATAGAGTTATATAGGTGCCACTGCATGAAGGCATCCCCCTTCTGCCATGGTAAAAATGGAGATCAAGTATGTATGGTGACGTGCCTTGTCGCTGGTTCAGGTATCGATGTATGGAGTTGGGTGAGAGGAAGCGGAAGATGTCGTCAGCGGAGCCTGGGTTGACAGTCCAGGTGAGTCCGAAGATAGACGGATGGTCATGTAGATTCCTCCCAACCCCAGGCAGGTCTACTCGCACTGGAATCTAAATATAATAATAGTATAATACATAAAATAAGTAACAAAAAACAAGTAACAAAACAGTGTACTCTCATCAGCTTGGGGGCTTCCTATCATCTGCTCTTTAACGATATATTTTGTTTATTGCAGTTTATCCTCTTGTGTGTTATGTCTATATCTTGCATATCGAAATAATTATAAAACTACCGTACAAGAATATATGAAGTACCAGATACAGATATGAACTGGTATGGAAGAGGTGATGGCTAACTGATGAGTCTATCTATCTGTGGCCCGACGCCCTAATCCCGCAAAGGGTGGCCGCAGACAAAACGCCTCCAAGTCGCTCTGTCATCCACCATTTGACTACCCTCCCCCCAACTCACTCCTCCCTCCCTCATATACCGTAAAATATGTATGATATTTGAAGAACAAAAGAGATAATTTAGACCTTATGTTACAACTGAGGTCGATTAGGCCTCTTTTTACTACTTGCCGGTACGCCTTTCCTGGACTGGACCAAGCAGGTAAAATTAAGGAAACGCAGTCCTGGTGGACTGCAGGAAAGCACTCAGTTCAACCGAGCACTCCAAGAGATCTATTCCTTAGGCTGTGCTGATGGCGTGTCTTTACTGCGTGTGAGGTATCTGACTCTGCTTACCCCATGCTTCCTGAGGTGCTTTGCTCGTCCAATCCCCGACAACATGAGTATCTTGGGTGAGCCGAAAGTCCCTGCAGATAACACCACCTCCCTCGATGCCAACACCTGCCGCCGCTGCCAGGGGAGGGGGAAGAGGGAAAGGCTAATTATCAACTGCCCATGGGCCATTTTTCTTGTTGTGACCCCAGATTCATTTAGACGTGACCCTGGTGGACTGCAGGGTGGAGCTACCTTTTACCCGCAGTCCACCATCCTGCTTTTGGGGGATAAAGAGGGAGTCTAGGGACATTTGTACTATGTAGTCATGAACAAAGCTCCTCCAAATCACCCCGTCCTTCTCCATCAATCTGCTTTCTTCCGAAGCACAACACCCTCGTTCATATACTTCTCCACACCATCCCTTCCCCCCCCCCATTCTCAATTTCTTCCTTTCTCTCTCTCCCCTCCCTCCATCCCACACCGCCCTCCTTCACATGCCTTTCCACACCATCCCTCCACCTCATCCTCGATTTCTTCCTCTCACTGACCACCCTCACTCATATCCGTACATCTCTCCATACCATCCCTCCACCTCATCCTCGGTCTCCCCCTCCCTCTCACTCACATAGCTCCTACCATTAAATAATACAAGGAGATCGTTTTGTCAAGGCAACTCCACTCCACACACCCACTGTCTTACCAGGCCGAACTGTTCAAACTCCACACCGACGGCTCGCTTCTGGTCATTGAGGATAACCTGAGGAAAAAGAAATACAAGAAAATAAAAGTAGGTGTTGTTCTCAAGTCTTATTTATTAGTTAGTTAATTGTATGTCTAAGGCGCACACACACACACACACACACACACACACACACACACACACACACACACACACACAAAGAGGTACTGTATCGCAGCACTGGACCATGCTGATCATTAAAACAAGCTTAACATTACCTTACTTCAAGGCAAGCTTTACACACTGGGTGTTACTAACATGTTATGTGCTTATGCAGAAGTCAAGTACAGTTCACTGCAGCTGCTGTGGCCCAAGGTTCATCTGAATGTTAGACAGGTGGGCTGCAGGAGGAAGTTACACTTCTCTTGCATTCCACATAAGGAGGGACCTGAAGGGCGTTTGTGTAACCGGGGAGAGGAACCGTCCGGTTTTTGGTGCCACTGCACGAAGGCTCCAGCTCCAGCACGTGGCCTAGTGAGTGAGGTACCTTAGTAACGAAGGAGTGCAGGGCGACGTGCAGGTTCTTGTTGGTACGGGCTGCAGGCTCCAAGTACGACCTGGTTGTTGACCCTCTCTTGCCATCCCTCTGGGTCATGTCAGGGATGGAGAACCCTGCACCAGTGGCGGTTGTTGATGAGCTCGAGACAAGTTGGGGTCATGCTCGTTATGTCAGACTAAACTAACAGGTTATAGGATTGTTATTGTTGTGGGTGGTGATATTTTCATCTCAGGCTCATATGAACGTGAACTTGGTGGACTGCAGGCTAAAGTTGCTTTCCCTCTGCAATCTACCATCTTCCTTTCAGAGGTGGGAAGGGATATAAGGGGCCTTTTTATCACCGGGCACTGGAGCTTCCCGGTTTTATCAGTGCCACCGGAAGAAGGTATCCCTCTGCAGCTCCAGGACTAAGAGATAATAACTACTCACCAATCTGTTCGGGTCCATTTGGGTCTATGGTGTTGTAGCCTAGTTCCCTGCCCGCCTGCAAGATGGCGTTAGTGATGGGGGGCTGCCACCGCTTGTCGTCCACTGGTAGGGGGCCACCGCGACCATGGAACGCCGCTGTTGAGGATTAGCCCACTGGATTAGACCACTGGATTAGGCCACTCGATTAGACCACTGGATTAGGCCACTGAATTAGACCACTGGATTAGACCACTGGAATAGGCCACTGGATTAGACCACTGGATTAGACCACCACACCATAACAACGCTGTATTGCATTATAACATCTCGCATTATAGTTCCTGTGGTCCCTGGGTCATCTGAATGTGGACCTGATGGACTGTTGGATGAAGCTGTCTTTCTCCTGCAGTCCACCATTCTCTCTCTCTCTCTCTCTCTCTCTCTCTCTCTCTCTCTCTCTCTCTCTCTCTCTCTCCACAAACATCAGTTTCAAGCAAGAAAAAAAAAAAAAACGCTCCCCCTTTAAAAAAAAATATCGTCAATTTTGTGGCCACCTCTTCCAGGATTAAGGTGTTTGGCTATAGACAGAGACAGACAGACAGACAGACAGAAAAATAGATAGACAGATAAACAGACAGACAGATAAACATAGATTTTTACCTGTTTGAACATTCCTGGTGCCGGTGTAATCTTCAGCCTTTTTGAAGTAAGGTAACACTTCGGCGTAGCTCCACCCCGGGTTGCCCATCCTGGCCCAGTTGTCGTAGTCCCGCCTGTTGCCCCTCACGTACATCATCCAGTTCAGCACAGACGACCCTCCCAGCACCTTACCCGCCGGCATGTGACAAGACTGCGGAGACGAAGAAGAAGGGGATGTAAGCACGCGACGTTCTCCTGTAGCAATGGCCAGCCTGTACTTTCTCTGTTGCCAGTTTAATCTACCCACTTCTCCCTCCCTCCCTCCCTCCTCCTCTCTCTAATAATAATAATAATAATAATAACAATTCTAATATTATTATTATTGTCAACATACTGTGGACCAATAAAAGAGAGGATACTGAGATGTAGGCTTATTGTGCAAACTTATTCGCTGAGGAAGAGGCGTTACGAAATCCCCAGGGGTACTTAGGTGAAATCTCCCATGCTTAGAAAATTGGCGCTATGTCTTCGGAAGGTAAATAGAAGCTCCTCCCTGCCGCTCACGGAAAAAAAAGAAAAAAAAAGAAAAGAAAATCTCACGCATCAGGTTTGTCACATGACTCGCCAACCAATCACGGGCGGTGTGGGACCCGGGCGTTATTCCTGTGTTTGTGTTTGAAGGTAATCATTTAATCAGCATTTTTTCTATTCCATTATTCTCAAGTACTCATGTGTAAATAAGGCCTTCAGTTCCTCAGACAGTGAGTCAAAGTTTGATGCATCTTGTGGTGTTTTGGAAGCGTGGTGGTGACGTACAGTATGCAGTGTAACATCATTAAGAAAAGCTGGACATTGTGGTAACGAATATTGGTGTTTTTATGGCAGTAAACGCCTGTGCATTGTGGTGATTACACATAACTGTGAAAGTATCAGAACCACAAGAACCATTATGCACAATTGAACTCAAGAAAGCTCGTGAATATTGTGCAGTTTAAATGAATTAGTTGATAAAACTGAAATTGAAAGTGTCGTAGACAAGAAATTTTGTACACAGTTTCAGAAAATCTGTGAATATGGCATTCATTAGTCACGTATTACAAACGATTACATGGTGATGAGAGTGGAGACAAAAATTTTGTAAAAAAAAAAAAAATGCCATGACTAAAACATCACAGAGGTGGACCTAAACAATGACCGGGCCAATCTCAGTAGCAGCAGATTATGATGTCCTTTTTATGTAATGGTAAGTACGTGGGCTGCATTATTAGTAAAGAAGGCTGTATAGGTGTGTGTGTGTGTGTGTTTGTGTGTGTGTTTATTTTATTATCAGTTTATTAGGTTATAAAAATGTCCATAAGGTATTGTATCGTAAATTTATAGCTCAGTAGTATTTTATACGGTCTAAACTTTATTTTTTGGCTAGTATAGTTGTAGACCCGAAAATTTCAGCATCTTTATGAGGGTGTAAATCTGTAGTTCATGTAGTTTATTAGAGATTAATGTTATCAGTGAGTGGATGGGGAATTGTATCACTTAAGGGTACGAGAACAAACACATAGCCTACATGTTTTTGTGGGGTATTATTTGGCTGTTATTATGTATTTACTTAGTTCGGTATGTTTAGATAGAGTTTACGCTTGTCTTATTGTACCGTACATTAAAATGTTTATTGTCCTTAGCTCCCTGTTTCAAAATCTCCTAAAATGAGTAAATTTTTCCGAGTTTGCAAGATTGAAATAAAAAATACATGACTATTGATGGAGTTATCGTGGGGAAAACCTCTGGTAATGAAGGGGATTTAGATACGGTATGTAGGGGCGTATGTAAACTGTTGAGGCTGTACGCACGATATGGCCTGATAAAAGGAAAAATTGGCGACTTTCACGTTAACCTCTCTCTCTCTCTCTCTCTCTCTCTCTCTCTCTCTCTCTTTCTCCATGGACTCACTATCACGTTTAAGGGTGCAAAGGTCCAGAGAAAATATAACCTTTGTTTGAAGATTGACCCCTCACACCGGCAATTTATCTTTACGACGGGCACGCAGCACTTGTCTGCCTCCCTCCCTCTCTGTCTCTCTCTCTCTCTCTCCACTTGACCTCAAATTTGGCAGAGGTGTGTCAGTAGAACAGGGTAAGGCAGGATAAAAAAAAAAAAAAAAGGAAAAATGAAGAAATTGGAAGGGAAAGGAAGGAAAGGAGAGGAGAGCAAAGGATAGGACAAAGGGGGGGGGGAGCGTAGGGTAGAAGTAGAGCAGGGCAAGGCAGGGAAAGGAAGGACAAGGAGAGGCGAGGAAGAGGACATTGGGGTAATATTGAGTCGGGCAGGGCAGTGCAGGGCAAGGCATTATAGGACAGGGCAGGACAGGACAGGGTAGGGCAGTGCAGGGCAGGGAAGGGAAGAGTAGGAAAGGGAAGGGAAAAGAAAGTGTAAGGACAAAAAAGAAAAAAGGTCAGAGGTCAGAGAAAGACTGGGCGGGGCAATGCTGTACAGAGAGAGAGAGGGGGGGGGATGTTAATGACCCTGACATTATATATTCAGGGTCATAAATCTTCTTCCTTAAGCTTTTGTCTGTGGGATGAAGCCAAGAATTTACAATGTTTAAGAGATGAGTGGATGGATTTTTGGCTTGTGTGTGTGTGTTTAAGTTTCTGTGTTTGGGTGCGAAATAGAGTTTTGATGATGATGATGATAATGAAAGATTTTGTAGATGTGTATAAAAAATGAATTGACTTGTTTTCCAAATCTCTCTCTCTCTCTCTCTCTCTCTCTCTCTCTCTCTCTCTCTCTCTCTCTCTTTCATAGTACTTTCACATTCCCACCACCCTAACGGTAGTGTCGTGCTCTTTCTTTTGTTTCGTGTTTTCGCCTCGTCGCCATCTTCTCATCATGACGTTTTTATATAATTATTTTTTTTAACACTCCTCAATACCATAACGCATCTTGAATTCAATTTTCACACGATCCAAACGGCTTCATATAGCTATAGAGACAAGCAGCTAAGGAGAAGCTTTTCGAAGTGGAGGAGTTAGATGTATATTGAATGATTTCGACGTAGCCTTCATTAACCCCTTCAGTACTGAAAGATTTATAAATAGCCTTCATTCGCTGTCTGTAGTATTCATGAATCTGAATTTTCTTTGCCAGTTAATAGTTGGTTCAATGCAACACAGACTGTAGCTAGTTTTGATATCTGTCAAAACAGATTACCGGTACTGTAGCAATTTTAGCTTTAGAATTGTGTAACCATGCAGTTTTAATGACACTATACTAAGTTCTGAAGTAATTGGCTAGAGCGTACATTTTCGTCTAATAAGTACTGTTAACAAAGTTTTACTTAAAAAAGGCATGTATATTATTTGTTTTCTGTGAAGTCATAACACCAGTGATGTGATACCCGTATTTTAGCTGTCAGACTACTATGATGTTTTTTATCCTGGCTTACTGATTGTATTTTTCTTGAAACGGAGTGCGCAGCATTTCTTTCATATATATATATATATATATATATATATATATATATATATATGAGAGAGAGAGATGGCATCAGACGGCCATGACATACCTGACATACAGTAGGCCTAATCGCTGGCAGACACATGACTGATACGAGCATCAATTATATTCACCTCATCAGTAATGCAAGGATTTCTTTTACCCTTAGACACCGGGGTCGTAGTGAAAGTGGCCTTGAAGATTTCCTAACAGTTTGTCTCAGCGATTTATTGTGCACCATACTCTCCCATAAGTATATGCCAAGTATGTCAATATTAAAACAATTCTTGTAGCACACAATTGTTAAGGTGTATTATGCAGAATAAATCGCCATGGAAAAAGTGCTACGAAGCCTCCCATCCGACTTAGAATACGATGCATAAATTTCCTCTTAGCTGAACAAAATCGTCGTGTCAGCCGAAATAATCTAAAATACATAGGCACTTGAATTTCCCTTCGTAACAAAACTGCAAGTATTTTTCATGTGAATTTACCGTTTACCATATTACGTCTAAGTTGTCTCCCAGCTGAGGAAAATCGACAGCCAGAGTAGTCAAAGTGTGTTGATGGAAGAGGAAGCGTTACTGCAGAGCTTGGAAGAAGAGACGTATTATCGTGATCACAAATTTCTTTAACTCCCATGAGGAAAGGTGAAGCCAGGGCTGAAATGGAGCCAGGCGTACTGACACGGTTACTCTAGTAGTCTGAGTAACGATGGTGATAACAGACATATACGATAACCTAATACTGATGGTGATAACAGACATGTGTACGATAACCTAATACTGATGGTGATAACAGACATGTACGATAACCTAATAACGATGGTGATAACACGGGAAAAAAATCGCGCAGTGCTTACATTCTTGACGTATCCTTTGAGTCCATGCTTCTGTGGCACGGTGAAGTAGTGCCAGTCAGCCTCGCCCTGCATAAGGATGAGGTTAAGGCCTGGTATGGTAGACTCCGGGGGCGCCTTTCCCCCCGCCTCCAGTAGCAACACCCGCCACCCACCCACCTCCGCTAGCCTTGTTGCCACCACAGACCCGGCAGACCCACCACCAACTGAAAGGAATAAATATGTAAATACATAAAGACCCACCACCAACTGAGGAAAAAAAAATCCATGCGAAATTTGAAGGTTGTATAATCCATCTGAAGTTAGATTGGAGGATGTACATGTGTGTAGGACATATGTGATGTGATGACGATGATGATGATAACAGTAGTAGTAGTAGTAGTAGTAGTAATGATATTAGTAGTAGCACAGGTAGTGGTAACAGCAAAAGTAGCGCCAGGAGCAGCAACAGCAGTAGTACTAGTAGTAGTAGTGGCAGGAGCAGCAGCAGCAGCAGCAGCAGTAGTAGCAGTAGTAGTAGCAATAGAGAAATAAATCAACAAAAAATCCAGATACTCACAGCAGGTTAAAGACATATTTGACCTAAATTCAGCCAAGCCAACATTTTGACACAAACTCGAGGCGTCAGTAATAGGTGTCTAGTCGGCAATGGCGTTTTGTAATGGGGGCGAGAATGTCAGGGCTTTTGTAATAGGAGAGAGAATCGTACTTTTGTAATAGGAGAGAGAATTTTTGAGGATTTTTGTAATATGGGTGAGAATTTGTGAGGACTTTCTGCGGTATTCAGTGTCTGTAACGCATTCTTTATGTCTTACTACAGTCTTGATTGGCACTGGTATCGTCTTGCAGAACTCTGTGTGTGTGTGTGTGTGTGTGTGAGAGAGAGAGAGAGAGAGAGAGAGAGAGAGTAGTGTGTGTGTGTGTGTGTGTGTGTGTGTGTGTGTGTGTGTGTGTGTGTGTGTGTGTGTTGTTTTTATTATGACCTACACCAAGCTTTTTAGCGTGGTTGAGAATGGCTGAGTTGTGTGTGTGTGTGTGGGTGTGAGTGTGGGTGTGGGTGGGTGGGTGTGAGTGTGGGTGTGGGTGGGTGGGTGTGGATGTGTGGGTGTGGGTGTGGGTGTGTAAGCGTCATGACCTACACCAAGAGTACCTTTAGCCTGGCTGGGAATGGCTAAATGTAGGTTTCACTACTGTCGCTGATCAGAAAGTGTGTCAGTACTGTACCGTCACGAAGTAGATAGACAGACAGAGATAGATAGATAGACAGATAGATAGATACAATAGATAGTGACAGGGAGTTGATAGAAGTAGATTGACAGATAGATAGAAAGATAGACAGATAGGTAGATATAGAGAGTGATAGAAAGATAAGCTAGGTAGAAAGACACAGATTTAAAACAAATATTCGTAGATACTGAGAGAGAGAGAGAGAGAGAGAGAGAGCACTGACTTAGCATATTTTCGTACCGTAGCAGTAAACAAACTATAAGGAAGAAGAGAAGGTCCATTGCCCTCAGTTAGGTCGCAGTGTGTAATTTCGTCGAGGTGTTCACTATAAGACTATTTGTGTGTGTGTGTGTGTGTGTGTGTGTGTGTGTGTGTGTGTGTGTGTGTGAAGCTGCAGGCCATCCTCCTCCTTTAGTTTTTTTCTTTATTTTTAAAACAAGCTGCCAATCAGTGCCACCTCATGAAAGCGTCCCCCTCCAGTAAAAACCCGAGACAGTCTGATTACGAGATGGAAATAAGGTGCGATTTAGAGTGAGACAAGGATAGAGAAAGGATAGTATCTCTAGGGAATGTGGGTGGGATTGGAGGAGGGAAAAAGACGTGACTGTTGAGCGAGATACAAGGATTGAGAAATGATAGTCTCTTCTAGGGGCTGTGGATGGGGGAAGGAGTAAGGTGTGATTTTAGAGTGAGATTGAGGGATAGAGAAATGATGGTACCGGTATCTTCTAGGAAACGTGGATAGGATACGAAGAAGGACTGAGGTGCGATCTTGGCTTAGTATAAGTAAGATGAGGGAATAGAAGAAGGACTATATCTCTTAGGAATATGGATGGGACATGGTTTAAGGACTATAACAATATGGATGGAACATGGTATAAGTGGGGGTTGAGGGACTTAAAGATGACGGGTGTATCAGGACATTGTATAAGGACTGTGTCTCTTAACAATTTGTATAAGGACTGTGTCTCTTAACAATGTGGATTTAAGTGGTATAAGTGAGACTGAAGGACCTAAAGGATGACAGGTGTACCAGGCGGTGTTGTGTTTTTAAGGTGTTGTGAAGGTAGGCTAACACAGATGGGGAAAGGTGGCTCTTCATGACCACAAACCTAGATGCAAATGATTGATTATATAAACGCACGACTCAGGGACAGATAGATATAAATTGATAGATACATAGATAAAAGGGGTAGATAATGAGATAGATGTAAGTAGATAGGTACATAGCGAGGGATAAATAATGAGGTAGGTTTTAGATTGGTAGAAGAGACAGGAAGAGAGAGATAATTAGACTGATACCAAGATAAATGACAAAGATCCAGACTGAAAGACACAGTAGGCAAATAACAACCTAGCAGACACAGAAAGACAGCTACAGATATGGTAATAAATAAATAAATAAATAAATACGGACAGACAGAGTAAAGACATAAACAGGTGAAGAGGCATGGATAATTATGTAGACAGACACACATACTTACACACACACACACACACACACACACACACACACACACACACACACACACACACACACACACACACACACACACACACACACACACACACACACACACACACACACACACACACACACACACACACACACACACACACACACACACACACACACACACATCTAGACAGAGGGGGAGGTATGAAAAACTAAACAGGAATACAGACAAACAGCTGGGCATGTTTTTATATTTTATCGCTACTACTACTGCCACTTTAACTTACCCACAATGAAGTCATATTGGTGAAGAAGGTGTAGCGATGAGTCTATGTGAACGAGATGGTCAGGGGCGGATATCTGCATCAGGGCAATCACCAGCAAGCGAACTACGGCCGCTGGCAAGATACGGGTTAGAGACAGAATCCCCAGACGCATTGTGGCTCGCTTGTGTTGGCTGGAAAGAGAGGTGGGTGGGTTGTTAGTGCTGGGTTTGTGCCTGTCTTGTGTTGGCTGGAAAGAGAGGTGTGTGGGTTGGTAGTGCTGGGTTTGTGCCTCTCTTTTGTTGGCAGAAAAGAGAGGTGTGTGGGTTGTTAGTGCTGGGTTTGTGGCTCCCTTGTGTTGGCAGAAAAGAGAGGTGTGTGGGTTGGTAGTGCTGGGTTTGTGCCTCTCTTGTGTTGGCAGACAGAAAGGAGAGGTGTGTGGGTTGGTAGTGCTGGGGTTGTGGCTCCCTTGTGTTGGCAGAAAAGAGAGGTGTGTGGGTTGGTAGTGCTGGGTTTGTGCCTCTTGTGTTGGCAGACAGAAAGGAGAGGTGTGTGGGTTGTTAGTGCTGGGTTTGTGGCTCCCTTGTGTTGGCAGAAAAGAGAGGTGTGTGGGTTGGTAGTGCTGGGTTTGTGGCTCCCTTGTGTTGGCAGAAAAGAGAGGTGTGTGGGTTGGTAGTGCTGGGTTTGTGCCTCTTGTGTTGGCAGACAGAAAGGAGAGGTGTGTGGGTTGGTAGTGCTGGGGTTGTGGCTCCCTTGTGTTGTCAGAAAAGAAAGGTGTGTGGGTTGGTAGTGCTGGGTTTGTGGCTCTCTTGTGTTGGCAGACAGAAAGGAGAGGTGTGTGGGTTGGTAGTGCTGGGTTTAGACGCATTGTGGCTCTCTTGTGTTGGCAGAAAGGAGAGGTATGTGGGTTGGCAGATCGGGAAAGAGGTTGCTGAAATCGACCCTGGGAAATACTGTACTACGCCTCAGCCAACATGTCTCCATAGAGCTCACCTTTTCTGCCACCATCCCAGACACGTGAGACATAGGACTAGAGGAGGACAGACACAGAAAAAGATAATAATAATAATAATAATAATAATGATAATAATAATGAAAATGCGTGTGTCTCCGTGCAAGAGTTAGCTGAGACAGGGTTTAAATCTTGGATGGTGAGCGATGTCCCACAACTGAAGAAATCGTCCTGTAAAACTAGAATGAAATGAATAAGTACTGTGCTCTCTCTCTCTCTCTCTCTGTCTCTCTCTCTCTCTCTCTCTCAAATGCTATTAATAGTGCAACTCTTATTGCTAACAGGAATGGGAATAATGAAGAGATGGTAATTACCGCAAAGAGAGAGAGAGAGAGAGAGAGAGAGAGAGAGATTTTCCACGAAGTAAATGCAGGTAACGGGGCATTTTGAGAAGCACACACACACACACACACACACACACACACACACACACACACACACACACATGTCGTTCAGTTGACCACAATACACTAGTTTTCCTACTGGAGGTATTTTACTGAGGGACTGAAGCCTTGAAGGTAAAAAAATATAACACTTTATTGGCCTCAAAAACACTTACACAGCGGCTGAGGCAATGTGGAATTTTATCTGACTATCCACACTTTTTTTTTATTTTTATTTATTTATTTATTTATTTATTTATTATTATTATTATTTTTTTTTTGGCTGAAGGACGCGACTCTCGGTGAAAGGATTATTTTTATTCGTGCAAAAAAAAATGAAGAACCTGAGACTGGAGGTTTATATTGCAAAATAGTTGTTCTCAAAAAAATAAATAAATAAATAAATAAGCTGACGAGAACCCAAATCCAGTTTCGTTTATTTTGGGATTTGTGGACGACTGTAGGTCTTTAAAAAAAAAAAAAATATTATACCGGTATCTGCAGTAAACGTGTGTGTGTGTGTGTGTGTGTGTGTGTGTGTGTGAGAGAGAGAGAGAGAGAGAGAGAGAGGTGTTGGAAAGTAAGAGGGGAGAAGCCAAGCGAAAAATAGAAAGCCGAAGATAAACAGATAGGTAGGTAAGTAGGGACTAGGTAGGTAGATAGGTAGGGGGGTGGGTAGGTAGGTATGGACAACAGAGAGAGAGAGGGGGGGGGTTTCTTCACTCTTTTATGTAACTAGTGAAGGAGTTAATGAAGGCTGTATAGATCTATCTCCTCCAGTTCGTTAAGTCTCTCCTAAGCTGACTAATACAAGGAATAAAATAAAATACAACTATATCATCGAACTGAAAGTGTTAATATTCCGCATAAACCCGCCTCTGTCTGTCGATCTATCCGTCTGTCTGCCTATCTGTCTATCCATCTATCTGTCTAACCATCTCTCTATAGCCAGACGCCTTAATCCCGTAAGGGGTGGCCACAAGTATAAGTTGCCTCCTTGTCGTCCTGTTCCCTGCCTTTTCACTGCCTTCCCCTCAGCTTACACCCTCTCTCTCATATAGCCTGCCTTTCTATTCCATCCCGCTGTCTCATCATCCCTCTCCCTGTCCCCCCCCCCATCCTCCTTACTCACATACACTCTTAGTTAGTCTCTCACTCTCCATCCCCCCAACTTACACCCTTCTCTCTCATATAATTCTGTACTCCTTCCCTCCATCTCATCCTTGGTCTCCCCCTTCCTCCCTCTCCCCCCTTCCACCTCACTCACATACGCTCTCCTAGTCAGTTTCACTCTCCATCCTCTCCACTCTTTCCGTCCATCTCATCCTTGGTCTCCCCCTTCCTCTCCACCCCCCATCCACCTCACTTACATACACTCTCTTATAAGTCTCCCACTTTCCATCCTTTCCACATGACCAAACCACCTCAGTGAACTTCCCAGCGCTTTCTGTCACATACACATCCTCACCACACCCGTCTGTGACTAAAAATAAAAATAAAAATAAACCTCCAATGATTCCAGCGTGATAATAAAACCCCGACCTGACTGATGTAGTAATGGATATAAAAACTAGACTACTTCCCCCTGTCTTGGCCTAATAAAGTAAAATCAGAACTAGGAGCAACTAAGAAAATAAGACTCTGATGGTACCATGGGAAAGAAAGCCCATCATCTTTATCTGTGTAGTAAAGATAAAACTCCTCTAGCCTTGTCGTAGTAAAGAAAGGCTCTCCTGACTCTGCCGTAACGAAGAAAATCCATCCAGAATCTCATGTATTATAAAAAAATAAATAAATAAATAAATAAATCCGGTGGCCCTGCTAAGGAAAGAGAAGTAGATCTTGCACCACCGGTGCACTATAATTATATGCCTCTGCTTTGTTGGTTAGGTCAGATAGATAGGTTAGAGAGAGAGAGAGAGAGTTAGCCAGCCCTACCCAGAGGCGAGGTATAGCAGTCAAAGGCTCTGTATACTCACTCCCTCACAGGCGGCTGAAAAAAAGATACAGGTATCTCAGAAGAGAATGGAGTTTAGCAAGTGCAGTAAAGGTGGTTAGGGTGTGTTCTCAGTGTGGGGAGAGGGAGGGGTGGGGAAGGTGGGGGTGTAGGAGGAAGGGATGGATGGGGGTGGGGCAGAGTGTGGGGAGAGGGAGGGGTGTGGAAGGAGGAGGGAGGATTGTGGAATGAGGAGGGATGGGTGTGGAAGGAGGAGGGAGGGGTATGGAATGATGTGTGAGTGAGAATGGAAGAGGAAGGCAAGGGTGGGGACGTGGGTGTGTGAGAAAGGGGAGGGGGTGGATGGGGGTGGGGTATGGTGTGGGGATGGAGCTGGTGTGTGTGTGTGTGTGTGTGTGTGTGTGTGTGTGTGTGTGTGTGTGTGTGTGTGTGTGTGTGTGTGTGTGTGTGTGTGTTTTACCCATTTCACTGGCGGATTTCAGGGGTGGCAAGCATAAAATAAAAAAAGTATTAAAAAGTTACTCTAGCTTTTTTTTCATCTGACGGAACTGGCGCAATCTCATAACGTGATTTTAAGTCCTGTTTGTATGGATTTTAATGAGCCTTAGTTAGGTTATGAGGTAAATGCGTCTCCTTTTTTACTAGTCAGATCAACCCTCTAATCATCCTATATTTGGCCACGAACTGAGCAGAAAAAGGTTGATGATCTTTGCAATATGAAAACCAACTAACTCAACTGACACAGGTATTATATATTCAACAGAGAGTGAAAGTACTGCTCCTTTTCTTCACTCGCCCAACACTGCCTGTCAATCATTCTTTTTCTCTCTCTCTCTTTTTTTACATACTCGACCTGCTATGAACGCATCTGCAGTTTTCTTTTTTTCTTTTTTATTCTGACAGCTAGGCCATTCCCACAGTTTGAATATCGAGTTGTGGTTGCGTGAAATTTGATGAGTCTTTGTTATGAGGTTGAAATTAATCTCTTTGGTTACTAGTCAAATTCGCCCTTCTATGTAATTACACTTGGCCATTAACTGAGTCGAAAGGGGTTAGGGACATTTGTCAGGTGTGGTGGTTTGCGGTGGGTGTTAGTAATGAGGCTGGAATGAGTCTCCTTGGTTACTAGTCAGCTCTCCATTCTACACCTGGTCGTTAACTGAGCTGCAAGAGGTGAGGGAGCTTTGTCAGGTAAGAACAAATGTGCCGTAGGTATTTTATTCAAGCCATCACGAGACGATTTTGTTCAGATGAGAGAGATTCAGGTACTCAGAGGTGGAAGTGCTTTATGTGGATGATGTTAAGTCGACCATGTTCAATTTTCACCTGATAAATTGCTAGAAGATTGAATAACTTTTTTCATTCATACTGCCACCAGATAGTTCCATTTATCTGTGGTGGACCTCTCCTCTCGTAGTAAAAGTTTAACTACGTAAGACCAATGACGGATTTTATTTTCTTTCCCTCCAGGTGATAACACTCAGTCCAGAGGAAACTTAATGTATAGGTATTAATCGAGTCAACGTCTTACCCCTTCAGTTTAAAATTGTCTCCTAAACTGAGTAAAATTATCCAGAAATAATAACTATAAAATAAAAGTAATTGGACTGAAAATGTGTAGTTTGATCCTGAAGCCACAAATCTCCCACTCCCTCCCCGCCTTTCCGGCACCGACCTCGCTGCAATCCATCTCGAGGTGATTCAGCGGCTGGGTTGGTTTGGCACTGACTTCACGCTCGGGGGATGCCCTGGAGTGGGTTCGAGCTCCACTGATTGCCACTAACTTAACCATTGCCTGCTACTATCATCTTGCGCTTCATCTTCTCTGCCTTGTATCTGTTCTACCATATTACTCTCTGCTACCACTGTCTTCTACCTCACCGTCCTACCATACCATTGTCTACTACCACTATCTACTTCACCGTCGTACCATACTCCTGTCTACTGTCATTCCCAGTTTCATCGTCTACCTCTACCTTACCCCTACTCTAACCTCTACCGCCACTACCTTCCTTTTCACCACCCTTATCCTTCCATCTTCCTCATCCCTAATTCTTATCTTGTTTCACTATCGCGTTACCGGCATGAGGGGAAGAAAAGCCAGCACACAAGGGCACCAGGAAAAGAGAGAGAGAGAGAGAGAGAGAGAGAGAGTATGTGTTTGTGTGCCACTCATAAATCCAAAAGAGAGAGTTATATGATTGAAATCTTGAGACAGAGAAAGAGAGAGACACTCAAAATTCCAACAGAGCGATGATTGAAAGCTTTACATACATTACATGCGTTCCATCGTGGTACAAAAAAAAAGAACAAGAAAGAAAAGAAAGCGCTCCTGAATATACAATCTGTACCCAAAATCAGTGATCCAGTTGTCTCCATATATAAGCACAACAATTCAGTTCGATTTGGTAAAGACACTACGCACGTTTCCTGCTTCCCGTTAGGAGTTAGGGAGGAGTTTGGGATGATAGTAATGAGATAGGAATTAGTCTCCTTGGTTACTAGTCAAAAGCATCCCTCCTGTCTTACTACACCTGTTTAGACCTAATTTGGGGAAAGGCGGACAGTTTTAATTGTTAAGAAGACAGTGGGAAGAGAAATAGCGCCTTAGAGGGACGGCATGACAGTATCTGTATAATTTTGGCTGGCAGGTGATAGTTTTTGCCTCGGTGTGTAGTGGAAGGGAGGGC
>NC_136991.1:1130000-1232500 GCF_032717465.1 Coenobita brevimanus
GTGTGTGTGTGTGTGTGTGTGTGTGTGTGTGTGTGTGTGTGCTGGGGGTGAAGGAGTGGTGGAGGGGTTGCAGAGTGCCAGGTTGGAAGGTCACCTCAAGGGGGGGGGGAGGCTGCTGCTTCCCTTTTGTGTGTGTGTGTGTGTGTGTGTGTGTGTGTGTGTGTGTGTGTGTGTGTGTGTGTGTGTGTGTGACGGAGCGGTGTAACGTCTCCCACTTCTTATCGATGCTGTGAAATATTAAGAAAGATGTAAATAAATGAGTTTGGGCGTTTGATCGACTTACCATGATCAGCATAATATCATTTCCTTTAACTCCCTGAACACCTTCTGTGCAGCGACTTATTTGGGTATTTTATTCTTGCTACCATTATATTTTATTCTCCTCGAAGCGAAAGGGTTAATGAAGATACCTGAAGATAATCGTCCGGAAATAGGAAGGGTTAAATTAAAACAGGTAATGGGACTGAAGGGGTTAGGGGGAGTAAGCTTAAGTCATTGTATGGAAGGGTTAACATTTTGATTACCATGTGTGTGTGTGTGTGTGTGTGTGTGTGTGTGTGTGTGTGTGTGTGTGTGTGTGTGTGTGTCTGTGTCTCTGTGTGTGTGTGACTGTCTGCATGTATATGTGTACTCGTATGTGTCTGTCTGTCGGTGAGTATGTGTATGTATGTATGTATGTACGTATGTATGTGTATGTATGGTACAAAAACCGACATAGCTTCATACACAGAAAGACACATACACCCGCGCAACACTTTCACTTTCAGTTTAACCAACAGACACTAGATTCAATTACCCACCTCAGTTTTGGCACAGGTAAAGGCGTGGATAATGCGAGAAGATACCTATGCTTGGAGTGGCCGGGGCTCAGGTGTGGGGTAATTACTGATAGACAGGTAAGGCTAATTTCAGTCATTTATACCCCACTGTCACCTGGATCACCTTTACTATCAGGCGGTATTGTAGTATTACCTGTGGCCTGATTACACGCTAAGGGAATTAAGAGTTGGATTATAGAATGCATAGGAGATACGTATCACCTCTTCCTTAGCGATTTCCTTAGTACACCTGCCCTCTCACCTGTATTTTATTTATATACGGTAGTTTTGGTATAAACTTGGAGGCGTAAAAGGATATGGCACATGCGGGGTCTGCTTCCCTTGTGTGTGTGTGTGTGTGTGTGTGTGTGTGTGTGTGTGTGTGTGTGTGTGTGTGTGTGTGTGTGTGTGTGTGTATGTGTGTGACTGGGTAGCGCCGTAGGATTTTATGTAGTTCAGGAGAGACGTTTCGGACTGATGGATTTAATCATAATTCAGTTCTGTACCAGTCTGTTCCTCTTTGTATTTTATGCACTTGTAATGACTTCTTAGCAGCAAAGTAGTGTTCAGATTACAATAATATCCTGTACTGTAAGCATCACTAGGGCAACGACACCTTTTGAACATCGTAGTATAGTATTTAAATATTACAATACTAGGGTAATAAAATCAGCAGCACCCGTCGCCATTACTGGAAGATCTTTATTTATTTTTTATCTTTATTTTTTTGTGGGCTAATCACCGCCAGACCTTGGTAGCCGGCTAGATAGGGCACTTTTTTTCCCTTTTTTTTCTAACCTCCGTGGAGATAAAAAGTTTGAGGACGTTAAAAGTGAATATGGACGGCCTTACCTTACTGTTGGGGGGCGAAGGAAGAGATTTGGTGAACTGGGCCTTGATCTTACTCTACATCATCATCATCATCATCATCATCGTGGTCTTCGTCGTCAATATAGTTTCACAGTTAAGTCTATACAGTGATATAATGGGTTAGGCAGGATAAAAAAAAAAAAAAATGAAAAATACAACACTCGCGGCACCATCTCGCTACCCGTCTAGTTACACAGTCTCACCTCGTCCATTCAGCTCTCAAAATCGGGACTTACGGTCGTATGTTAAAAAAAAAAAAAAAAAAACGACATTCCATATATATATTTGTGCAATCAGGACGCCCCACAAATGGATTCCATAATATGTCCGCATGCTTAGTCACACTTGTGGAATGTGGTGAGAATGGTAAGCGAGATGGTACAGGAAGAGTGCTTTTATATGTCATTTTATCATATATCTTGCTTGTGAAGAAGTTCTTGCGTCTTGACTGTGAAGAAGTTCTTGCGTCTTGATGGTGAAGAACTTCCTGCGTGTCCTGTATTTTCCCAGTAATCTTGATGTGTAAAGATCTCACATATGTGGCATCCCGTGAATGTAGATTTCAAATTGTTTAGGCAAATCAGTTGGTGTCGAGGGAAAGTCATGCCCTCCACATTTTTATGGAAGCATAAGACGATTGCTCTGTCCATAACTTATGCAGCCCGGCACCTCTGCAACTGTCCTCCTGTCTCTCTCCCACTGATAAGGACCACCTTGACTGTGTAGGACTGTGTGTGTGTGTGTGTGTGTGTGTGTGTGTGTGTGTGTGTGTGTGTGTGTGTGTGTGTGTGTGGTTTCATGGACAGGAATTCCAATGCAGCTTGTCAGTGGCATTACATTGTCGATAAACATTCAGTCACCTATTGTGCATCCAACCTATGTAAGTCTGTCACTCCAGCTGGCACATTCCAACCACTACACCACAAACCTCAACTCATGGGTTACAAACAGTGGGTAATTATGACAACCACTATATATTTTGTAATTATAATTTTTTTTTTATTGAACAACAAGTCAATAGTAGTTACTGTTTCGATTTTCTGTAGACTTCAATTAATGTAAGTTTTAAAGAATTGCCAATGCTGCACAATTATCTTTTTACAGTGAGGAAAACGTGTGTGTTAGCTGCTATATAATTCTTCCTTATGCAGTAAACAGAGCCCCGTCAGGTGGTTCAGTGGGTTGAGGCGCTTTTGAATTGGGAATGCTCATGAATTTTTATAGTGAGAGAATTGTGTTTTGGCCACTATGTAATTTTTCCCTTGCATTATACAGGGCCCCGTCTGGTGGTTCAGTGGGTTGAGGTGCTTTGAATGGCGACTATTGCACGATTTTGACTTCTTTATATAATGAGGAAATATGTGGTAGCTACTATATATTTTTTTCCTTTGCTGTATACAGGCTCGTCTGGTGGTTCAGTGGGTTCAGGCGCTTCAGTGGATGGGACGCAGAGATGGGTGGACTAGAGTGGCTTATCCCGGACCCCCTCCCCGGCAAGAGGTAATATGCCGCTGTTGATTTGTTTATTTATTTATTTATGTGTATGTTTGTTAACTTCTCCTTTTATCGACCTGCCTATCTGTCGATCAGTCTATCTAAATATTTGCCAGTTGTATATATGTATGCTTTTCTGTCTGTCTGTCTGTTCTGTCAATTCTCTCTCTCTCTCTCTCTCTCTCTCTCTCTCTCTCTCTCTCTCTCTCTCTCTCTCTCTCTCTCATTTCTCCTCAGTTCCCAGGGGCTATACGACAATAATTCTAGAGTGGTCAGGCCAAAACACATCCCCCCTCCCCCCATAGCCAATTAGGTGGTTGACATCAAATGACTATGGCGACAAAGCAGCGTAAATGACCTCTACAAAGGGCACATTATCACAGAGAGGGTGGTTATTACAAGATGTACTCTGTAGTTATGGAAGCAAAAATTTAATAGGAACGCTTGAATTGGTCCTTTTAACTCACTTGATTCAGGTAACGTGGTGTGTTGGTTTGCTTTTGTTCCTTCCACATTATTATTATTATTATTATTATTATTATTATTATTATTATTTTTAGCTGGGTACTAACCTTCACTATATACACTCCTTTTACTTTAACCTGGCCCAAATTTTCCATCTTTCCGTCTTGAAAGCTGAGTTATAATAATATATTAACAAAAAAAGGAGGTGCTAGTCACGAAGAAGTGCTAAGGAAAGGATGAAAAGTCACTATTTTTTCATTTTCTGCCTCTGAGCCACGTGAAATAAGCTGCAAAAAGACGATAGTTTAGACCAAGTTAGTGTGAAAAGAGTATAGTGACATAAACACACACCGTATTTGTGTGTGTGTATGTGTGTGTGTGTGTGTGTGTGTGTCTGAGAGAGAGAGAGAGAGAGAGAGAGAGAGAGAGTACCCATTGTCACCTACCGTCCACGCCAAATGAGGTGAACGCCAAAATAGCACAAATATCATCCGTAAAACACACGTTGTCACAGAGAGGCTGGGTGTTGACAGGGTGTGATAGGGACTCAGGGGAGGAAAAAGTTAATGGAAAAGGTAAATTGCTTGTTTTTATGTGGGGAGAAAGTAAACACACACACACACACACACACACACACACACACACACACACACACACACACAAATAGGGTGTGTTTATGTGTCTTTGTATGTGTGTGTGTGTGTGTGTGTGTGTGTGTATGAGAGAGAGAGAGAGAGAGAGTATAATTTACAAAATAAATCTCTTGAATAAATCGCTTAGGAATACGTGTTACGAACTCCACAAAGCCCCTTGGAATAAATCCCTCAATTTCGAAACAGCTTAAAAGATTATCCTACTGACCTTCCAACCTGATTCAGTATTGACGAGAGAGAGAGGGAGTATAATTTACAGAATAAATCGCTGAGAAATGCGTGTTACGAACTCCACAAAGCCCCTTGACGGTTAGCTTAGCATTTAGCAAGGGATGCAATGGAGGGATATGTGAGAGAGGGGAGGGGGAGTTGGGGGGAGGGCGGCCAAATGGTAGATAAGGTGACATGGAGGCGATTTATGTGTGGCCACCCCTTACGGAATTTAGGAGTCTGGCAATAGATAGATAAGTAGATGGATATAGATAGATAGACAGCTAGATGGGTAGGTAGATGGATATAGATAGATAGACAGCTAGATGGGTAGGTAGATGGATAGATAGATAGATATAGGCAGAACGGTAGCTAGATATGCAGATAGATAAATATAGATGGGCAGATAGATAAGCAGGGGAGATAGATAAATAGATAGACAGACAGATGGATAGGTAAATAGATAGATAGATAAATAGATAGATTCATTAGGTTTTGATACAGTATGGAGGCAGAAAAGAGAAGTAATGAGATTCCGTGTACAGAACAGCTATCGTCCCAGTTTCCTGTGAAGAATATTGACAACAGACGAAACACAGTGAAAACCCTGTCTGTACCAATGCGTATTTCAGAGGGTTCGATGTTTCTCTTTTGTTTTCGTTCAGTTTTGGGAAGATGCCTGTGTCTCTGGCCCATACTCTCGTCGTTTTAAAGGAACTCCCAAACACCTCTTCCCTAATGATTTAATTTTTGATACGGTCAGGTGTTATTAGTTTGTATGGTATTATGGTGGGTATAGTGGTATTGGAATTATCTAAATGACACAGAAGAGGTGAGTAAGGAGTATTAAGCAAAATAAATGGTACTGGAATTATCTAATTGACACAGAAGAGGTGAGTAAGGAGTATTAAGCAAAATAAATCGCCTAGGAAGAGGTGTTAGGGAGCCTGCATAACCTGCCGTAGTGGAGCAGATGCCCGGGTGGGATGTGTTCCCTTCAGGAATTGGGGTCAGTGGGGGATGCAGAACCGGTCCAGGTGTACCAGGAGGCGTTACACTCATATACCCTGCAACCACCGTCGCCCTCACACACCCACCACACCACACGCCACGCACCTGCACTTCTCATAAAGGTTTAGGTGGGAGCAAACGCCATGAGGCGCTGAGCAGCAGTGCTCATCTCCGTAACACAGGCCTTTGAGCCTGTGGCGGGTTGTTCGCCCACTATCCAGGCATACAAGGCTACTGCATCATCCAGGTTACCACAGTTACCTCCCCAGCACACCAGAACTCGAACCCTGGCGCTGATGGGTCGGCAGGTTCACAGTCAGCAAGGTTGACCACTCAGCCACCGCTGCTGTAACAGAAGTCTTCCTATAAGACCTCTGTTACATTGCGTTCATTTACGTGCTTTGTATTTTGTTCTTATCACTGGATGATTTTATTTAACTTAGGATGTAGGACCGGTCCAGTGGTACCACCAGGCGAGACACATACGATACCGGTACATATCCTACCGTGCCCGCATCATCTCTCACCCACTATACTCATCGTCAGTTCTTATACTCAAGCTGCATTATACAAACACCTTCAGCTTGATGTCTTCCATTAAATTTAATTCTGTATCCCTTTGGATGATACACATGTCTGATTAGTTAAAAAATGAGATGCCAAACTCTAGTCATATGCCACCACAGAGACATGTCATCCGCTTGTTTCGATCTCTTGCTATTTTCTGTACTTTTACTACTCATAGCGTCTATGTATGAAGCATGTGAGGCCTACGTGTTGCGTAAAAACCCATCGCGCCAGTTTTTCCACCTTGGAACCACAATGAATCAGTCTGCAGTCACTGGAATATTTATACCGTCCCATTTGTATATCATCATCTCTTAACCAGATTCATGGAGTGTGTTATTTTATCCCTCCCACTGTAGGTATAGATTAGACAGTCCGTTCTCTGATGCCCGGTAGTCCTCCTGTATGTCGCAAACCTTACATGGCACCACTTCCTCACTAACCCCATACTTCCCACATGCTAAAGCTTTCTCATGGAGGTCTGATGTGATAATATTAGCTGGAGTGATTTTATGACACGACGGTGTGGTCATGTGGGAATATCAATGAAAACTTTAAGGCTCCGTAACACCTCATCGTTAACCATTTATTTTCCAGACTACCCAATAACTTTTTCTTTTATCTTTTTTATCTCGACCTAAATTCCATGAATAACGCACAAGAGTATAGTAAACGGAGCTGAATTAGGAATAAACCGGTAAGGAACAGGTGTTAGCAAGCTTCCTAACCGCACCCGAATACCGCCCTAAGGCAATGGCTCCCAGACTGATGGCCATGGTGCATATGTCAGTGGCCCGGGAGTAATCTTAAAGATGTGGATGAATTTGAGGCAGAATTTCGTTATTTTCCCATTTGCTGCCCGTCTCATATAGAACGTACTTGGAGGCGAAGAAAATTTGGCAAGACATTTTGAGAGAGGAACTTGACTGAATTTTGGGTGAGAATGGGGTCCTACTACTGTCTATCATCAGTACACTGGCTGTCTGGGTCCTCTGTCAGTTAGGTCTGTGTGTGCAAAGAGGAGATTTCAAAGCTGATGATGGCACTGAAGAGACAAGCGTAATTAAGCTATAACCTCTGTTGTAACTCACCCTCTCATACCCCAGTTGGTCCCAAACATGCGGTTCATCCATACCACTGAGTTCTTCACTAGTCACACCACTTACACTATCCTCACCATTCTTACAATCTGCATCATCAGTATTGTGGACTGACCTACGCAAGAGAAGTTTGATCTGCTGAAACAGACTTATTTTATTATTATTATCGGCCAAGAATTTCCAAGGCCCCCGTGAATGGGTGGAGGTATTTTTTTTTCCTGGCCACTCTGATTATAGTTTTTTCTTTTTCTAATTTTGTGTTTTCGCTTTTTCCGTTTTTCAGTTCTGGCCACCCCCGTTCATAAAGGTGGGGAACAGAATGATGATATTGATCGCACAACATCTTGTGTATGTTACTCTTTTAATATTTCTGAATCAGACCCGCCCTATTTATGTTACTGAGATATATGATAATCGTGATGGTGGTGTTGGAGGTTACTTTCTATTGGTCAGGACGTGCCTAGACCGATACCCTGACCGCGTTACTGAGGGTTTGCCTTTTTTTTTTTTTTTTTTAATGCCATTTCCCTGCCCTGCTCCACCGTCTCAACCCATTTAACCCTGCAACTCACACACTTCCTCCTCAACACCCTATCCATCTGTCCTACGTATGCAAATGCCTTCCCCCTAAAAGAGCAAAAACACAGTCCCACAAAGAGCAAAAAGCACGCTACCATACAGAAAAGCACACACTTGCCATACAACAAAAACACGCTGCTACGGCAAAAACACGTCAGAAAAACAGTAGAAATGGGTTAAAAAGAAAAAAAATCTGTCCTTGCTTTTACCTGTCGCCAACCACCTTAATCCTGGAAGGGGTGGCCACAGACAGATCGCCTCCGTGTCACCCTTTCCTCCAACTCACTCCACTCATTCATTTACCTCTTCACCCATTCCTTTCACTTCATCCTCTGTCTCCCCCTCCACCTCATTCACACTCTCCTAGTTAGTCTCCACTTCACTCAACGTTTCCAAACAATTCAGGATACTTCTAACAATCGAACTTATACACACCTCCACAACGCACCTTAACCTCTACATAGTCAAAAATATATCTCTTCTTTGATCATGGAGGAGAATAAAAGGCGACCCGTATTTCCTGTGGTTGATACGGGTTATTATTAATTATGGTAGCTCTCTTGATGACTCACTTTCCGGTGTGTTTGGTCCGTATGCCTGTTATATTATAGTCAGCGACAGCCATTTCTCCTCAGCTAAGGGAAGCCTCACATAGCAAGAGGGTTACGTTCATTTGTCGCACACACAAATAATAAATGAATAAAACACACACACACACACACACACACCTTTGGAAAGGATTGAAGTAGGGTCCCGAAACTATGGAAAGAAGTGGGAAAATCCGGTTCTTTCAAAGGTTAATGGAGACATTTCAAGTTTTCTGACTGCTGGATTTCCCCTCAGCTGAACCAGATTATTCCATGGTAGCCTGCTTTGTTGCAACCCCGGGCTAATCAGGACATAAACCTGGCGGCCTGTAGAAAACTGGCCATTTCAACTGATCACTCCCAGAGGTCTTATGTTGAGGCCATGTTGAAGGCTTGTCTGTGTTGTAATAGTGTGGTGGTTGTTGTTGTTGATCACCCCCAGTCTGACCAAGCAGACCCATCAACCAACAGGTAAGCAACCACCCCTGCAGGGCCATGTGCAGTGAACCGATGTTCCACTGTGGTTGGCAGTGCCTTACCACAGCAAGGTACAAGGGAAAATGTGGAGGCTTGGTTTCTGGGTGGATGCTACATTTGCATTTCCCTGCCCAGTTAACAGAGGCACCATAGTAGGCTCGGCTTTGCCTTGTGATCTAGTTTTATGGTTACCACCAAGCATTGTAAATGGTTTCCTAGGTTACAGGAAACCAGTAGACTTGTCACTCGAGAGTAGAGTGACCTGAAGTGGAAAGAAGAGTAATAAAAAGTGACAGGAAGGAAAGGGAGAAGTAGGACGAGAGGAGTGCAGAGACAAATAGAATGATAAAAGTGAGGGAAGAGGTAGGTGGTACTATATCAAGCGAAGTGATGATGGTCACCACCACCTACATAAGTGTGTTGTAGTGTGGGGACTGCATTGCAGTGCTGACATAGTGGATTGTATTTTGTGGTGGTGATGTAACAGTGAAGGATGGTGACTGCATTACAGTCTGGCTTGGCATACTTGTCTCTCTGGGTAGGGTAGTTTCTGAGGGGTGTATATATGGTGGTGGTTTATGAACAGTGCTATTTAGCTGGAGGTTTTGGATGGCTGAGTGTTTATGTGTGCTTGTGAAGTATGGTGTTCGATGAAAGATAATGTAGAGCAGTTGTGAAGTTCTTGTTTCTTTAAGGACAGGGGTGATGCAACATGAAGTTACTAGTGCGGGATGGGTTGTGAGCTAAAGAAAGAAACTGTGCGCCTCACATATTCATGTGGTCTTTGATTGGAAGTACAGTATTTTGTTTCTTGATGGAAGTGATCTATATTTGTGGTCTAAGTGCAGCCTGTTATTCTTAAGGCTTTTTTTTTTTTTAGGGTGTAGCCCAGCTTGGGGTTGCATAATTCACTGTTGTTCTAATTGACTGTTTCTAGATGGTTTCCAGGGTCAGTGTCTGGGATGAATGTCTGGAGTGAGTTCATGACAGATTCTTGGATGCTTTGTGACTGGAGGTTTTAGATGGCCATGGTGGTTGTGTGTGTATGTTCATATGTGTGAAATGTAGTGTTGGATGGAGATAGGTAAGGAATATTTTTGAGGCAATTTAATGTGTTGGGAAGTTCCTGTTGTGTGAATGGAGGGAGGGGGGGGATGCAGCACTCAGTTACAGTTATTACATAGATCTTTTGCTGAAGGAATGACATATACAGAAAAGGTTAATTTAATAATATTGTACAGAAGTATTATTCTAGGTCATCATTTTTTTTATACATAGACCCGTGTATAAATATACAACTTATAAATCATCCAGGCATCCCCTCCCCTGGCTGGATGGGGTAATTCATAATTATCTTTCTACAACCAGACACATGAATCCCCCCCGAGTCTCTGGCCACAAGCAGATTGCCTGTCACCCTGTCCTCCTCCATCAAGCCACACTTCCTCTAACTCACACCACCTCCACCCCATCCCGCCATCTCATCCTTTGTCTCCCCCTCCCTCTTCTCCCTCCACCTCACACATTCACTCTCCTAGTCCCCATTTTCTCCACATGACAGAACTATCTCAGATTGCTTCTAACACTCGAAATTACACATTCAGTTGTACGGATAATAAAATTCAAATTTGTCTTTTAAAATTATCTTATAATATCCTGGCAATGTACTGTACATGTACTGCTGTTTTTGGCAGTGGAGGTCAAGGTTCATCACTCTAAAATAAATATCTATGTACACTGGTCTTGGTCACAGTTCATTACTTCCCCTAAACTTGCTTGTTATTAAAAAAATGTATTAAAGTTGAGTAACAAGTACATAGACTGAAATATACAATGGAAACTGCTTTTGACAATACACAATAATCCTTGCTGTATCCCTTATCATACAGCAGTTGCATGCAATTATCTACATTCTTAAGTTCACATAAAAAACAATAACAGAAGACAAGATCAGAGGAAGAACAGAAACTGCACCAAAAAATAAAAAATAAATAAAAAATAATAATAATAATAAAATAATCCATAAACCAAGAGGAACTGTTTACATTGCAGTAGTTCAACCATGCATTTAGCACTCATATCTTTCAGTCTATCAGCACAGAAGGGATATTGCAATTATTAGTACAGTATGTTACCATGTATT
Organism: Coenobita brevimanus; assembly: GCF_032717465.1. NCBI lineage: Eukaryota > Metazoa > Arthropoda > Malacostraca > Decapoda > Coenobitidae > Coenobita > Coenobita brevimanus. Next base: position 1,140,975 of record NC_136991.1, read on the forward strand.
TACACTGATTTTGTTGTTGCAAGAGGGCAAAAATGTTGTGAGCACTGCATACATAGTAATAATTCATGGCATATAAGCAAGGATCATGGAATATACTTAAGTCACTGCTGTACAATGAGCCCCAAAGGTTTTCTTTCTTAAATTACCAGTTTGATAATGTATTAATTACCTTATTCTTCCTCTTGCCAGACTGTTCTCTTCAGCTTTGTGAAGCTTTTGAACTGGAAAAGTTAGACAGCCTTAATTAACCCCTTCAGTACTAAACGTATATCCTGAGCAGAATGAAAATATCCGGTGGCAGCACGAATAAACTAAAAAACAAAAAATGTCGTCTTAGTGATGTAGGAAACCTGCCATTCTGAAGATCCACTACCAACCAACTGGGGAATTGTTGTTGTGGCCCCAGACTCAAAGGGACACAAACCCAGTGGACTGCAGGTTGAAGTGCTGGTGAATTACTGAGGAGGCTTGTAAGCAAACTTCCTGCTCTTAAGGACACTCCACTTGTGTCTCTTGATGTAATACGTAATAGCAAAGAGGAGTGAGAACATCATTAAGGACTTGAGTGCCATCCTCTTACGGTCGTCGTGCTCCGGCTCTGCGGCCCACTTGAGGAATACGGCCACATCCTTGGCCATCTGGGAAGCAGTGGCTGGGGTGCCATCACTGTACTCCATCACCTAAGCAAAGAAAAATACAGTCATATAAATCTATATACCATTCAATCCTCTTTTTGCCTATCACTAGCACAGGAGTACAGGGCTGGGCAATTCAGTCCCCACATTTAAGGCATGGGTGACCAGGCATACTTGCTCCTGAGTACTGTAGTATTATGTGAGCAATAAACTCCGATCAACCTTCAGATGGAAACCCTATGTGGGTACTATCCAGATGGAGTGCCTTAGCCCACCAGATGTCCATTTGGTTATACGGTCATCACCCAAAGTTGTAAATAGTTTCCCGGATTGAGCCCGTGAAGGTTTATATCCAAGGGGTGGTTGGGGTTTACTGCTCATGTAATGCCACTCATGGATGAGTGAGGCTGCTCACTTTCATCTTAAATGTCAAGACCAACTTGCCTGACCCCGGGTTCCTAAACTCCTCTATGGGGCAACATAGGATTGGATGATGGACGGATGGCAGCCAATTGGCTTGTCACTCAGTGTAGCCACCTGACGGCTGTACTGTTCTGAATGTGCCAATGGTGGGCACTCCCACCAATATACCATAACTAACACTTTGGCCAGCTGATGACATTACTTAAGTCATCCAAAAAACTCCCGTAAGCTGGCCGATGACATTATTTACGTCACTGAAGTAAAATATTCACCAAAAATCCACTTATTGTATGATATTCATGGGATTAGGTTTAAAATGCACACCAATGTCTTCCCATTCTTCCTGTGCTCTGCAAACATCATTGGGCAGTAAGTATATATATATATATATATTTCCTGTATAGGTTCTTTATTTTTCGCATGCATGCACATACAGTATACTTATCTATCTGCTGTATGTGCTGTTAGTAATGGTAAGGTTGTGTTCTGTTCACTCTTGAATGCATATGTTACTGAAGAACAGACTTGTATGAACAATTAGAGACTAAAATGAATGAAGTAGCACACAAAATATCATCAGAAATAAAATAATAGTACTGTATAAATATTTACGAGACGACACGCTGATGGAGCGTGCCTGGCCTTCCTTACGGTGTTAGTAATAATGATGTTAGTTGTTTGCTTGTTATTTTATACATATATTATTGCAGAACAAACACTTGCAAACACAGAGATACTAAAATGAATAAAATAGCACAAAAAATGGCATCAAAAATAAAGAAAGAGTATAAATAATCACTCACACTGCCTACATTTTTTCAAGTCCTTTTTACGGTGTTAGTAACAGTGATGTTGGTTGTTTGTTCAATACTTTATACATATACTATTGTACAACAAACACTTCCAAACAAAGAGAGACTAAACTGAATAAAATAGCACAACATCAAAAATAAAGAGTATAAACATTTACGCAATCTGCTTACGTTTTTTCACGTTACAGTACTGGTAATGCTGGTATTCCATTCAACCTTATATGCATATATCATTATATAAAAATCAATTGGAAACAATTTGACACTAAAATGAATAATGTAACACAAAAAATAAGGTCAGAAATAAGAAAACAGAAACATTTGTGAGTAACTACTCACTGCCTGGTAACCCCCGGCCAACACTGGGGTGTAGCGAGGCAGGCATGCGGAGCTGGCCAAAGTGTTAAATGAGATCATGCTTCCTCTTAAGGAATCCCCATATTGAGGATGGGCATGATATAACTGAGGGACTGGGAGCTAAACCTACTGCCAAACCAGCTAATTACTTCCCAACAGTTGCAAATTGGTCGGTAAAATGGAATCTCAGAAAATAATAAGATACGTTCGAAGCTGCAATGTGTGTCTCAGCATAAACTTGAGTCTACGGTATTTACTTGTGGCCAAGTTTTCAGCCTGTAAGATAACTGTGTGGCTAGTTACTAGCCATATTTCACTCTCATGGTAGTACCTCCCAGGGTCAATGGTGGCCAACAATCTACCTGTATTGCTTAAAACTTCTGTCTACAAGGGAAGGAAAGTTAATTACTTAACTCCACTGCTTAACAATGGGAATGAGGCTCAATCAACAATAAAATGCTGCAAACAGTAAAATATTTCACTGTCCTGAGGATCATGGACTTTGTTCTATCTTCACTGCAACTCTGGAATGGCTTTACCATATTAGTCAATATTCATTTTCACTATCACAAAATGCTGTTGTTGTGAGGAAGAGGTAGAGTATATCCACATCATAGTACTTATGGAAATACATAATTTTTGTCTCAGAATAATCCTTTCTCAGGAAGCTCAAGGTCTCCAGTATGCTAGATCTGTAAGGTTTCATAAAACATACAAGAACAGTAGAGTATATACAATAACATGACATATATACAGTGGTTTGCATACTGTGCTGTCCAAGCTTGTGTCTTGTGGCAAAAGCTCAATCAACTCGTGCGAGGAGTGAAGACATTTTGGCTGCCTCATGATGTAACTATAACCAACCATGAAAAAAATAATAATAAATGTCAAAAAAATAATAATAATAATAATGTCAACTTAAGTACAGCATGAAAAAGGATTACGGGAAGAAGAAAATGATTTAAGATTGATTCTGGTAACACTGACTGTGCCATCGCCGCAACAAGAGAATTGGGTTACGCTCTGTATGGTCCATCCTATATATAAATGGCAGTCCATATATACTGGACCAAACTGAAACCTAACAAATTAAACACTGGTCTGGCTGGGATTTGAACTCAGGCCCTCGCGCCTCATACGCGCACATGTTACCATTGAGCCAAGGAAAGGATCCCCGCCTTGCCTCTAAGCAACGCGGGCTTTTATACACCCCATTACACATACCTCATTATAGAGAGCCTGTGCCATTCCAATAGCTCCACCAACGAAGTATGGGTTGTAGTAGAGGCCTTCCCTTACAGTCACTCCTGCTGGTGGGTCACAGTACCCAGTCAGCAGCGAGAAAATGTAGTTCTAGAGAGGGAGAAAGAAAACAATCAGTACCATTACCATTTTCAACATTATCCTGGCCTTACCTCCAATTTATGAACAGGGTGATGCAGATTCAGAAACAAGGTAAGAGAAAGTATGTAGGACGAACTATCAACAGTATACCCAGTGAAGTGGGCTAGACAGTCATTCACACATACTTCTGATCCCTGGAATCCTGGCTTAACAATGAACACTGTTTTCTTCCCTAAACAGGATAGGCTTCAATGCAACTGCCAGACAGTCATTCCATACAAAATAAAAATCACCACCTCCAAAACCCAATTTCTCATTTTCAAACTGGCTGGGGACATCTAAAACATCCCTCCGATCCAGCTCACAACATGAATCAGAGGAGAAAGCAAAATATAACTCCAATCTCTTGGTTCTTCTGTCATGGGAGGAATGATACTGCCAACACAAGCAATAAGCAATGCATTCAACACATCCCTTTGCCAATGTACAAACTCAAGGCTTCCTCACCTGAACTCTCCCCACTTTTAATCACCTCAAACTCCACAATAGCAACTCACAAATCATAGAACATGCTCATCTCACCACAGTGCTGAGCAAATGTATTAACTGAGATGCCTAGGGATGTCTTCTTTCTGACAACATTATTATTCAGTCCTGGACAGACTTTTCAAACTGGAGGGGTTATAATTATATACCCCTCCAGTAGGAATAAATAAATCCCTTCGATACGAAAGGTCTCTTTTAAACGAATAAAATCATCTTGTAACAGCACAGTAGTGAACTGTAATTCATTCATCTCAACTTGGTTCACACCCTTGTCCTTCTGCAGCTTACTTCACCTATGGGTATGGCAGAATAAAACAATAATATTGCTCTACATCCTTTCCACAGCACTTCTTGGTGACCAGCATTATAGTCTTGTGAAAATCTTGTTACAACTACTGTAGATTCAAGATGGAGAGATGATAAATGTATGCCATGCAAGTATAAAACAGATGTCACTTGGATTCAAAGGGTTAATGTGCTCACCTCGCCGCCATGCCGAGCAGATGTGATGTACGAAAGATCTGGGGGAAGGGCTCCATTGTTGGCAGCACGAGCAGCCTCATCGTTGGCGTATGGGTTGGGGAAGTAGTCAGACAGCTTGCCAGGACGCTCAAACATCTGACCTTCCTCATTAGGTCCATCCAGCACCTGAAACACAGCATTAGCTGGAACAGAGTACTAAAGTCGTTCTGAACATGAGAGGGTTAAAAGGATTGGTAAAGCATGTATAAGTTACTCTTTCAGATGTTCTTTTATGTATTCAAGTGCATACACGTACAAAATCAATAAGACAATCAATCTGTACATATACTGTATATCACCTACTAAACCCTTCCACTTTGAAAATGTTACACACACAAAATCTACCAATCAATCTATCTATCTATATATCAACTATTAAACCCTTCAGCCTTGGGAATGTTTTGTTCATCATTTTCTTGTTCCTATTGTTACGGTATCAGTGGACTACAGGCTGAGACTGCCCTTATCTGGCAGACAGAGGGATCCGAGGGAAATTTCTATAGCTGGACAGCGAAACTGCCAGGTTACTGTATATTAGCACTGCTGCTGTAAAGAGGAGAGAAAGAGAATGGATGTTCTCCTATTACAGATCTAGTAAGTTCCTCTACCTTCACCAGTTAGGCACCACAATACCGTACCTGAATGGCTTGTGCTTCCTCCTTGGCCTCTGCCTCAGTGTGGGACACGCCAATCAGGTTACGGAATGCGATGTACTTCATCGAATGACATGCCGCACACACATTCTTGTACACCTGGGGATCAAGAGATTATGCTGACTCTTTTTTTTTTATTATTATTATTACCATCACATAATTATATATACTATATTTAACTGATACCCTTTCAGAATTTGAGGGGTTTAATATGGTCTCATCAGAGGTGTGGAGTCCTGGGACTAGGCTACTATGTCCAGGCATGTGAGTGACCAGTTACTTACCCAAGCGGTACTAGCAATGTGAACAATAACCTCCAAACACCCCTCAGACACACAGCTTTACAGTTCACATTTGACTGAAGAGCCTTAACTCACCAGACATCCTTCTCCTTATATACTGGTAATTACCACATGACATCATACATTTTGTCCTGGGCTACAACATACCAGTTTATTAACAGTGAAATAATTTAAGATGCCATTTGGTTCATGAGATTAAAACAATTACTTTATGGAGCTGTATAATACAAGCAATCCTTGTTATAACTATGGGATGAGTTTAAATATAACTTTTTACATACAGCTGCTAATGAAAAATGGGATACTTTACAATATACTGTACCGGTATATACAGTACAGTAGCTTATGTAGATAAATAGATAGATAAAGATGGATATACTAATGCCTGCCCACAAATATTTTTGGGACTAACTAATAGCCCTTCCATCACAAAATGTTTGCAAATACCATTATCCATGTTTCCACAATGTTACTGAGTCCACAATGTTCAATTCTGGGGGGGAGAGGAGGAATCTATAGCCAGATGCCTTAATCCCATATAGGGTGGCCATCTGCCTCCGAGTTATAGTTGTTTTATAGGGAGGGGCACTAATCCTACACCAACCCACTTGGTGACACTTAGGGAACACATATGGGTTGGTTTTAAGGATACCACCCAGTGCTGTACATGGTTTCCTTGCTTACATGAAACCACTAGGCTTGTCACCCACTGTAAAGCTACCTGAAGAGGAGAGAAGTCATAAAAAGTAACAGGTAAGATGGGAGAAATAGGAAGGGAGGAGGGTAGACATGAGAATAGTAAAGGATGAAGTAGGCAGCTCAACAAGTGAGTGGATGATGGTCACCACCATCTACTGATTTTCACATATCGCAATTTCCAACAATTTCACGATGTCGAGTTGTGCGCAATCACCAAAATTTTTGCTTGATATTTTTCTGATATTCCCTGGGCTTACCCTGACTTAATGCAAAAAGAATTAGGTCAATATTTATTATCGTTCTTGTAAAATAAACAAACATACAGACACACAGCTTGTTAGATAAATGACAGCCAATCCCTTACTACCCCTTTTGAAAATATGAGAGAGAGAGAGAGAGAGAGAGAGAGAGAGAGAGAGAGAGCCTGTATAGTTGGAGGCAAAAGCTTGCCTAATACTTTATTTTACTTCTCACTTTCCTCTGCCGGCTACTATCCCTAAGCTGAGAGAGGCTGGGTGTGAGTCTCTGCCTACATGCTGCTCTATGATGTAATGCTTTTGTGGAGAAAAGTGACACAGATGCCCTAAAAGTGAAAAAGATGAAGGGGAAAAGTAGGCAAACCTTGTCTGACTGTATCTTACCTCATAGCCACGTCGGATGGAAGCATGATCGAGGGAAGAGAAGATACCATCATGGGACCATGGGAAGTTGGTGGTGTGCAGCTCCAGTTCAGAGGCCTTGACGGACTGGTTCAGGGCGTATGCCAAACTCGCACCACCGGCACCAATGACTCCCAGGGCTGCCGCAACCTGCAGTGGATTGGATATGTTACTTTAACTCCTTCAACCAAAACAGACCTGGGATGTTACAGAGAGTAACCTCAGGGATAAGGGACTGAACAGAGAGGCTGCTTGAGATCGTGCTGTGTGGAGAACTGCCGTTGGGTAACCATGGCTGACATATGCAAACATGTTGGAGCTTTTATAAATGAATGAATAAGTCAATCTAGTTTTGTATTTTTCATCTCATTCTTGATACGGGCAAATCAGTTTCAAAAGTTGCTGCGGAAAATGTAACAGGCACATATTCTGCCATTGACTGTAAACTTACCAAAGCAGAACATAAGAAGATCATATATAATTTTTTTTTTTTAAGATAGTTTGTATTGTGAGTACTTACTGCTTTCCTGGCAGTCGTTGCATCTCTTAGGGTGGAGAACTTAGCCCGTCCCTGAAAAGCATTAAACATCAATAAATACACAGACAGCAACACTGGTATGCATTCCATATTCAGATCACTTCAGTACAATCTTCCTTACCCTTTAACCTCCTTACTACAGTTCTGTGTTTTCTGTTATTTCTAGCCCCAGAATTTTATTCAGACAAAGAATATCGGTACTGATGGGGCCTACCACAAATTCTCTCTCTAACTCAAAAAGTCTAATAAGAATATATGGTACCATAGATCTGTCTGGCAGTACCACAAACAAATGAAAAAGATATCATCATACAGAGGGTTTAAAGGTAGTTACCATAGTTTTAGTTAGAAATATATGATACAAAAGGCATATAAGGCAGAAAAAAAAAAAAAAAAGTGGAAGAGGAAGGAGGTAAAATGTTATGATAACTGTCAATCCTAGGTAATTTCATCCAGTGCAAGAGTGAATGTCTACTGCTGCGAGAAGTGTGAAATGAAAAAAGAAACTGAGTTATATGGTCAGGAGGAAGAGAATACAGAACTAATTATCTTTTGTTGGACTGTGTTGCACTGTCAGGGAAGAGGAAATACAGGTGTTACAAATACAGTATATATCATATATTATGGCGTCTGGCAATATAGATAGAAAATATACGGTAAAAGATAATAACAAATGTGGGGAACTTCCTTTGCAGCTCACAGGGAAAGGGAAAGGGGGGAATATAGTAAAACCTCGATATAATGGACTTCGCTTATATCGGAACTGAGGAGCTACCGTGACTAAATTCTTATACTGTACCGGGTATATCAGAAAAAGTCGGATAAAGCCAAAGGCAGTCCGGCCTGCCTGATCACTTCAGCTATTTTCACCACAGACATAATATACAGATAGTATGACAATTTTACATATATGGGCATCAACTATGACACATACTCTAACTTTCGGTGTGATATGAAACATGTCTGCCTAGTAGTTCCCGAGATAAAGGTCAGGACAGAAAGACGGAGATGGATAACACAAGATATACTTTTCCTTATATGGTCATAGCTCGTAAAGTACAGATAATATGGCAATTTTATATAAAGAGACATCAACTATGACACATACTCTTTCTGTGTGATATGAGGCTAATCCACTTGGTAGTTTCTGAGATACAGGCCTGGACGGAAAGAAAGACAGACAGGGGCAATTCCTATATCCCCACTAAATGGAATAATGGTGGGGATAACAAAGCTGAGGAAGCACCATTGCCAAGATAAATCATTCGTCTAATAACTGAACTGAATTGAACTGAATTACACCAGCTAACACCAAGGGTCTTATTCTGTTAAGTTTAGAAGGTTCCCAAGTACAGTATGCCCTTACTATTTTACTTCTACATTTGACATTAATTCCCTCAATCCAATGATGTATTACAGCATATGCCTTATTCGTGTTTACACCAGACAAGTAAATTAGCCTCATGTTACTGGGGAGATCCTTCAGAGGTTAGTTACAGTAATTACAGTACAGTAATCCCTCGATTATCCTACATAATAGAGCCAAAGACATGTCCGGAAAGCAGATCTGTCCGGATAATGGACTTTTCCCCTGGCCCGCCTTCATACATAACCTAACTTTGAAAGCCACTGTAAAAGGCCACAACAGTACATCATACAACACTTGTTTCTGTTAACACTACTCTATCTAGTCAAGCTGACCTATAAATCACAGCCAAGCAATTACCATGGTCAAACAGACCCATAAACCACAAACAAGCAATCACCACTGCAAGACCATACCCTGCAGTGTTATGAAACAAAACATGAAAACTTCCACCTGGACGCAAGCATGTTGCGCGGATAAAATGGAAATACTGTATGTGTGAATAATGGTTTTGAACAGCTAGATCACAGTGCCTGGTTAATGGACGTCCAGGTAATCAAGGGATTACGGGCATACCCCGGTTTATCAATGTAATTGGTTAAGTAATAAAACCCATTGCTATGCAGGGTATCATATCTCGGGGTAGATTTATCTCTTAAAGTACAGGAATGTGTTTCTGAGCCTTGGGTTTCCCCTCCAGCCAAGTCCTAAACCCACCCAAATGAGTCCAAAAACAAGTTTCAATCTAACCTGAACCCCCAGTAGCTTTAAAACAAGCTATACTAAGCCTAGAAGCAGCATATAACTCACCTAAACCCAAAAATAAAATCTGAAAATCATAAAAAGTAAGTCTGGAAAAATCAAACTTAGCAAACTGTACCCTAAAATGACAATGTTCACCCCACCTATGACTAAGACACATTAAGTCTAAAAAGTTTATAAATCAACCAAAACACAAAAGTTGTCTAAAATATCATCAAAATTGGTAAAAAAAAAAAAAATAATTATACCCGAGTTTGGCCGTCGTTCGGTGGGGGTCGGGTGGTATTTCTACCTCCACCACTATGCCGGGGTATTGCATATAGGGGTATCGTATCTTGGGGTCTGCCTTTAGCATTTCGTAGGCTACTTGTATTATGTAAAGTAGTAACAGGGATACTTTAAATATATGCATAATAATATATGGTAAAATTATAGTTTCAGCCAAGAACAGAATTACAAGATTTTGGTCCTTTATTTTCAGTATTTCTGACAATTTTAAGGCACTTTTCTTCTATGGCATTTATTTTGCTAATAATTTTTATTTTACTCCTGAAGACAGCCTAACCTTACATAACCTTTCAGTAAAATAAAAATAATTTGCCACAGAAGTGTCTTGAAATTTTCTAAAATACTTAAAAATGTATCAAAAGCTCATAATTCTATTTTCAGCTGTAACTATAAAACCTTTATAAAGTATGTATATATATATATAAAATAAATCTTCCAAGTGAAGGCACATACATATAGGCTAGAGCTTTGATGGATTACCCTATACAAACTTCACTTTCATCAACATACACACAAGTGCCCCAGACTGTTATTGTTGTTTCAGCTTACATTAGTACTTGGACAAGATTTTTGTCTTTATTAACATTCTTTCGTTACGTGTGTTTTCCTCCACCTAGCATAGCAGACTCCACCGCCCATTGCCACCATTTGGCAATGATAGGTTAAAATCTCACCCAAAATCAGGCCTTGTTAAACTTGTTATACTGTTACTGCGTACTCTCGATTTCAAACACACTGAATCTTGTACAGCACTGACATTTATAACCCTATAATGAGGGTGAAAGTACACAGGGTGATTAGGTAAACAAACATCGGCCGGTAGGAGGACATGAATCTTCACGAGTTATCAGGGCACCGTTTTCACCGAAACAAACTTTCTCCATCAGCGGTGTGGTATATGCAAGTGACAGAGGCAAATTTCTGTAATTACCGGCGCAATGAAGCCTGGGACAGAAGCCTTTAAAATCCCAGCTCGAACGGCTCGGCTCGCAGCTCCTGCCATTCTTGCGTAAATGTAGTGGTACGTGACCCGGCCAGAGTGGGTGACCCATCTACTTGCAGCTTACATTACGTAAATCTTCTCCATATTCTTATCAATGCAGAGTAGCATATCTGGAACTTAAAAAGAGTTTTTTAGGCATTGTTCCAATTTCTAATGAAAACATCGAGTTATTTTATTCTGAATCCGACGTACAATTTCTCAATTACTTTGGCCATCTCATGCCTAAATGAATGTCAGCTGTTGGTCCTTATCATTATCTTTGTAGGTAAATAACACCTCACCAATAAAGACTGAAGCTGTTGATAAACGTTTATTAAATTAATATGTTCATGAGTAGGCGATAGTGATCATAGAATGCCAATTTTTTGTTATAGCCTAACCCGATAGCAGTATTATAAATCCTTCGTGCTTTGTTAATTGATTCAGCTAATTAGAAAGTTAGAAATAAATTTCAATATATTGGTGCGTCGCAGTTTGTGTCCCACGAAGGTACTCTTTTACTTTCCCTACATTATTGGAACATGTTAGCAAGGTTTCTTTGAAGACTTTGCAAACAATGCAAGCAAGAATAATGTCCAATTTTGCCGTTTTAGATAGCCTTAGATTAACATATGGATATCACAAAAATATCGTTCAGTTCTTCACAATAATTGTAAAACCTCTGAGAAAGCCGAAGCTATAAATTCTTCCGGTTTTTGACCCATGACGTCACAGCCCGGTAGTCTTCCTCAAACACAATGACCGAGAAAACGTTCAAATCGTAGCGAATATCGAAAGACATCGGTGTAGTAGCGAGCCATATAGTGATTAGCAGCCATGAGTGGACCGATACCCTTCCTCGGCAGCAAGATCAGCCTAATATCCAAGTCAGAAATCCGATATGAAGGCATATTATACACCATCGACGCCCAGGAGTCGATCATCGCTCTGGCCAAGGGTCAGTTGGTTTGTTGACGTTTGTTTACCTATATGATTAAAACTTTTTCCTCACGTCGTAGCCGCCATTTCTTTCTTGATAGTATATATGGGCCGTAGTTATAATGGGAGGTTCGTTTTTAAAGCCCGGACGTCATTGTTTTAAGCTTGATTTTAAGTCGTAGATTCTTGACGCATAGCCCGGAGTATATTTGGATTCATTTTGATTTTGGTTTTATACTCCTCAAGCTGAATTTCTCTTGGTATTTGCTGTGCAGGAGTGACCTGTGGCATGTAGCTGAAATGTGTGTATCGAATTAATGTTTGACAATGTTGTTTGGGACGCCACTCCCCCTCCTCGTCCACCTCTCGCTTGAAAAAGCAGTTTGTTCGACTTAAAATTAACCTTGTAATTGCATGAATATTATTGATTTTTACATTGTAAAGTCTGTCGTATTGTTATCTTGAGTGTATGCAGTATTTACTTTATTAGTGGCTTGGCAATTTGAGAGTATCCAATGGCATTTCAAATTATATATTGTATTTAATATTGTAAATGTTTTGTAGGCCTAACGACATACTTCTGTAACTAGTGATTATGCTGTACTAAGGTCTGGTCATTTAAAAGACTTGTTTGATAAATTTTGCAGCTTAACATTTTGTGCCAGTTTTATGATTTTATTGCCTCATGTATGTACATTGCAAGAGAAAACTGCTGGGAATTTTTTTTAAGGGGGAGGTAATTGAAGATTTTTTTTTTTTTTTTTTTTTTCCGTGATATGTATATTTTCTTACCGTAGTTTCAAAAGATTACAAGTAACTTGATTAACTTTGCTTTCATTGAAAATACAGTACAATGAAATTTACACCACCCTTATTTTTAATGAATGACTTGCGTGTTGGATAAAATTAGTTAAATATTGGCCCTATCATAGTACAGTATTTTCCAGCTTTATCTTAATCTAATAAAAAATTTGTATTTTCCCCCTAATTCTATTGCTGGGTGGCCTCAAGCTTTTGTTTAGTGTCATGTAGACTATTTTAACAAATATTTTTGCATTTGTCATTTAAGTGATTCCAGGAAGTAAATCATGCCAACCTCTTTTTGCATTCAGGGATGGGCATAGTGTAATTCCACCTGTTTTGTGAAAGTAGTTAATGGATAAGTGGAGTTGCCAATACACCCCCTAGGTTGTGCAGTATATTTTTCTGGACCTAATCTAACCTTACCTGCTGCAGCAGAATGCTTACTGTAGAGTTAGGTATCATACTATGCGTCTGGTGGTAATATCCCTGAACCGCGTATTGGTAGCCTGCAAAATAATACCGGAATAAGTTTCGTGTGCCATAACATTAACCACGTCATTCCCACAACCACGTTGATATCCTTAACCTGACTAAAGGTGAATGTGCAGTATTTGATATCATAACTAGTTTGCTATCAATAATGGACTAAAATACAGTAGAGGAACGTAACTCAAAATTGCATTTTTTTTTTTTTTTTTTTTCCAAATTTAAAACCTTCTCGTTGTAGCATATGCCATCTTACTGTCATTATCTTTTTACCACTTTAGTTTGTGGGATAGCCCATCTTTCATTTTATTCTTCCTGTATAGAGTTCCAACTTGGAGACCTCTGTTAGTATTTTTTGGTAGCTTTTTACATCACCAATTTGTTTTTATCCTGTGTGGGATGATTTGATGCTGGAGATTGTCAGAAAAGTGGTTTTTATATATTAAACTACCCTCGTCTGTCCTCCTGCAGTTACTTTTTTTTTTTTTTTTTTTTTTTTTTTTTTTTTAAGGGATGGGTGCCATTTGTGGTTGCACATGGTGAAGTAAGGTCATCTACATTCTGTATAGTTTTCCCTTTTTTATTTGATTAGACAATGCTACCTTTAGTTTAATATGTAAAAACTTTCTAACAGCCTTCAGCATGGAACAAAAACAAGCTTGTGAAAGAAAACCATGAAAACTTAGGAGGCCATTAAGTAAATATTGACCAAGATCCCTTCTATAGAGAGGGTGAATGAAAGCTATACAATAATTCCGGCTGTCTGTAAAACCTTTCATGTGGTAGGTAAGGATGCTCACCATCCACTCAGTGTAGTGCTGCTCTCAGATGACTGTTCTCTTCTCTTCCTTTCTTCTTTCCTTCCTTCCTTGTCAGTCTGTCTTTCCTTCATTCTTTCCTCTTCCTTCTGTCTGCAGGTGACTTTACACTAAGTAACAAGCCAAATTCTTTCCTGTACACCAGGAAACCATTTATTGCACTGGGTGGTACCTGTAACCATGTAACAAAACTATGGTGTCTGGTGGTTTAGTGGATTAATTAAGGCATTCCAGCTGGATTGAGTCTGTGTAGGTTTATATTCTAGGGGTAGTTGGGGTTTATTGCCTATGTAATGCCACTTAGGGATGAGCGAGGCTGGTCGCTAATCTTAAATGTCAAGCGGGTATCACACGGGGACCCGTCAACGTTTTGTGCAGCACAAAATGGACATCCAAACCGAGCTTGGACATCCATACCCTATCACACTGTGGACGTCGACGACCACCTTCTTCTTTATCGAGTTCATCCCACGCGACTGGGAGGTCACTTCCAACTCCCTAGCAGATGACTTGTTTATCAACAACCACAAGGGACATGAACCTAGATTGTGACATTTGTAATGGGTGCTGCAGTCCTAACCCTGCAGGAAGAGGAAGAAGCCTCTGGAAGAAGAGAAAGGAGGACATTGTGGATGAGAAAATGGCTGCCACGGAGAGAAGAAAGCATCCAGTATAGAAATCTGCACATTAGTGCTTTCTTCCCGAGTATGCCTTTCCAACGTATGTGGGCCTCTCATGTAAACAATCAATCCACATTCCATCATATTTACCACATTTTGGTATACTGTATATGAAAAGTTTCTATGACAAACAGAAATATTAAAAGTACAAAGTTTACTGACTGTTTTGAATTAACAGAAGAGGGTCACCGTGGACGTCCATGAATGGGTCAGGTGGCCTTCCACCCATGGACGTCCACGACCCTCCCGCGGGGGCAAATTTGGACGTCCAAAAGTCTCCCGTGCGATAGCCCCTTCAGGACCAACTTGCCTAGCCCTGGCCTTGTGTGCTTCTTATTGGACAACACTGGATTAGATGATGACAAATGTTTTAAGATTTGGTTAAAAATCTAGATCGGGAACAAAATAAAATATCCTCGGGCTGTAGCTACAGGTTGCAGGGTAGAAATAAAGGGATTGGATGAATTTGCGAATACCAGGGAGAGCAGGATAGTGCATAAAATATTCACTCAAGTGATTTAGTTTTGGTTATGCATGTTTATAGGAAACTTTATTCAGCTTAGACTTTGAGCTGGAAGGGTTAGATCAACTTTTCTTATCCCCTTCATTACTAGGACATTCTTGTATGCTGAATAAAGCCTTGGTCTTGAGACTTTTTTTTTTTTTTTCCAGAATTGCAATTTTCCTTCATGAGGACATTTGAAACTTCCCTGTTTGTCCAGAACCAGACACCATAATCCCTAAAGACGTGGTCATTTGTCTTTGAGTTACAGTAGTTGTTTTACGGGGAGGGGCACTAACCTGCCAACCCACTTGACACATAGGGAACATGTGTGAGTTGGTTATATGGTTACCATTCAGTATTGTAAATGGTATCCTGGCTTACAGGAAACCATTTGGCTTGTCACTCAGTGTAAAGTCGCCTGAAAAGTAAGGAGCATATATATAATAAAACATGACAGGAAACATGGGAGAAATAGGAAGATAGAGGACAAACAGAAAAAGTAATAAAAGTGAAGGAAGAAGTAGGCAGCACTACATCAAGTGAGTGGATGATGGTCACCATCACCTTCCACCACTATTCTGGATGATATTTTTGGAAAGATTTGCAGATAAGCATGACAGTTTGGAGCCGAAAGATTTTCGGCAGTAATCAGGGTCAAATCAGTGCTAATACTGTACTGTGATTAATTACAGAAATTGTCGTGCTTGTTTTTGTGCAAGTTAATCATGTAATATAAATGTTATTCTAGAAAACTCGATTTTGAAAATGCTGGTGTGGCCTAGTACAGTGTAGGCTAATGGATTAGCTGTGGTTTGACCATCTTGTGTTCACATTGAACACTGCCACTCGGTCAAGGTCATGGACTTCCTGATGTGGTAATATATATGCCCATCAGGAATATGAAAAACAGTGCTTGACAGATGGTTTGGGGATTTGCAAAGTTATATTCACTATGGTACCTTGTGGTTTTTAGTTCCTCCAAATTAAGCTCTGACCAGTTGATATCTCCTTCCTGTCAAGCCACATTAGTTAGTTTTTCTTTTTTCGGTAGTATTCCACTTCAGTACTCTGTTACAAGTGTCAGCATAGCCAGAGTAGCAGCATCCTCATTGGGATTTATCATCACAGTACTCTGGGATTTGTTAGTTAAGTATGAACCTTTGGGGTGGGGTTGCAAGAGGTGGACCAAAAAGACCTGGGTTGAGGTCATAGCGTGACCTTGGAGATAAGGGACGGAATAGAGAGGCTGCTGGAGATCAAGCAGTGTGGAGAGCAGCTAATAGGTGACCAAGCTTGACACATACAAGCATATTGGAGACATTATAAGTATAAAATGATACATACCAGCTCAGTAGATCTGTCAAAGGAAACTGATTTTCATGTCCATGAAATGTTTATAGTGAGATACTTTTGTAGGTTGTCCTCTGCTAATAATGCAAACCACATTGTTTACAGTGAGATCGTTTGGTACTGAGGATCGTCCGACTGAGATGCCAGTTCCTGCCAGAGATGAGGTGTATGAATATATAATTTTCCGAGGGACTGACATAAAGAAGATTGAAGTATGCGACACCCCCAAGCAGCCAACCCTCCCAGGTGGACTACACAATGACCCGGCAATTGTCCAGGTGGGGGAAATCTGCCAGAAAATAGTATGCAGTGAAGTATGTCTAGATGATCATTACATTACAGCATATCTTTAGGGAATTTAACATTACCATTGTAGATTCATTCATTCATTCATTGCCAGACGCCATGTATCCCAAACGGGGTGGCCAACGGCTTAGAGTTAATTGTTTTACAGGGAGGGGCACTAATCCTCCACCAACCCCACTTGACACGTAGGGATGCCAACAGCATCTGGTGTTCCCAGGCGGTCACCCATCCAAGTACTAACCAGACCCAACGTTGCTTAACTTCGCTGATCGGACGGGAAGCGGTGTACTGAACGTGGTATGGTAGATACAGAAGAGTTATCAGACACTAGGGGTTAAATATACTGTAAGATGGGGCAGCTGGGCACAATGTTGACCTCAATTTGGTCGTTATTATAGAGATTGCAGGAATTCGGAAAAAGTGAAAAAGGTTTTTAAAGGGCTTTTTTAGGACTACCTTTTGGAACCAGACACATACTTAAGGATACAAGAACCTACTTAGAAATAAAACAAGGTGGGTGCCAGTTAACCCCACTCTATGAGGCAGCCAAGCACCCAGACCTTTTCATTACTGGATGATTCTCATTACTGTTGACTGTTACTAAATAACATAATCTTAGTAAGGTATTTGGTATTATTTTACGATTTCAGTACCTAAAATAGACATTTCTAACATGTGGTGCCTAAAATGTATGGTACCACAAAAGATTTTGGTCATCACGGAACATATTGATAAAAAAAATGCAAGTTCTTTGACTGTATAAAGGGGATCATTACAGATGACTGCTACTGAAAACATATGCTTATTCAGGCAATACATGGTAAACATGGCAGTACATAAAGGCCTCAAATTGGTACACTGCAATCCTGGTTACCAGGAGTACACCTGTTTATTCTGTAGATTGATGCTTTTTCTTTCAGGTGTTTTTTACCCTATATATGGTAGGGGGGTCTGTACCTGTAGTAAAAAAAGAAAAAGTGAAGTTACCATAGAAGGTACCATGTGGTTGAAAAGATTAGGAGAAATACACTGAGGTGGTTTGGACATGTGGAGAGAATGGAGAATGAAAGACTGACTAAGAGGGTGTATGTAGGTGAGGTGGAGGGAGGGAGAGGGAGGGGTAGACCGAGGATGAGGTGGAGGGATGGAGTTGAGAGGTATATGAGGGAGGGGGGGGTAAGTTGGGGGGAGGGGAGTCAAATGGTGGGTGACAGAGTGACTTGGAGGCGTTTTGTCTGCGGCCACCCTTTGCGGGATTAGGGCGTCGGGCTATAGATAGATAGATAGACCATAGAAGGTCTTGTCTCTTGGTTTGGTTCTTAAGGATGCAGTTCTCTGATCAGCTAGAAAAATGAAGTAAATTCATGCCAAACCTCAGAAATGGCTTTAAAAAGTTATTTTGATCATAACTTAGTACCAAATTGTTGTTGGAATTTTGTGTACAAATGCTGTCGCCATATCAAACGTTTTAGAAATTGGGCAATAAAGTCCAGCAGGGCTTTTGTTTATTTTATTTTTTCCCATCTTGACTCTCTCTCTCTAATGACTAACTTTAAAATAGGAAGCTGCATTCCTGTCTTCTGATAGTTAAGCTATATAACTTGGAGGGAACAGTATTGTGGGCTCATTGTTTTTGGTTCCTTCTTCCTCACATAAAAAAAAAAAAAAAAAAATCAGTCTTGGGTTAAGGAATATAGAATCATAGTTTTAACCCAGCCCTTATTCCAGGGAAGAAAAAACAAAAAAATACTGTAGTCATGCCTAGTGATTTTGGTCACAGTAAGTGTACCGTAAATACTGTATGTGTGTGACTGTTATCTGATTGAATGAAAGGTTTATTGTTGTAAAGGTTTACGAAGCACATGTTCGGTATACTAAAAAGTGGTGAATTCTTTGCTAGACTGATAGGTTGTAATTACAGTACAGTACTACCAAAAGGTAAAACTGTGTTTGCAGGAGCTAAAATTTGTGTGGTTCATTTTTGTGTGCATGCTGTTTGTAGTTCTCCCACTTTTATACCTTCCTCCATTCTGGATGATAATGTCTTGTCTTGCCCTTAGGTAGGAAAAATATTCAGAATGATAATGACAACTACCACAAAGTATTGTTTTTGAACTTCTCTCTGTTTTCAGCACTCAGCCCCTGCAGTTCCTTCATCTTTTCAAGCGGCTCCGTTCTCTAGGCAATCCCTGGGTCCCATTGGGGGTGGCCTGGGTGGGTTGTCTTATGGTGCTTATGGCCAGTCAATGACCCAGCAAGGTATTCCGGGAACTGGGGGGTTCCCGGTGGGCTCAACATCACAGCCCAGTGAGTTGAGTAACGTGGGCGGCGGTAGTGGTGGTGGTGGTGGCGGTGGTGGTGGTAGTAGTGTTGGTAATCTGGAGGCACAGTCAGGCTCCGTGGCCGTCCCAGGTCCCATTGGTCCCCCACCCCAGTCTGGTACACATGCACTACAACAACCAGGTAGGAACAAGTGCCACTCGATAGTCATCGTGTTTGACCAGACGACACATTTCATCGTGCTAGAACTCGGACATTTTAGTTTCTATCTTAGTGAATTGGCACCAGACAATGAATATTACTGTATATTATCGTGTATAATATGGAAGAATGGAATTGTGGGAAAGTAACTCCTAGGGTGTTAGTATTGTACTGAACAGTTCAGTTTTGTCACTGGCACAAAAGTAAGGAAAATATTTCCTTCTGAGTTTAATTCCTGCTAGCAAGTTATATTAGCAGCATACGGTCTCAGTTTGTCAGCCAGTTTGAAGGAAGGAAATAAGAACTGAGACAGCTTGGTATTGAGGGGTAAGATATATGGATGGCAGAGAAATTGCTGAATGTTAGGAGGGTGGAGAAAGCTGATGATTTAACTCAGGTGAGGACTTCTGTCAGACGATTAGAATGTTTTACAAGAGCCAGAATGGAATTCCTGAAAGTGCATAAATCAGTGAAATGGTTAAAATGGATTAAAAATCCACAGTCGTTGCATATATGGTGAATAGAAACTAAATTGTGAGGATGAGTGGCAGCCCATAACTAGTTTGTTGTAGACTTCATAGCTATAGAAGTTGGTGGTTTCATTTTTATTGCTTTTCAAAACTTTATCCATTACTGAAAAAGGTGCAGATCTAAGTATGTGGCAGTGATACGTGTGTTGGATGCAGCAATTAATAAGCAATTGCATATAATTATTTTTTAAAGTACCAGTATGGTGAATGAATATGAACAGTAATATTGTCATTGGTGGTGCAGATAGCCAGTATTGTGCTCAGGGATTGTTCATACATTGACCAGTCTCCAGGCACTTGAGACAGAAAGATTTTTAGCTTTGATTAGGCTAGTGGTAAGTTGACATTGTTCATAGACTTGAAATTTGGCATTTGTTCCTAAGTGTTCCTGTAGGTGATGGTTGCACTTCAGCATTGATTGTTTTTATTGACCCCAAACTGGTATATATACAGAATGTCCCCAGAAATGTGTACCAAACTACAGGAGTAATTCCTAGGCTAATTTGAATAATAAATGCTATGTCAGCATGGATTCATTTCTCACCTATTAGGGAGCTACAATTCTGGATCACTTTATGGGCAAAGATGCTCCCGTAATTGATCTCTTAATTCACCCATAAGGTCATTCTGGAAGTGTGGCTTGGTAATGGTTTAGCATTGTCTCCATGTTTTTGAAGCATGTTTTGGCTAGTTTGCCCAGGAATATCCTGATGTTTCATATTTCCTGGGACATCCCCTGTATAATTTGGTGCTGAATGTAACCTGCACAGTAGTAATAAATGCACAGTTGTTGTTGAAAATTTAACCTAGTGCTGGAGTAGTCACTTTTGGAACATCAGTTCACCATATATAGGATATTTGTGCATGTAGTACAGTACCTGTTTAGTATGTAGAATACAGTAAACTACGTAACACTAATGGCAGTTGCAGGGTTAGATTTTTGATAGAGTTGAATCCTTAAAGGAAATTGGTAAAGACAGTTTGAAGAAATTTGAGGGGATTAATAAACATGTTATTTCACTATAGTGGAAATTTGTTAATTTCTTTAGGTTTTCAGCTGGAAATGAAAAGTAATTATTTAACAAAAATTGTTTGAAATGTATTACTTCCTGAATCACTGGATGCTAATGACTAGCTTACAATGCCATTTGAAAGTTTACTTATGACCTTCAGTAAATTTTAACTTAAGTGAGAAGAGGTTAAATGATATTTGTTGACCCCCCCTTCCCCCTTTTCTCACCCTTATTAAATGTCTAAGGAGATGAGAATAGCCTAATGGTAAAAGTAGTACATTATAACATTAGTAACTGTACTCATGGGGATAAAGTTCTAGTGATATGACCTGTGTAAAGATTGACAATACTAATGGACCATATTTAGTAAAACTTATAGTTTACTGTAATACATCCCAGTAGGTTAAGCAGAGACCTCTGGAAGTTTACCATAGTCTGAGTGGTTATATTAGATTGTAGAAGGTGGGGAGAAGTAGGTTGGCTGTACTGTATTTGGATTTTTATTTTTATTTTATTTTTTTAACCAATTTGTAAAGTTAGGTATAAGAGGAAGCACCAATGAGAAGGACAGTAAAAAAGGTTTAGTTATGGCCATCCCAGGTAAATTTATAATCAGTTCTGAAATGGGTGTATCAAACTTCCAAAAATATCAGCTTTACCATGTACACAATTTGTAATGGATAAAGTAAATTTAAATACAGTATCTGCGATATTGTACTTTTTGAGCAGTACATAATCTGATGCCATCTTTAAGCAGATCAATTTGCAGTGTTGGGATTTTCATGAAGACATCAGGAAGTTCAAAGTTGATGGTCCGTGTAATTACTGTAGTATACATTGTTATTCAGCATGTACTGTAGTACTACAGTAGCCTGTCTTCAGGTCTGTAGTCTTGACATGATACAGGGAGTCCACAGGGTCCTGTTAGGTTTAGAGAAATTTCATGCGTACAAATGGCTTAATATAATGATGCAGTTTTTTACATATCATCAGAAGGGTTAGCCTGTCTTGCTGCATCTCATTTTAAGCTGTTAACATGCAGAAATTTTGTGTGTACTCGGGAGGACTACTGATGCTGCGAAACTTCATAGCAGAGCTATTAAGGTACAGAACTTCCAGATTAGTGGTAGAGAGTATGAATGATGTGTTACTGACTTTAGTTTTATCATTGCTGGTATGCTGTCGGACATCCTAGTAGGGTCGCGGTCATCAACGCCAACGGCCCGCAAGTCGCCAGTGTCAGATGCTGGGGTGCAGGTGTCCCCTCCACCACCCCGCGAGGACAAGAAGAAGTCCCCCCAGCAGCAGCGTCAGCCACAGCAGGATAGGTGGGTGGGTCTTGGAAAACATGTAAAAAAGGGAGGTGGGTTGGTAGGAGGGAAGGGGAGGACGAACAGCATGAGAAGACAGAGTGACTTGTGTTTGTTGGTCATTCCTAGCCCTCGTTTATCCAGGCCTAGTTTCATTTCCTTCCCCATTTTCTCTATCTTGCCATTATCTTGTATTATCAGAAGCAAGCCCTCAATCTCCTCTGTACGTTTCTGTCCATCCCCCTTTCCTGCTAGTCCCCACAGGAGGATAGATGGGATGATGTGTGAGGTTTGTTCCTAGTCTTCCCATCAGTTTTTCACTAATGTTAGTCATCTCTCTCTTTTCTTCAGTCCTCTTTCTGTATTCCATATATGAATAATGCTCTCCCCATCCTAGTTTCTCTCCTTTGCTCATTTCTCCTGTTCACAGCCATTACTATTCAGTTTATTATACAGTATACTGCTGTGAAAGATTTTCCTAATTTTAGCATATTAGTACTGGTACATTGTTTGGTAATATAGACAATAGTGATGGAAGGTTTTGATGTTTTCATTATTGGGTTTCATAGAACATTTAGTATGAGTACTAATCTAGAGGACCAATTGAAATTTAAGTTGGAGCACTGGAAATATATTAGGACTATTAGAGATATTTAAATTATATTTTATTATGGAAAAACTTTCTTGACAGCTAGCTAATGGCTAATATCTGGTGGTGTGGCAGCACTGGCTCTTGGCCAGGTATTGTAGAATAACTGTAGATATTGTTGATCATATTACATGTTTTAATCATAATTTTGTCACAAGGAGGCTAAATAATTTTAATGTTAATACCTACCATAATCCCAGAGAAAGCAGGAGTTTCCCTTGAATATTGTAAGGAGGTACCATGAATACTAATATGTTGGGCAAGGAAAAAATGTGGATTGAAAGGATAAAGAATTATTCACAGAGCAACTGGTGATGGTAAAATTGATTAAGGTTTTGTACTGTATGGTATTGGTTTTAGAGGTCACAAATTGCAGAATTTGAATTCTACACAGATAGTTTGTCACAGGTTCATATTGTTGTTCACTTCGGCATTTGCAGTGCCATCTAAGAGATTTATTTTGCCTATTACAGCTTAATATCCTTGGCATATTACTGATGCAGACTGCTAAAATAGTATTTAAAGCATAGACAGTGTTCAGGTGAAATGGATAGAATAAAGCATTGTGGAAGAAGTGTAATGAAGCATCTTATGTCAACTAGAATATGGGTTTAATAGATGTGTTTACATCCCAGACAACAACGAAATGGCAACCAAGGTCAAGGTCAGGGTCGACGAAGCAGCCAACAAGGACAGCAGCCTGTAGGGCAGCAAGGTCAGCAGCCGCAACAGCAGCAGCAACAACAGCAGCAACAGCAGCAGCAGCAACCACAACAGACTCATCCACAGCAAAACCAAAACCAGCAACATTATGGCAGTAATCAGTACTACCAGTACCAGCAGTACCAAGGAAGAGGTGGAATGGGACGAGGGCGGGGAAGAGGTCGGTCTTCGGGGCAAAGGGGCCGAGGTGGAACCTTCAGCCAAGGGAACAGACAGAGGCAGTTCCAAGACAGACAACTGTTTGAGAAGGATTATGACTTTGAGCAGGCTAATGAGGAATTTGAGGAGCTAAGGAACCAGCTTGCCAAAACAAAGATCACAGAAAATGGAGAGAAAAAGGATGACTCCGGGCACGAGACTGCTGGGGGAGATGATGTGGATGATACCATCTGTTATGACAAAACTAAATCTTTCTTCGACTCTATCTCTTGTGAGGCTATAGAACGCAGTAAAGGGTAAGTAGGCATAAAAATTTTTCCAAACTTAAGACACTGTCTTGTATCAGGATGATATATGCAATTGTAAGATTGTCTGTAATTTAATGTTGATTTAATAGCTGATGTTGCAGATGTAAGGTTAAAAAGGTGACTTACAACAAAAGACTTGTATACAGCTCAAATGTATTATCTTTTGGTGATTGCTGATTCTTTACTCACATAAAAATCTCAAACCTGTGTCGTCCTTGAGCAGGTGCCATAATTTTTTTTTTCCTGGACTTTTCTTACAGGCAACTTTATATCTTGAGGCATGTCTTTCTGTTGACTACAGCTGCAAAGGCTCCTGTTAATGTATTTCATATGAAAAGTCCCTCCTCTGAAAATCAGTTGTGCTTTTTCAAGAGGCTGTGTAGTTCAGCCAACCCTCCTTTGTAAATTTAGTTCTTCCAAAAGTGGAGGTGATCTACTTGCCATTGCGGATACTGTAATATTTTTGTCATTCATTTTTCATCATGTCTGCATACTGGTAATTTTTGCTTTCCTAGTCAGTTTCACACCACAATGTGTACCTTTTTGTTCTCATTTGACACCAAAACCTTCAAGTGCTGATTTTTGCCAATTTATTTTGTATCTTTAGCCATTTGCAGGTCTTTGAGAAACTGGTCATTTCTCGGTTGCCTATTTATTATATGGCTATATACTGTATATAGTCATTGCTAAGCAAAATTTTACTAGTGTTACTGCTTCATAGGTAATCACTCTTAGCTCTTGATTAAAACTTAATAATCTTGCACTCCTCATTTGCTACTCATTCTGTATTAGATAAGTATCCTGTTGTGTGTGCAGCATCATTCCCTCGTCATTTTGACATTTCTTTGAATTTACCAAAGTTTAGTCATAAGTGATAATTGCCAGTGTCTGTTCATTGCAGCAATGGCCTCTTTCAAGGATCTGCACTCAGCCATGTTGATTGTTAAGGTGGTGTTGAGGCTAGTAAATTTAGACAGTTTTTTTTCGCCATGTCTTATCTTGTTAATTGAGTTAACTAGCATTACCAACCACAGAAAATTTGAGTACAGAAACTTTAGTGAATTTATATTACAAGAGGCAGGTATTAGATTGCTACAGTACAGCAAAATACTGTACACATGCAATTTTGCATTGGCTATCCACTCACTCGATGTAGTGCTGCTCTCAGGTGGCTTCCCTTTCCTCTCTTCTTTCCTTCCTTCCTCTTCTGTCTTTCTTTCCTTCATTCTCTCCTCTTCCTTCTGTCTGTGGATGACTCTGCACTGAGTGACAAGCCAAATGGTTTCCTGTACACCAGGAAACCATTTGCTATGCTGGGTGGTAATCTTAAAGCCAGATATGGTGCCTGGTGGTTTAGTGGTTAATTAAGGCACTCCAGTTGGATTGAGCCTGTCCAAGTTTACATCAAAGGGGTGGTTGGGATTAATTGCTCACGCAGTGCCACTCGGGGATGAGTGAGGCTGGTCACACACATCTTTGTCATGACCAACTTGCCTAACCCCAAGCACCTATGCTCCTCATGGGGCAACACAGGATTAGATGATGATGATGATGATGATGATGCAGTGGTTATGAAGGATTTAGTATTCAGGGGCAAGTTGGTAGGTTAATCACTTTCGGACTAAAGATGATACCCAGTAATTATAGTTTTTAGGTTTAATTTATGTATGCGCTTCCTAAAGTGCTATGAAATCCCCAGTTCTCATACACTGCATAAAAGCCCCATCTATTTAAGCCTTTACAAATGCCTTTACCTAAACTGTATTTTCATGTGGCAGGAAGAGCCAGAGACCAGATTGGAGGCTAGAACGAAAGATAAACGTTGAGACATTTGGAGTGAGCTCTGCCAGAAGAGGTTATTACCCAAGAGGCCGTGGGGGCTACTACAGAGGAGGTTACTATCGCAACTATAATTACAACCAAGGATACTACAGGTAATTATAACTGTGGCTGTTACAGGTTTTTAGGTCCAGCCAGGATTCTGAAGGCTCAAAGGACTGTGCAGTTTTCTTGCTTTCGTGCTGTATCTTTCCTTATCTGGTTCCTGCCTTATTCCATCCTTAGGTGGAAAGACAAAAAGGTCAGGATATTGATTAGGAAAACAGTTACATGGCCCACTTTCCTTGGCATGCTGTTTATATTTCTTCCAATTTCTGGATCCTACATTCCCCAATTTTATGTGGGAATAGGCAGACTGGTTAAGTTCTGTGAATGTGCTGTTGACTGTTCATCTACTTCTACTTCCTGTTTCGTTGTTTGTGGATCCTGTCTCTCCTTGTTTTTAAGTCATAAGTATTAATTTAAGATGAATACTGAAAGTGCCAATGGTTAAGCTTGTGAGGTGGTGCCAGGATTCTGCAGACTTGGTGTGTTAATGTATGTGGATAATCCTACTTTCTTGCTTCCCTTTTTCCTCATTTCTGAGTGAAGTCAGTAGAGCAACTGCTTCCTCTTGCCGTAGGTAGACAAGTAGCCTAGTTTCAGGGCCTTATGCTCCTCATGTGACAGTAGAAGATTGGATGAATGATTGATAAATCATTATATTTTTACACATTCTTTCCCCCCTCCCCCTCTTTTTTTATCAACTTTGTCCTTCTGGGAGGGGGATATAATGATCTAGCTTGGTTTAATGCCGTTTTGGAGAAAACGTTTTTGTGTGGTAATACCGTGGTGCAGGATTGGAAATGAGTGTCATGATTTATGACGAGTGATTATATTCATGTCAGATGTCATAAATGTCATAAACGTCATAAACGTCACAAATTTATAAATCCACTAATTTACAGAAATAAAAATCAAAAGCTGTACATTTGAAAAACTGAAAATTTACCAGTACATGAAGCTTTATTTCAAGCTGTCCCAAAATACCGTAGCTGCAATCTAAATGTCGGATAAGGAAGGATAAAACTACAGTGTATAGAGTTTTCTTATGTAAGACCAGGAATTCACTACAATCTGAGAGGAAGAAGTGAAAGAATTACTGCATTTATTAGTTCTAGCGGCTTTTCCTCAGAAGATGAAATGGGATTATTCCTGATTGATGTAGCAATAATCAAGTGAATTACAGTGCTGTCAAATTTTTCTGAATATAGTCTAGTTTCCCATTCATTATTTAAAACTAAAATTTTAAACTTGTGCAATAAAATTAGCTGCTGATATTCCTGAAGATTTTAGAAAGAAATAAACATTAAATCAATGGTACTGTATTTTTATTTATTTATTTATTTATTTACTTTGTCAAATAAATGAGTATATAAATATAACTGCTTGTAAAATCATGCATTTTTGGTATTTATGACATTTACTCTCAAAAGTTGCTGATTGAAAGTATGTTTTACATCATTTGATTTAAATCATGCCAGCCCTGTGGTGTACTGCCAGAGCAGTCATCACTGAGTCAGTATGCCATAATTATCCTCACTGTGGTTTGTGCTTTACAGTTCTTGATGACTATTCATATCTGAACTAAAGTGTTTAAAATCGAGTGAAATATGTAAACAGTTGTTGCTTAACCCCAGTCTCTGACTGAGCAGACCTGTCTAACATAGGTAAGCAACTGCTTCTATGGGGCCATCTTATGGGGATGATACAATATATACACTTGTGGTAGACAGTGCCTTGCCAGGGTCAGACCAGGGTCCTTCCCATGGCAAGGTGCAGGTTCCTGGGTGGACTCCAGAGCTGTTTCACCTAGGGTCATGGGGTCACCACGTATAGGCTCCTCTTCCATGCCAGTGGACAGTTATCCAATAATACCCATCAGCTGGTCTCCTCATTAACATTAGTTATAACTACATCAGCTTATTTCAAATTTTTAATTACTTTTGACAGTTGTTGATCGATTTTAGTTATAGAAGTAGTGAAATTTATGATAAGTGATTTAACTAGTACTGATAAGATGATGGAATTCAATCATTCCATTTGAAAGTTTTGAATACCTTTATTGATAGCCATCTTTATTAGGCCTATCTGAGCATTTTGATTGACAGATACTGCACTTGATTGTGCATAAATGGTCATAATGTGCTGATCACTAGGTATGGGATGTTCATGTGTTGACTTGTGATTTTACAATGTTTTATTGTCTTTGTGGATTGACATAAGTATATTGTGGTTTAAGTGGTTATTTACTCTAGGTAGAGTGGTTTCAAGTTAAGTATGGGTAAATAGTCACACAAGAGTAACTGGGTGGCTGCTTGATGTAACCACATTGAATTGTTGTTACAATGTGCCCAGTTCAGTTTTCTCCTCACCCTGCCCAAGGGTGGGAAAGGATATCCAAATGATCATGATGATGATGAATGATCAGTTTTCAGAAATGCTACCCAATCACAATTGGAGGGGTGTTCTGTTTTACGTGTTTTTTCCTGTATTAACATAATTTGTATTTTCAGGGGCGGTGGTGGTGGGTACAGAGGTGGGCGAGGAGGGAGCCGGGGAGGGAATATGAATGGAGTGGCTCAGAGGGGAGGAACAGCAGCAGCTGCTGGGGCAGTGGCAGCCACAGGTGGAGGGGCAGGAAGCTCATACGCATCCGCTGTCAGGAATTCCACACCGACAAAATAGTTAAACGAATGGTAAAATCCAGAGAGCTCTAATGCATCACTGTCGGAAATTCCATGCTAGGATAATAGGCAAGAAGACAGTTAAATCTTCTGAAACGATGCAAAATATACAGTGATGGAGCACCTCCATCTCTGGAGACGAGGATTTAAATTCCAGAATCGATACAAAGTACTCATATGATGGAGCAGCACTTGTTTCTCTGGGGATGGTTCTGTATATTGGAAATTCAAGCTTTAATAATGGTGGGCCTATGGTATACTTTCAGGATCTGTTAAAATGAACTGCTGTACAATTTCTGAATATTGTCTGTAAAGGTAAATGAATATATTACATGATTTGAAATACAGACAAAAGTGATGGTTCTAACATAAGTTAGAAAGTATTACATTGAGTATTTTGGTTAATGATAAAGGATGCCTACAGAGACTTGAGTAACTTGGAGAATTTAGACTGATGTATTTATCTGTTAACCAGATAGTACTCTTTATATGGTCCACTTTTGTAGAGAAGAAATAACCTGTTCAAATAATGGGAAAGATGTGACTGGATTACAATGGTTTTGGAATGATTAATGATACGTATTCAGTTGGCATGCACAATGGGATTGAGGAATGGAAGTGAAGGAACCAGGAAAGTATAAGACAAGTTTGTGACTGATGGATTGGAACAGGTTTGGTATCTAATGATAATGGATGTTGGTATTTAAGCCAGCAAATTTTGTAGTCTTCTGTAGGTTCGATATTATTTACTTAGCTTTCGGATGGAAGCACTTGTTTTTTGCTAGATTTGTATGAATTTTTTTCTGGCATATGGTATAACGTTTAAAAATGTACAAATAGGACCCTCCTACGACAATTAGACTTAATAGAAATTGGAACCTGCCAGTGATTAGTTTAGATTGGTATATGCATATACAGTATATATATAAAAAGGAGTGTTCTTTTGACAGTGTTATTTGTAATAGGACACTATTCCATCACCCAGGAAAATTGACACTGTGGCCTAGATTACAATTAATTTATTGGATTATAAAGCCTTTTTAATACAAGCTGTTAATTGGGAAGGCAAAGCTTAACCTCCCCTCATATCCGCCTTAGTCGAGTGAACAACAAGCAGTGGAGAATTTAGATTATAAGACAACAGGTCAGAGAATTAAAAAAAAAAAAAAAAAAAAAAAAAATGCAGTATAAGCTGAATGGAAAAAACTCAAGGACCAGCATTGTACTAGATTACATTAAGATAACACCATTATGTAATGCTGCCGCCCTGTCTTGTTGATTGGCAACATCAGACATCATTGGCACCATCACAGGGCAGCAGAAAGACATTTCCATCGTCTTTGTGTAAGATTTGTGGAGTTCATCACCCACAACCAAAAAAAAAAAAGTGCTTTTGAACATCTATTTTTACAATAAACAGTAAAGCACACGTTGCAAATTTTCACTTTACCCTTCATTATATGTTGGCAGGTGTTTTAGATTTTCTTTCTTCCACTGGGTGATCATCAACTTTGGAGAGACGTCACACTGGAGGCGTTATGGCCTTCATCATACTGTTAGGTCCCAGCATGCTTGCATGTGTCAGCCTTGGTCACTCGATGATGGCTGTCCATGCTGCTCAATCACTGGCACCCTTAACTCCCTTATTATTAGAGGACTCCCGGGCTGAACAAAATTCTGGTGGTAGCAAGAATTAAATGAAATTAGGTTCAAGTTGAAGGGGTTGACCCCATCAGCATTGCACACTACTGTGAAGACGTAGGTACTGTACTATAATTTTGATTGTACATTCTATGTTGACTACCTGTATGTGATATTGTTTGGTTGTACTGAAATGAAATTTGTGTTCACTGTATTGTTTATGCCAACTTTGCCTGAAACTGCAATCTCTACATCTTGAGAATGTGGATGTAACAAGAGATGAACCTTAAAATATAATGCTAAGTTATAAATTCCTGTGGAAAGGCTGTAGGACAGTGTCTTTTGTTAGAGATCAACTAATGCAAAATGACAAATGTGGGCGAAATTAAATGGTAAAACGACTACAATTTGGTTTAACTGGTAGCAGGAAAGATTGAACAATGTTAAGCAAAACTTGACCACCTCAGTTAGTATCTTTATTTCTTGCTGCCATCAGATTATTTAATTTGATGAAAGTTCCCAATTAGTGCAAAAATTTATCCCCCCCCTCCCCCCTCCATACAGTACACAAAGATACAATTTGGAAAGTCTCCCAAGCTTGACCAGGGTAGCGTATTTTCAAGGGTCTCTCCGTGCCCTGCAGGGTCAAGTGGTCCGTTGGTCATAGCTCAAGGGATTAATCCTCCTAAGCTTGGAAAAATTAGAAACAAGATAAACATGAGAGTTAAGACTGAAGGGGTAAAGGTGAAAGTTTAATAACTATGTCACTGATGAGAACTTTGTTGGCAGTTCCTTGCCAGCATTGTTTCCTGCCTGAAATTTTTCTCGCCTTGGATGTCGTTGTATCCTTCCTTCCTTATATATATATATTATTTTTTTTTTTTTTTAATACTGTATTTCTAGATCAGAACTTTAATGTAAAACCTTCCATCTCCACAGCCATCAAAGAAGTGTCTCAACATTTGTAATTATTACCTCAGGATGGGATGGAACATACAACCAGCCAGTCACTGGTGTGAGGAAATGCATTCCAGTGAGAGTATAGTGGATCATTTATTAGTTGTAGTTTGTGTTGGGACTGAGGCAGACATGGGTGATAGCCACAGGTTCAGCCATGTGAGAAAGGCATGAAGTGGAAGCTGAAAATCTCTTTAGATAGGCTAGAATACTGAAAACTCTATTACTTAAACAAAAGCTAGTGAACAAAACTCTTCAGGCAGAAAACAGGTAGAAGGAATGCAAATGTTTATTGTAAGACATTAGGAGGAATGACAATCTTTAAATTGTGTTATACCATCTCTTATAGCCTATCAACCTTATGGTAGGCTTGAACTGGGGGGCTGCATTTTGCCTTAAATTCTTTCTTTATGGGAATATTCGTAAGTAAAGGTAAAAATAAAAATTGTATCAGCAAGAATGAATAGGATATCACCAAGATTCATGGGGTTAATGAGTATGAATAATAATTACAGTATACACAAAAGAAAAGCAGATGATCAGGCCTGTGAGGTGGAGCCAGGTTTGCATGAGGCTTGAAGGATGTCTGAGTGGACTCAAAATGGGCATACTGGTGATGGTTCTCCCACTTACGTATTTTTCTTTTCCCCAAATTCTACCGCACCCCCATTCTTAGGTAGACTTGTCACAGTGACAACTTGTACATCTTACAATATCATGTACATCGTCCTTTATAATTTATGATGCCAACATTCCAAAACTAAATGTATAGTAAGCCACATTAATGCATGTTGTACGGTAACGACCTTAACCCTTCAGTAGCAGGACATCCTTTATACGGTATTCGTGCCACTCCCACCTGATTTTATTTAACTAACGTTAACTTAGAAGAGACTCATAGTCAAGGGGATTTGTTACATTTACATCTATGCAGATAGTGGAAGTATATTGGATAATGAAGGCAGTATAGTAGCCTATTTTATAAAACCGCAGTATTAAAATGTCGCTTGATGTACAGCTGACAGCCGAATGATCACACCTAGTTGGAAAAGCATAACTTAATATTAAAAATATCAATCGGTGGCTAGCACTGGCGCAGCTATAGAAGGTCTAGGGAGACCATGGTACCCCCACGTCATACTCTTGGCCCCCACCAGCCCTCCTGCTTGAAATTTCGGATTGTCAACACGTGTGTAAGTGGGCTGGGTGGGCTCCCCTAGAATATGGCTGTGCATGATCTCCCCCTCCATCCCATTTGCGGAGACCATGGCTTCGCCACTCTTGACAGGGATTGATAATCGAATACATGTTAATTATAGCAAGCTATAAACTTCACCCTAACAACAATATATTTCCAACATATATAAAGTACTGCATTGTACATGTTACTGTAGTACATACACCTCCCCGACTCCGGTTTCCATTCAGCCACATAGGATGTTGATATTCCCCCCTCCCTCTCCCTCCCCCACACACGCATTGAGGATGTGCAACATATTGCAAAAGCGCGAAAATAAGAAAGCAGCGCCCAAATCAGCAGGGTTACCAAGGCAACGGTCCCCCTCACCCCCCAACCCCGTTAAGGGTAATTGCTAATCCCTGACTTAGCTGGGAAATCACGTCACACTGAATGACAAGGAACTTTTCTAACAAGAACGGTAAGTCAGATGCACATGTGCTAGCATCGGCCCCAAGAGACTAATCGAAACACCTAAAATTACTGGATTGACAGGTTGGTGTAAGCAATTTTAAACGTACGGATTATGTATTATTTACAGAGTATTTGCTTGTCTATTTCAAGCTATATACACTCGCAATGAATCGTACTTTGATTTTTCTTTAAATTACAATATTCCTTAATCCAGAAAAATAAGCACAGTCTAGATTTACGTTAATTTGTGATGTACGGAATGCGAGATTATCCGTAGCTGCTGCGACCTTCAGTCAGCTGTGTTTACATTGGTGAGGCGGGGCGGGGCTCCTGTTTTGGCTTGTTGATCTACCCTCTCTGAATAACTAGAAGCCAATGAGATACTCACATCAAGAAATAGAAACAGTCGGGTGTATATAGCAGATATAGGTGGAACAAGAAAAGGGGTAATTCTCACCACCTGTGCTTATTTTCGTAAGGCCTCGTTGCCGCCTACATACGTATTTTGAAGACCCTTTAGATTTAACGATAGTTTTATTTCTGTGTGAAGATGTGAACAAGTAGAAGCAAGGTAGTGTCTGTGGTATGCTAATATATTACTTTAACTGTGTCCAAGTGCAGGCAAAGGAGGTTGGTGCCACCGTATTTAACCCAAGGTACGGTGCTAATGTTTTGTGTTGGTCACACCTGCGTAACGCAACAAATGAATCATTCGAGAGCTTTTTCAAAGATCAGTATGGCGAGAGACCGTCATAGTTTGGAATTATGGGTACCCAACTAATAAGGTGGTTGGCAAAGTGCAATATTGTACAGTATGCTGTACAAGCAACTCATTATAAGTAACTGTTTTGACATCTCAGTGACTTAAAGAAATATGTCTGTTGCAGCTCCATTGCTATCTATAAAGTTGATTTGTCAGTTTTGCCCAATTTACAGCAGCAGTTTCATTGAAAAGTTCTTACGGGATTTTATATTTCAGAACTTCTCACACTTAAAATGCCAGTAAGGATTGTCAGTACAGTAAATTCAGGCAGGCGGGTGGTTAATGTAAGGGGTTGAAGATAAGAGCTGTATAGGCTACCGGTAGTACCTTCATATGGGAATGTCATGTAGCAGTGGGCATCACTTAGCAAGGACGGAAAAATTTCAGGTCACTACTGGCAGGATTTGAACCCGTATCTCCACCTTTCCAGGGCTGTTTGCTAACTGTTTACACCACAACAGTGCCCAGACCACTCACTTTGCCAGTTGGAAGGGTTACAGTCCCTGTACACTGCTGCACCTTTGTCACAGTACAGTAATTTTTTCCTGTTGCACCTTAACATTCTCATTTGTTTTTAATGTAAAACTTTTTCACTGCTAAAAACATAAACAATTACATACATGAGAATATTATGAGATGATATAGCCACTGTACAAAATGACATACATGTGATTATTAAGAGATGACATAGCCACCATACAAAATGAATATTTAAGGATGAATAAAGTCTCTTATATCACAGAGTACATGGCGCAGAATGATGTCCCATTCACTCCAGTGATATACCCGTAACGTTGCAGTTTATTTTCGCTTTTACCAAATGGAGTTACTGGTATTTGGCGTAGGAGGGACTTTTAACTGGAGGGGTTGAATGTAGCCTTATTTAACCCCTTTACCAGATAATGCTGTTCCTGAGTGTAGTAAAATACCATAGAAGAAATTGGTAGTAAGAATTTAAAAAAAATCATGAGATCAAGATTTATTTTCTACCTTTATTAAGGAGCAAAGACCATTACTAGTACATAAGTACATATACAGATGGTGATTTCTTGATGAAGCTTAGGAGGGAAGAAATTAAACTACCGGTACCATAGAAAATTGAACTGACATTCTCCTGTCTTAGTTTATACTGTAGGATACTGTGATAATGATTAGATCAAGGATTGGAATATTATATATCCCTTGGTACTTTTAATTCTCCAGATATGAAAATTATTGTTTTACTGTATGTTAGTATATCTGTGTTTGTAACAGTATTGTATGTGTTACCGTATGAAGTTTGTATGATTTTACTCTATTTCTTTTACTTTGTTTATAATGTGTAGTAATTTAGATTATTATTGGAATCCATGTAAGAAGGACAGCTTTGGAGTCCACTGTGTTCATATTCAGTTGAACCTGGAGCCATGGAAACAAATGGATTGGGATTGGATATAGTACCGTATTATTGCCGACCCACCACATACCGGTACATGTAAACAAACACTGATGGCAGCCTGTTTGAGGCAGACTTTTAGCTACTGGTGGGCCTGTTTCTGTAACCTGAGGCCACATCCTGTGAGGGATGGCCTTGATCAAAGAACCTGCGAATGTTACTGTATTAATCCAATACCGGTACTTAGTACAATAACAACCCTTCCCATGATACACCACCCTTCACTATGGTACATATTGTTGAACTCTACATCTCCACATTGTCATGATCCTGCCTTTTTTGTATCTCCCAGCCATCTCACTCATACCGGTAATTCTCCTTGTCAGTCTCTTGTTCTGTGTTAGCTCCACTTGGCTGAACCACCTCGAGTGTTCCTTTTTACTTTTGCAAAACATTGACCTCTTCATCACATTCTTCATAAGTCCTTCCATTTGTCCATTTATCTCACCATGTCACCTCACAGGCACTTTTGTGGAGCAATGGCTAATGCGTTGCAACAGCTTTCTCACTAGATTTGTCCCTCTAGCATCACTTGTGCTTCACTGTACAGTAAAACCTCTGCAACTCTGCATAATACATGTGCAAGCCTTGCCGAGTTGGCCTATTTGCCGAGTTGTAGGGATGAACTTTAAGTTCCCCCCCCCAGCACACACAAAAAAAAGGAAAAAATGGAAAAAAAATAAAAGTTTTTACAACACACAGTAAAAGCTGCCTTACCATGATTCCATGCAGTTGTAGGGTGTATTCCAGGCATGGAGGAGGACTTTTGGTAGTTTTTGGAGGTGTTAGGGGAGCTCAGGATCACTTTTAGGCACACCTTTACTGTACTGTACTTGACACTGTACACTATGTAAAGCACAATTAACACTATAAAGGCCATTACTGTAACGTATTTATCACTTGTACTATACAGTACTGGGGAACTAAACACTAAACACTTAAACATTACTGTACAACTCAGCATCTTACTGAGTTGGGGGAATTTTTGCCGGCTCTCTTCCTCTCACGTGTGCATTTTTGGGAATTTTTGAATTTTGATGTTTTAAATGAATATTTTGGAGCCTTCCCGAGTTGTAGAGGTTTCCAACTTGAAGGATGACAAATTGTAGAGGTTTTACTGTAGTTGTATTTGTTCTAACTTAATCCCATCTAGCTCAGTTAAGGGCCAAGTACGGTATATTAGATTGCTGGGCCAATTTAAATGTAAGAGGGGGAAGGAGACTCTTTCCTACCTAATAAGTAGACCTAAGACATGGACTTTCATGCAGCCACAGCTTAATGCTGAAGTTGTGGGAATGGCCCTTTTTCATCAGCTGACAGTAAAGCAGTTACCAGTACAATATGTATAGCAGTTGTAGTATGTGTTAGGCCAGTTGTTGATGAGCCCCAGTCTGTTTGGTCGAGCAGACCCATCAACCACAGGCAGGTAAACCCCACCTGTAGGGCCGTGCTGTGCAGTGAATCAGTGTTCCCTAGTGATTGACAGTGCCTCACCACAGCAGTGGGGGGGGAAAAGTGTGAAGGTTTGGTTTCTGGGTCTCTCTCCACACAGTTAACAGGGGCACTGTAGTAGGCTCCATTTCACCGTGTGATCTGGTTACAGTATTTGGCTACCATGTAGCACTGTAAATGGTTTTGTGAGTTACAGGAAACCATTGACTTGTCAGTCAGTGAAGAACCAGCTTAAGTGGAAAGAAGAGTACATGTAATAAAAATGACAGGAAGGAAAGGGAGAAGTAGGAAGAGAGGAGGGCAAACACAGGAATGAATGATAAATGTGGAGGAAGAATTAGGCAGCACTACATCAAGTGAGTGAATGATTACTATTATTTTTTTTTTTTTTTTTTATTATTATTATTATTATTGTTATTATCTTACTACCCCTCAGTTGATTTTTTATATTATCTTACTACCCTGCAGATGATTTTATACCCATACTCTAGGTAAAACTTTTGACAGGGGGATTCAGATATAGCTCACTGATAGTCTCCATTTATGATATGGTACTTCTTGGTACAAGAGGCGTATCCCAAGTTGAACAGAATTTCCTGGGCAAGAATAAGCTAAAAGTGACAGCACCAGATAGAAGGAATTGGATCAGCTATGAGTAGCTAGCCTATTAGAAGTTCAGTTACAACTCGCACTTCCAAGAATACCATAACCATCATAATCTCTAGGACCAGATCTGGAGCAATGACCAGATTCAGTAACTCTAGGATCTGGAGCAAGGGCCAGATTCAGTACTGGTAATGCTAGGATCTGGAGCAAGGACCAGATTCAGTAACTCTAGGATCTGGAGCAAAGGCCAGATTCAGTACTGGTAATGCTAGGATCTGGATCAAGGGCCAGATTAAGTAACTCTAGGATCTGGAGCAAGGGCCAGATTCAGTAACTCTAGGATCTTGAGCAAGGGCAAGATTCAATAATGCTAGGATGTGGAGCAAGAAGATTCAGTAATGTTAGGATCTGGAGCAAGGGCCAGATTCAGCAACTCTAGGATCTGGAGCAAGGGCAAGATTCAGTACCGGTAACAAATTTGCAATCTGTTCCCTCACATAAATCAGGTTTTATTATGCAGGAAGACCGAGAACCTTGAGACTTTTTGCACTCTCTTTGGTCCTACAGAAGTAATGTATAGCTAGCTCATAATAATTTTCCTTTCCCATTTAAGATTTGTTTGAGATGGTTTGGGCATACTGGGAGAATGGAGAATGACAGTTGGGCGTGGAAGATGAGAATTGTGACCAGTGGGGGTAGGATTGCAAGAGGCAGACTGAAAATGATCTGGGATGAGGTCGTGGAGTGTAGCCTCGGGGATAAGGGCCTGAATAGGGAGGCTGCCAGAGATCACGCAACGTGGAGAACTGCCATTGAGTGACTAAGGCTAACATATGCAAGCATGTTTGAGCCTTTATAAACAATACAACAATGATATATCTTGTTCATCTTGCAAAAGCAACTTATTTGTTGCAAGAGTGAATCAGTGGTAATCTTTTTGAGAATCCAGCCCCAGAGCCACATAAAGAATACAACAGCAGCAATCTGTACTGTAATATGACAGTTGCTGAAGCTGCTATCCACTCTGATAAGCATGAGAAATATTTACAGTGTGGACAGTGAGCAAAGTGATAGAGGTCTGATGTTTTTTGTTATCCTATTATCTCTGGTTGTGAAAGCAGAATTATAATGCTGTATGATACTCTACCCCCTCTAACTTGGACAAAAACTGTTCTTCAGTGCTGAGATGTAACAATATATTTACAGAATAGCCTACTAAAATACAGTGCTAGTCATGAAAAGGTGCCATGGAAAGGATGTAGAGACAAAGTATTGCCTTATTCCACCAGTGTGCTATGGAAAATATGTTGCAGAAGGATGGAAATCTCCATCAAGTTAAGCTACAGTACCGGTATAGCCTAGTACCATATCCATTAAAGGGTTAGCTTCCCTGTTCATCCAAATAGTTGTCTGTTAGCACCCTAGTAAAATTGAAACACTTGTATTGCAATATGGTGATGTAATTTATATTTATGCTTGCTGCAACTGAACAGTTTTACTCAGCATAGAAAATTTCATACTGGTTAGGTTTCATATACAGTACCATATATAACATGCAGTACCCACTACAGAGTATATAAGTCTATCTATCTATCTATAGCCCGACGCCCTAATCCCGCAAAGGGTGGCCGCAGACAAAACGCCTCCAAGTCGCTCTGTCACCCATCATTTGACTACCCTCCCCCCAACTCACTCCCCCCTCCCTCATATACCTCTCAACTCCATCCCTCCACCTCATCCTTGGTCTACCCCTCCCTCTCGCTCCCTCCATGTCACCTACATACACCCTC
The DNA here is from genome assembly GCF_032717465.1 of Coenobita brevimanus. NCBI lineage: Eukaryota > Metazoa > Arthropoda > Malacostraca > Decapoda > Coenobitidae > Coenobita > Coenobita brevimanus. The sequence goes on from NC_136991.1 coordinate 1,179,784, forward strand.
TTAGTCAGTCGTACATTCTCCATTCTCTCCACATGCCCAAACCACCTCAGTGTATTTCTCCTAATCTTCTCAACCATATCCACATCCACCCCACAACGTTCCTTCACTTCTTCATTCATCAACCTGTCCCTCCATGTCACTCCACATGCTCCTCTCAAGTAACTCATTTCCATTGCTCTCACTCTTGACTTGTTCCCCTCTTGCAAGGTCCATGCAAGTACAGTATAATATATTTAGGCTATCATATTTAATAATTTTCCCGTTCTGTGTACCAGTGTCTTTAAGTATGGCTTGCACTACTCAACTGTTTTTTTATTAACATTCAGATTATGTTTCTATAGAGTATAATACTGTAACAGGTGTTTGTAGAGTACCATATTTAATAATTTTCCAGTTCTGTTTTTAGGTACAGTTTACATTCCTCATCTCCCGTTTATACCGGTATATATTTAGATTATCTTCTAAGTGCAACTCATTCCCCACATCCCACAGATTACAGCTTCCCAAAGATAAGATAAGGACTACTGTAGTTATGACAGCGGAGAGTGACCACAAAAGTACCCCAGATGTTTGCTGTGAGTGCAGTGGGAATGTTACTCCAGTATTGAAGTGCAGTACTGGTAGTTTTTATTTCATTTGTTTTTTATTTATTTATTGTTTTTATTGCAGAATAACTGTGCTGAGGCAGCATTCATTTGCCAAGGACTATGGAGACTCTCAAGTAAGTAAAATGCAATATGATTTTGTTCAGCCGTTGTACAATATCAGTAGTACTGTATTGTGTTGATTATAATATGGTATGCTGATTCATGCTGATATATTTGAAAAAAGAAATTATACAGTACCATATACAAACTATGTACAGTATATCTGTACTTTCATGTATGGTATGTACAGTACAGTAATAGTAAAAGTACTCGTATATAATCTGCAGTGTAACATATTTTGTAGATTAACCTCATTAGCCTATATCAAACACTGCTGTATCAAACTTGCCTTTATTAACCACCTCAAACTTGGTTTTTTTTTTTTTTTTGATATACCGGTACTACATGTACAGTAGTTGAAAAAGTCTAGAGTAAATTTGTACGTTTATGAAGTCTCATTAACAAGTCTGATTTCTGCTTATAATGTACAGTATTATTGTATCCAGCATGGGATTACTGTATTGTACTATGCACCCAGTATAGTACATCCACGATATAATGGACGACTTGGTACCAGACCCTTAGCGTTAAAGACGATAGTTCATTAAAGCCAAACATCGTTCTGTTCAGTAATTTCCCAGGTGTTGTGGCTCATATCATACAAAAATTGTTAAATGTAAAGCATCATTCGGCTGTACAGTTATACAAAGTAACATGCAGCCAGGTGTAAATGACTCTTTTTCTTGATAAATGCTATATTTATGGCTCCTCCCATGAAGCTGGTCACTTAGAAACTGATGGTGCATTCTGCGGGTTGTGGAGGAGTGTGTGTACTGTAGGGATGCCACGCTGGTTGGTGTTTCCCGTGCATCCATTCTTTTACCAAACGAAAATTCGTTAAATGAACATAACATTCGGTCAGCTCAAGGTGGTCATTAATTTGAAATTCATTAAAAGAGGATTCTGTATATCAAAGGTTTACTCAGCTATACTTTGTAATGCCCCAAGCACATGGTTGCTTTTCCCAGACCGCATTGAATCTTTGTGTATCCACAAAAAGGCTAGTGTATGGATGGCATATACAGTCAGAGAATCAGCTATCTTCCCAGTTCCGTCTGAGAAAAATTTGCAGCTGGCAGAATACAGTTAAAACCCTGTCCCTTGCTAGCATATACATGTTTCACGTTAATTGACTTTTCTGCTGTGTATTCATCAAACTTTGGGAAAATACTCATTCCTCTCTTTGTACATATGAAACTTACTTATGTCAGGTTTTCCTTGGTTATGCCAGTGTACAGGTATAGTAGTGAGGTTTTACTGTAAGTTTTATATGCTTTAGATCTTATGCAGTGTCCACAGAAGTAAGAGTATTATTAACCCCTTGATTCTGATGGTGTATTTTTTTAAAAGTTCAGTTTTGCTACTTGCTGCTGATTTTATTCAACTAAGGAATGGCCTCTTGTACAGAAGTGGTTATTGGAGGATGCATTCAACTTTCCAGTCTTTAAAGGCTTTGCCAAGCTTAATAAATTCATATAAAGGTAACAAAAATGTAAAATACATAATTGGAGTGAACAAGTTACAGTAAAACCTTGATATAACAGACTTCAGTAGACTGGAATTTGCTTTTATCGGAGTCAAGGAGCAACTGGACTAAATTCTTATACCGGGTATATCAGAAAAAGTCCGATAAAATCAGAAGCAGTTTGGACAGCCTGACCACTTCAGATATATTCACCATAATAAGGTAAATAAAAGACTTGTTTATCAGTGTACAGTACAGCATTTTTATATATATTATACCATTTGATAATTTTAGTAATGAGTAATACAGTACAGTACCGCATTGGTAATGAAAACAGTTTAAAATCTGTTGGTACGATCCTGACTAATGTCTGATGTATTGGAAAAAGTCTGGGTTAGCTGGGGGAAGTCAGGATGTCGCTTTTATTGGAATTTAACTTTTTCAGAATGGCTTGGGCCCCAATTAGTCCGTTATAGTGAGGTTTTACTGTACTTAACCTGAACAGAAGAAAGGCTCGTATTGCAGGGTCCAATGGAGACATCACAGCACCTTCCATATCAATTTATTCTGTACAGTAAGACCTCACTATAACGGACTAATTGGGGCCCAAGCCATTCCAAAAAATGCAAAATTCTGATAAAACCAACATCCGGACTTCCTCCTACTAATCCGGACTTTTTCCAATATATCAGACATTAGTCTGGATCGCACGAACATTTTTCAAACTGTTTTGACTACCATTGCGGTACTGTACTGTGTTATAACTTCACTACATTAATCAAATGGTATAATATATATAATAAATGTACTGTACACTGATAAACATGTCTTTTATTTACCTTATTGTGGTGAACATAGCTGAAGTGGTCAGGAAAGTTCAGACTGCTTCTGCCTTTGTTGGACTTTTTCCGATATATAGGAATTTAGTCTGGTAGCTCCTCGATTCCGATAAAAACGAATTCTGGCCTATTGAAGTCCATTATATCAAGGTTTTACTGTTTATTAGTCATCAGTATCCTCATGTAGATTATTGATGCAAACTAAGTTGATATTAACACAACATAAACAACGTACAAGACAATGTTAAGATGTGATGTGCAAAATAAAATGATAAGGAAGGGATACGACAAAGTTTCTAACACACCAACAGAGTGATGTGTGTGACGTGGAATGTGGAGACAACGTGGCCAGAGCAGGACCTGCACGCACTTTTGGGCATACGGAAAGATGTTGTCATCAAACGAGCCCATGATGACATCCTCCCAGATATATATTTCATTGGGTAAGTGAATAGAGGGGGATGCCTTCAAATGGTGGCACTGACATAACCAGGCAAGTTTGCTGCCTAGTTAAGCTCCTTGGTACTCTCCAAAATGGAGGTTTGTGAACTGCAGGATTATTGTTGTTGATTAACCCCAGTCTGTCTGGTGAAGCAGACCCATCAATCACAGGCAACAGCCACTCCTGGAGAGCTGTCCCATGCAGTGAACCAATGTTCCCCTGCAGTAGACAGCATCTTATCACAGTGAGGCACAGGGAACAATGTGGAGGTGTGGTTCCTTGATGGAGGCCACATTTGCTTCTCTCCAGCTAGCTAACAAGTACACCATAGTAAGCTCCATGTCATCCCATTATTTGGGTATCTGGTTACCACATAGCATAATAAAATGGTTTTGTGGGTTACAGGAAACCATTAGGCTTGTCACTTAGTGTAGAGTTACCCAAAGGCAGCATTACATTGAGTGAATGGCTGATGGCACCCCACCTACCACTGCAGGAGGAGGGCACCTTCACTTTGCAATGCACCAGGTTCATGTTCAGATAGGCATAGGGCCACAGCAACAGCAGCAAAGTGAACGGAGTGAGTGACAGGAAGGGGGAGGCTTAGGAGAAGGTGAAAGGATGATGTAAAAGAGATACTGAGTCACAGAGGTCTGAGAATCCAGTAGTGTGTAAGGCAAGTCTGTAATAGAGCTGAGTGGAATGAAGTGGTTTATAGGGGGATGACATAAGTGATCTACATCAGTGGTGCCTGATTGTGGTTAGATTAAAGTTTGCGTTGACTATTTAGACCATGATAAACAGCTGAGAGATGGCATGTGAGTTAATGAGGTTGTTTTCCACTGTTTTGGATGGCAGCTTGTGATGGTTTTAATCAGTATAGGGGAGACATTTCTAGTGATATTTGTGGTAGGCGGGGGCACTCACCATCCACTCACTCGATGTTGAGCTGCATTGGGTGTCTGTCCTTTCCTCTCTTTCTTCCCTCCTCTTCTGTCTTTCTTTCCTTCATTCTTTTCTCTTCCTTCTGCCTGTGGTTGACTTTACACTCCCTCTTCCATCTTTCTTTCCTTCATGCTTTCCTCTTCCTTCTTCCTGTGAGTGATTCTATACTGGGTGACAAGCCAAATGGTTTCCTGTACACCAGGAAACCATTTACTATGCTGGGTGGTAATCATATAACCAAATTATAGTGCCTCGTGGTTTAGTGAGTAATTATGGCGCTCCAATTGGATTGAGCCAGTGCCGGTTTAAATCCAAGGGATGGTTGGGGTTTATTGCTCACTTAATGCCACTCAGGGATGAGTGAGGCTGGTCACTTTCATCTTAACCTGCCCTATATTGACTAATTTATTACAACCCCCCCCCCTCCAAAACCTGACAAATTTTCGATTTTTTTTTTTTCCCCCCCCTCAAACCCCTGCTTTATATGAGAAACATCGAAAATTCGTAGAAATTGCTCACCTGAGATTTTAAATGCTGCTACAGCTAACAGTACCCTCACCTGGCTGTTTTCAATGGCGCCTGGCTCCAGAGAAAATGTGTTCTATGGGAGGCGTAACTATTTCAAATCACACAAATGGCATTTATTTATTTATTTGGTTGGAAATTATATGTAGTACGAGAGTATATTGGTTTTCACACAATAATATAGGCAATATAAGCAAACACATCAACAAACCACACCTTTTTTGGCGACATTACCTGATCATCATTTCTGACTGTTTCTTCCAAGAATGCTACGTAACCTTTGTCCACTTTGTCATCGATTAGGGAATCACTCTGGCCTTGAACTTTGTACCATGGTGCGACATGTCATTACTGGCCAGGTCACTGGTAACAGGTGAGTTGCTGAGACAATGGCATGCAGGGGGGGGAGAAGTCATGAGGGTTAAGACATTTCCCCACCTGGCATCAGGTGTCCCATGTATACGTACCAAAAATTACGCATAAAATTTGAAAAATGTGCAAACAACGGACCTTGCAATAGCAAAACGTTCATCGTATGTTGTGGGGACTGAGCATGAAAAAAAGTTGCAACGTGCATCGTATGTTGTAGGTACGGGGCGGGTTAAATGTCAGGACCAGCTTGCGTAGCCCCAGGCTCTTACTCTTCTTATGGGCAACACAGGATTGGATTATGGATGGATGGATGTTGTTAAAATTATGCACATATAGATGGTTTGTTTTTAATGGATTAAACTTGGCCACTCCCTACTAAATTGTGATTGCATGAAATTCTGTGAACCTTAGTAATGAATCTTCCTAGGTACCAGTTAAGTAGGTAGGCCCTCCAGTCTGATTACATTTAGCCATCATCTGAGCTGAAAGGGGTGGGGGATCTTTGTCAGGTTATCATCATCATTGTCATCATTGTCATCCGGACCTCCTTTCCCACCCTAGGGTATGGTGAGGAGAAGCAGCGTCCAGACTGCCAGAGTTTGCCCAATTTGATGGACCATTCTTCCATTCACTCATCATTCAAGCCCACGGAATCTTGGCTCCATCTGTTTGGCCAAAAAACTTCACCACATTCTGTACCTTCACATATACTTATCTGATAGAGCCAATCAGAATGCTGTCCCGTTAAAAAGGGGTGCCAAATCCCTGGTCATGCGCATCTTCGCATAAAATTCATCCAGCCAGCATGACCTCCTTTCAGGTTATAACAAAGGTAATGCTAATCATAATTTGCCCTTCACACCCAGCCTGCAGGAAGTGAAGTCACAACCACAGAATGTTGTGATGGACGCCCTGTTTGAGGAGCCATGGACCAATGCACTGCGGGAGGTGATCGGTCCTCATGATTATGTGAGGATTGCCAGTGAGCGACTCCAGGGTATTGTCACTAACATCTTCATTAAGCGCTGCCACCTGCCACACGTCAGGGACATCCACACTGCTGTTGTACGCACCGGCCTTGGTGGACTGTGGGTAAGTTGTACTATTTTAGTACATGTATTGGAAATCAGTAGGATTTTGTTTGTGACATGGAGCCTGGATTTTGAAGATGAATGGTATGTGGCACATTTCATGACATCTTTTTTATATTCTCCTCTCCCCCCCCTTTTATTTTTTTTGCTTAAAATGTGGGGGGAAATCATATTTTTTAATTTATTTATTTACTTTTTAAGCACCTGATTTCATGTAAACCTTTGTAAGGCAGAGGGCCAGAATCATGCATATCGCTAAATTGTTTCTCTTAAAGTAACGTATTGCTTGCATATATCCTAGATAATATGTGGGGAATCTGTACAGTACATCAAGGTAATTGTGGGGGAGTTGTGAATAAGGTTGCAGATCATGATGGTAATAATTATGGCAAGAATTTAAGGCACATATTATCTTTCTGCTACTATAGTACATCCACCAGTACTGAATATTGTAAGTTTCCCAGTCCTCTTTCACATTCCAGGGCAACAAGGGAGCCAGTTGTGTGCGTCTCAACCTGTATGGCTGTTCTATGTGCATGGTGAACTCCCACTTGGCCGCACATGACTCAGGCTACAAGGAGCGTGTGGACAACTTTAACACCATTGTGGATACCCTAGAATTTCCCATCACCGAAACAGCAAACATCCTTTACCATGAGTTAGTTTGTGTTATGCAGAGGGTCCTGGGAAATATCTGAAAAAGTAGATTATTCTTGGGTAAATTTGGAATAATAAGTGCTTTATCAAATCAATATCAGTCCATTTCATAACCATATGAAGCTACTGATGACCTTAAAGGATGAGAAAGTCATCCTTACAATTCACCCATAATATCATCAGTAACTGTAGCTTTGTATTTGCTAAGATTTACACCAGTGTTGAGATAGCATTTATTACTCAAAATTAACCTAAGTTAACTGCCTAGCCCTGGGCTCCTACGCTCCTCATGGGGCAGCATAGGATTGGATGATGGATGGATGGATGGATAACCACTTGAAGCTTCATATATTTATCAGGTCACCCCATGTGTTGTAAGACTGTATGTGAGCTGCGTAGTATGTTAGGTTTTTTTTTTTTTTTTTTACAGAACATTTTATTGAATTCAGGAGGGACTTTCAAAATTGGAGTGGTTAGATATAGCATTCATCTACCTTTTCTCACTGTCAAAAGTCTTTAGAATTGGCAAGAATAAGTCAATTAAACAGTAATTAAATTGAAGGAGTCGAGTGAATTTGTGTTAAATGAGAGTGTGAGAAAGTGAGAGTTAGAAGTTGAGGAAGCTATAAGTTGACAAGGGATCAAAACACATGAAGTGTGTATTGTATGAGAAGTACACACTGGTAATAAGGGTTTGGTGCCCCCTTTTAGCATGGCACTCAGTGGAATGATTATCTGATAGGAGTATGTGAAGCATATCTGTTTAATAAAACACAAAAATATGTCCAAGTGGTAGCATTTTTCAAGTGAAAAGAGGATTTTGAAGACTGCAGTGATATGTGGGATTGATAGTTTTGATAGTTTTCTTCTGTTGTGCTTTGCTTTGGACCCTCCTTCACCACATCTCTTACAGGGGCTGATCCAGGAATATTTTTAATATGTTGCCCCATGAGGAGCGTAGGAGCCCGGGGCTAGGCAAGTTGGTCCTGACATTTAAGATGAGAGTGACCAGCCTCACTCATCCCTGATTGACATAACGTGAGCAATAAATCCCACCCATCCCTTGGATATAAACCTACACAGGCTCAATCCAATTGGAACGCCTTAATTGCTCACAAAACCACTAGGTGCCATAAACAACGTAATATATAGAAAAATATTGTTCTTTCATTCTTTCATTCATCATCTAATCCTACATTGCCCCATGAGGAATGTAGGAGCTGAATGTGAAAATACATAAAATTAGCATGCAACCCCAGCTTCCCATCATCATCGTTTCGACTGTGGCCGCATTACTTGTGCCAGGTTGTGTTTCTGGGCTGCAAGTAACTTTTAACTTAATTTTGTCTGAGTAAATGATGTTTAATTATTGGATTATACAGGGTTTTCTGGAAAATGTATCAAACTTCAGAAGGTTGTTCTTGGACTTATTTATAGTAAAAAATGTTATATCAGTATCGTTCTAGTTCTTAGCCAGTTTGGAGCTACAGTTATTGATGAGACATTCTTCCTCCATAAGGTCTTCATGGTCATCAGTAATTGTAGTCCTGTAATGACTGAAAATTGGACCCATGTTTATGTACCATTTGTTACACAAAATCAGCCAAAAAATAACCAGAAATTTCTCACGTACTGTACTGGTATATCCTGGGATGCCCGTTGTTATTGTCTAATTACTGTACTGTACATTGTACCAAGATAAGTATAACACAGAATGCTCCTACTTTTCTTCCATAGTTACGTCTTCTGGGTGGGAGACATGAATTTCCGGTTTGAGCCACACATGACTTCAGACGCCATTGCGCGTCTGGTGTCGGAGGGTGACTGGGGGAAGTTGGCGGAAGCTGATGAACTGCGGAAGGCCCAGCGGACAGGAGATGCCTTCTCCATGTTCAAAGAAGGAGATCTCAACTTCCAACCTACTTACAAGTACCTAGAGGGAACATCCATGTATGATTTCTCGTGAGTACTGATGTATTACGGAAATTACTGGTGAAAGTGTATTGGGAAATGTCCATGTATGATTTCTTTTAAGTACATGTGTATTATGGAAATTAATGATGAAAGTGTGTTAGTGCTTACATTGTGCCACAGCGGCCATGGCTGTCGTTTTCATTTTACTGTATTTTTTCCATCTGGTAATTTGATTAAACTTAGAATAAAATAAATTAGCATGAGGGGTTAGATATAGCCTTACTAAATCCCCTCAGTACAAGAGGTCTTTTCATTCTGACTACTCAACCGTTTATAGCCCCTGTCAGGAGGAAGTTGCCACAGACAACTCATTTGTAGTCTTGCATGTTACCCTGTCCTAAAGATGATTAACTGTATTGCATGTGAGTTTTGCCAGTGAGGGATACTGCTGAATGGTATCTGTCCCCATATGTACAAATGTCCCTCATCCCTTCCCTGTTCACTAAAAGAAGGATAATGGTTGGCAGAAGGGCAGCTTCAGCCTGCAGTCAGTGAGTTCACATCCAGATGATCCTTGGGCCATAATGGCAAGAAGAGCTGTATGTGAGTAAGTTTGAAGGTGGTAGGCCAAGAAGAAAGTGGATGGATGTACAGCAAAAATGAGTTTGTGAGAAAACAGGGTACCATATGAAAGTTGATGATGCTTAGAACTGATGGGGGATTGAGCTGGTTGGATGAGTTATGTATGGAATATTGCAGTAGACTGATTTCTCTCTCTCTCTCTCCCCCCCCTCCCTCCCTCCCTCCCTCTAGACGTCGGCCAGCATGGACAGATAGAATCCTACACCAAGTCCATCCAAATGCATATGACAATGTGAAGTTGAGTGTGGACCAGACATCATACGCTGCACTCTCCAGTTACATCCAGTCAGACCATAAGCCAGTCACTGCTTCATATAAAATCAAGGTAAGCTGATATACCTGCATTTTAACTTTCTTTACAAATTTACTGAATCAAAGGGTAAATGCAGATAAAACAAAAGTGATGATATTTAGGGTTGGTGGCGGTACTGTGAAAGACGAGGGAGAGTGGCCATGTGCAGTTTGCCACAAGGGCGTGGGAAGTAATTCCATCTTGTGCGGTGTGTGTGATAAATGGGTGCATAAGAGATGTAGTGGTATCAGAGGTAGACTGCGAGATAATGCTGATTTTATGTGTACGGCGCGCCGGGGTGAGCAGGTGGAGATTGTCAGACATGAAAGGATTGAACTTGCTGGTGAATCTCTTGAGTGTGTGGAAGAGTTTTGTTATTTGGGAGACATGTTGTGTGCTGGAGGTGGGGCTGGAGCTAGCTCTGTGGTTAGGGTGAGAAGTGGTTGGAAGAAGTTCAGGGAGCTCTTGCCTCTCCTGACATTGAGAGGGCTCTCCCTACGTGCTAACGGGTCTTTGTATGCAGCATGTGTTAGGAGTGTAATGCTGTATGGCAGTGAAACCTGGGCAGTGCGGGAGGAAGATATTCGCTGGCTCAGATGTACAGAAATGACAATGATTAGGTGGATGTGCAGTGCGTCCCTGCGTCCAAGGCATGGAGGGGCTGGGTTTACAATGGAAGAGTTGAGAGGTAGGATGGGACTGGAGTGTATTGGTGTTGTGATGAGGAGAGGTAGATTGAGGTGGTTTGGACATGTGGAGAGGATGGGGGATGATAATTGGGTGAGGAAGGTGAGAAGTGTTAATATTGGGGGTGGGGTTATGAGGGGTAGACCGAGAAAGACATGGGACAAGGTCATTAAGTGTGACCTTAGGGTTAAGGGACTGAACAGGGAGGCTGCAATGGATTGTGCAGCGTGGAGAGCCGCCATTAGGTGACCAAGGCCGACACATGCAAGCATGTTGGAGCCTTTAAAAATGAAACGAAAGTTAGTGTGTGTCTCGTAATTTTCCCTCTAAATTTACCTCTTCTATGATACACCTGGCATGTACATCGTATTTTCGGGCAGTCCAGTCATATCGTAGCCAATTATTGTGATACTGTGTATGAAATAAAAATAAGTATATACAAGTGAAATTCACCCTCCAGATCACCTCACCACAGTATATTCTTGTATGGTATCAGTGCACAGTGTGTCTATATCAAACTTTATTCCCTCTGCTGTCATGTTAGAGGATGGTATTCAGCTGAGTGAGTGTATGTAGAAACCTGAGAGTGTTATTATTGTCACCACTAACTGTCTCTTAGTTAGGACAATTTTAGTATTTTATTTCAAGTAGTCCCTGCTACATAGAAAACAGACATAACACCAAAAATAATGATGATGATTATGATGATATTAGGTGATTTTCTTCAACTGTGCATGAGTCTTGGGAGGAGTGAGTGTTAATATAGCTGTTTACCTGTAGGTGTTTGCCAACCACGAGGAGCGCTGCGTAAGGTTCCAAGTGACGGAGAGGTGGGTGGTTGGGGAGGGAGGAAAGTTCACCCTCACCCTGGACTCAGACGTCACCACATCACCGTGGGATTATATATCTATTTACAAGGTACACTTTCACCATTCATTGGTTATCAGCACTATAATTATCAGCGTCGTCATCATCATAATCATCATTTACTGTGTCTTTGTTGACATTATCATAATATTTTCCACTAATCAGTGGAGAGACTGATGAGGAGAGTGTATGTGAGTGAGGTGGAGGGGGGGTAGAGGGAGGGGGAGGCCGAGGATGAGATGGAGGGATGGAGTGGAGAGGTATATGAGAGAGAGGGGTGTGGGTTGGGAGCAGGGCATTGAAATGGCGGGGGACAGGGCGACGTGGAGTCGATTTGTTTGTCGCCACTTCATATGGGAGTAAGGCATCTGGCAATTGATAGATAGATAGACAGTGGAGTGCATAGCATAGGATCAGAAATATGAAAGGAAAACATAATGGTAGGAGTTACATTTATAGTTTCAGTGCACTGCCTAGTTACCACTAGCCACACAGTTCTCTCTCTTAGGTAGGAAGCTGTCAACCATAAGCAGATCCACATTGTTACAAACCATATTACACATCTTATACAGTAAAAGTCCTCTCATTCGTCAAATTTGGGACCCAGCATGTACTAAAAGAGCAGAAGCTGCCGCATTACCGGTAAAACCTTCCAAAAAGTTTCTAGCAATCATGGTTGGTCATCCCAATGCAACCACAGTGTCTAGCAAGTATTATTGGTCAGCCCTAAGCTTTAAATATTTAATAAGCAACTTATGTACCATAAAATGTATATAATGATACAGTACACATGAATTTACCTTAACCGAGGTGTATTTATATATGTACACCGTAAAATAGCATGGTGAAGTTTACAAACTTTCAGAAGGTCCTGCTCACAAAGGCAGACGCTCATGAGTCATGTTGGCCAACTGGGCATGCAGTGTTGACAAGCAGAAATCTTCAAAAGTGCTAAGCTCAACTTTAAAATGCACAAAGCTGTTGGTGAAGTGTTCAAATTTTCCCACTAAATAGGACTTCAAAACATGCTAGATATAGAAGGAAATCTAATATTTATTGACGCCAAATTATTATGAAAAACACTAGATCTAGCGTCAACAGCTCCAAATTGGCAACTATAGGCGCATGGGTACAGTGGTGAGCTGGCGACCCTGTTGCAGATGCCGATCAGTTCAGCATATGTGCCAGAAGAGCAGAGAACTTTCATAATCGGACTATTTATGAAAACCACTGAAATGCCAGAAATGCTGTAAGACCAGATGCTGAAAGAGAGGTCTTTTACTGTACAGTATTTCTTTTCTTCCAGCAACTGTTGGGAAGCAAATAGTTAGTTTTGACATTGTGGTTTGGCTATCGGTCCATGGAATACATCAGCTGTACCATGGCCAGCCACAGTATAGAGAGTCCAATATGTTTAAACTGCTGCTTAGGAAATCAGTTTCTCCACTTCATGGAAACACAAAAAAATACTTATTTTTAAAGATTCTCCACATGATATTTTATCTTAGTGACTCTCAGGGAATGTGATGAAGTATTTGTCTATATTTTTAGATTGATAATGGCCATAGTTTTTCCACTACATTTTTTTTTTTTTTTCAGGATGCTGAAAAAAATATATAGGTTGTATATAACAAAAAACAATAGGTATGAGATGGAAGAGGACAGACTAAAATATGTGTATACAGAATTGCAGGTCAGTATCTACTGTACTTAGCAGTAATGAGCGCCATAAAAAAAATGTGGGAAATTCAATTTTAATTAGTTCTTTATTGAGGTGGCTGTGTCAGTAAGAGCCATGTCCTCTTTTTAGGTAAGTCACAGTTTACAGGTTAAGAAGAAGTAAGAGGTAATTTGATTTTATTTGAATTTCTATGTACAGTACAGTCTCACCATCCACTCGCTTGATGTAGTGCTGCTTTGGGTGTCTGCCCTTTCCGTTCTTTCATCCTTCCTCTTCTGTCTTTCTTTCCTTCATTCTTTCCTCTTTCTTCTACCTACAGGTGACTTTACACGCCATCTTCTGTCTTTCTTTCCTTCATTCTTTCCTCTTCCTTCTGCCTGTGGGTGACTCTACACTGAGCTACAAGCCAAATGGTTTCCTGTTCACCAGGAAATCATTTTTTATGCTGGGTGGTAACCATATAACCAGACTATGGCGCCTGGTGGTTTAGTGGGTAATTAAGGTGCTCCAATCGGATTAAGCCTGTGTAGGTTTATATCCAAGGGATGGTTGGGGTTTATTGCTCACATAATGCCACTGAGGGATGAGTGAGGCTGGTCACTCTCATCTTAAATGTCAGGACCAACTTGCCTAGCTCTGGGTTTTTATGCCTCTCATGGGGCAACATAGGATTGGATGATGGATGGATGGATTAAGTAAGACCTATAGAGTTTTAAAAAGATTAAATGTATTATATATTGAGTAAGACTGGTTCCAAAATCGCTTTTTCAGCTCTGCTTTGTGTTACAGGTTGACTTCACAGCGATGCACCAATACATCACATATATGTACCTCCCCCAGCAGCCCCCACCCTCGTCTTCTGAACGCAGTTTTCAGGTAGAGTAAAATTGGATTACATACCATATAGTTTAATGTTTTAAAGCACCGTTGGAGGAGGATGCCTTCATTTGTTGACACAGTTATAACCAGGCATCTCTGTTGTTTGGTTATATAAAATGTCCCTCAGTTTTCTCCTTATCCCTTGAAAGAAGGATGGTGGATGTCAGCAGTGCAGCCTCAGGCAGCAGTTCATTGGGTTCACTTTCGGATGACTTGTAGTTTGGTATAATTAGGGTGAAAGTGTTGTTTGTGAGTAAGCATGAATGTTTTACTATAGTTGTCTTGTTTCCCACAGCTGCAGTTCAGTGATGAGCTGCTACAACACCCTGGGATGTACCGCCTGGTGTACTACTCCGGCAAATACTCCTGTTACCTGGGTATGAGTGATCCATTCCAGGTGCTGGCCCAGTCTTAGTAACCACATCAGTGTCAGTAAAGGTGGGTCGGGGTTGAGGAGTGAGAGGCGCTTATGCTCTGGGTTTTCTTGTCAGTTTAGGAGGCTCAGCAATTCCTCTTCCATACCAGATTACTTTTGCATATTCTCTTGTGGTACTGGAGTGGGATGTTGGATGTGGTGGCACCCATATATCTGAGTGACTCCATTGCTTGGTCATATAAACACCCCTCATCTCACTCTCTATCCCCCAAAAGAAGGATGGTGACCTGCAGGAGAAGGGAAACCAGCCTGCAGTCCACTGGGTTCATGTCTAAATGAGTGTGGGGCCACAACAACATAAATAACAAAGAGAATACCACAGTGTAATGTGCAAAATAAATTGGTAGTAAAAAAGTGCTGGCAACTTCTTAAGCATGCAATGAAAAGGATGCCAGTAAAGGAGGAAAAGGGTGAGGGGGACGGATTTTCTGTGGGGTGTTTTCTCGTAGACGTAGAATGCTTTCTGGCACCACTTCCCTGCCACTTCATTCTCCATAGGACACACTAATATTCTTCTCTTGCCATTTATACAGACCGTCGATATTAACAAGTGATAAGTAACATGCATTATATTTTATAAGGCGTATAGTGGGATGCTAAAATTTTCCTGTATGTAATTCATACAGGATATGTCAGTGTTAAGAAAACATAAATAATATATGAGGGAGCACCAACAGTCCCTGTTATAAGGAGCCTTTTTTTTATATCCTGTTTTGTAGGTAAGTCTTAAGGAAGTTAAAGAAAAATATCCTGATGAAATTCCATTGCTGTGATCTGCCAGTTTCCTCTGATGTACAGTATAAATTGTATTTCAAAAGATGTGATATAACTCAACCCTTACATATAATGAGGATTGCATGTATCAAGGTGTAAAAAGTTATTCTAGTCCTTTTATGTCATTTGTACAAGCTGCGTCCCTTTGAGAAAGACATAAATCATATGCAAGGTAATATCAGTGTGTATTTTGGCTGGTTGTTATATCCTTTATGGTCTTTATGCAGAGACAAATAATATGCCGTACATGACAGTTATATGCCAGGTGGCTTAATGGGTTAAGGCACTCGAGGCTGATGTGGCCCATAATGACATAAATTTGAGGGATGGTTGGGGTTTATTGCTCTCATAGTGCTGCTTAGGAGTGAAGGACTGTATTATTTTTACTCTTACTTGGCCAGAAATTGACATCAGTTCATCTTGAATAAAAGTTATGAGTGTAAATTAATACTTGAATACCTGTATGATGTTAGTCACCCCTTACGGGATTAAGGCGTCTAGCAGTAGATAGATAGAGATGTTAGTCACAAAGAAGTGCTATGGAAAGAATGGAGGGCTGGAGCACTGTCTTTTTCTGTCACTGAGCCAAGTGAAATCATCTGCAAAGGATGAAAATCTGGGCAGTGTGTTGATATTTAAATGACATAATGAAAGTAAGATGATAGCAAGGTGTAGTTTTGCAGAATAAATTGGCAAGGAAGAGGTGTGAGAAAGTCTCCTAAGCTGACAAGACTGCAGATGATAGTCTTTGTGAAAAACTTTCATCTCAGACAGGAGGTGGAGTGTATATTATATCATGGGTTTGTAAATGAGACCCTCAAGTTGAAACAATAGATACTGCCGTGATTGTATCTAAATTATCCCAATGCACTGAGATGTATGAGGTAATTTTTCATTGAGATTGAAATAGTACAATAAATATAATTGGTTTATTTTCACCTGATGAAACTGGTCCACCCCCACAACTTGGATAATGAGTCATCATTACATGAACGTAGTTGAGCCTGATTCCTTACTCCTGAAGTAAGACTGAGTCTCCTTGGAAGCTAGTCAAATTAGTTCTTCACTCTTACTACACCTGACCATGAACTGAGCTGAAAGAACGTAGAGATCTTTATCAGGTTAGAGAAAATGTGGCAAAGTTTGATATATCCATACATTATTATCAAGACCCAGTACAGTACTGTACAGTATGGTATAACATAGTTATCCAGCTGTGTATCACAGACATTATGACATGCATGTGCACTTCTTGTGGTTGTTTTACTGACCATGTCAAGGTCCAAGCTATGTCACCTTGGAGGAGAATAGCACACTGAGAGCAGAGTATTGTATCAGTGATATCAGTCTAATTACTGACATGTCAAAATGGTAACGTTTGTGAACAATAAGTATAGGTTTCCAAAAATGTATGGTTTGTAATATTATATTTGGTTTATTTTGCACTAATAAGAAATGAAATGAAATAATTATGCAGTATTTGAATAGTAAGCTGACATGTAGAGTACAATAAACCCTTTATATAATGGACTAATTGAGAGGAGCAGTGTGACTTTAAATTCAGAATTTGTAAAATCCGGTGTTTGATAGTTACCATAATTTATGAAACATATTAATTACACAGTGTACATTATTTTCTTAGATACATTACAGTACAGCCAGCTCATCTGTTTTGTGATCTCACACTGGCCATGTATGACATGGGATGCACTTGTTCAGGTCCTCAGAGCAAGCATAATGCAACCACATCCACTGCAGCACAGACCATAGGCTCAAAATATGCCTTTATCTGTCACTATACAAATGTTTCTCCAACGCCACAAACTACAAGACTGGTGTGGGTGATGGTGTGGGTGAGGTGTAGTGTGGGTGATGGTGTGAGATACCCGGTAATGGTTTAAGCTAGGGCGTTCCCGATCATAAGCTTTGTTTCTCATAGTCATTGTGTTTCCCACAATGCTGATTCTGATGACGCGTTTGTTGTTTCTGACAAATCAACCATTTTTTAGGCGACTACTCTACAACTCAGTGTTATATACTGTTCATACATATATACAGTACTGTAACCAAAACTTTTTAAAACAGTAATAAGTTACAGTACAGTAAGACAATAAAATTAACTGGGAAGTGATGGGGTGGCAATGGAACTGTTACACAATGCTGGGCAGAGTTATCTTGACACTTGGTCAGTCATTTAGCTGCATCCACTGTTCAGTGTGTATCAAATTTTATTTGGTATATAAGAAACATTGTTTGGTTGGGTGAAAGAGTTTGTTAAAGCCAGAACTTGGTAAAATGGAGGATCATTATTAAAAGGGTTTATTGTATTTCCATCTAAGCTCTTGTGGGAACAGCACATATTATAAGAGATGCTGAAACCTGTGTCTGTGTAACCAGGTAGTAGCCTTATAGTCTGCCTGATGTAAAAGAAGTAGCATAGAAGTCCTCACTACAAGTTGCATTTTTTTTTTTTTTTAATACATTTTTTTTTGCTGTTGACCCTCTGAGCCCATGGAATCCTTTTATTTTTTATTTATGCTTCATCCAGATGACTGAACACAGAAGAACGCCACGGTAGTGAAGAGGCTAATGAGGTCATATCAAATCCCTGCAGTTTATACAGTTTCTCTGGAACTGAACAAAATAATCTGAAGGTCTTGATTGACCAGTTGCCTCAGTTTTCAGTTCCAGTTGTATGATAATGAATGTGATTATTTGTAACACATCCATGACTTGTATTGAGGACTGCCTGTATAATGAGGAAAAAAGTCTGGTAGTTACATTTGGTTGGTTTGTATATCAGACAAAAATAGACTGTGATTAGAAAAGAAGATGTATAGTCATACCACATTGTGCATTTATAGGCAATAACATGAGAGTAATATCATTGTGTGTGCTTTTAGAAAATATCGGCATGTTCTGTAGTTTGGCAGTAAGCAGAAAAATATTATACAACATTTTTGTTAGACTGTGATGTACCAGCAATTATAATTATGTAAGGTGCCCCTCATTAGGAGGGTGCAGTAATGTAGTACACTGTAATATATTAAAGATTTGTATCAGAAGTTGATACAAAAGTATAAAATACATGTTTTGAGACAATTGCTGTGAAACCTACAAAACATTGCTTTTGTATATTCTGAGGCTGTTATAAATGTGTCCACATCTGATTGTTAAACACAACAAAATACTCTACCTAACAGAGAAGTGTAGTGCAACAATGTTGTTATTTATACAGAAAATGTGAAGTATTCCAGAGAATCAGTACAGACGGCATATAAAAGTCTTCATCTGTACTGTACATTCAGATATTTACCTTCCTCTGAATTCAGATAACTGTGTATGCATATATGCATGTGTGTGTTTGTATGTGTGTGTATGCATGCCAGTAATTGCTTGTGTGAGAGGGAAGAGAGAAAGACATGTGTGCATGCATTGTGTTGTGTTGTGTTCCTCTTTCCGGTCAAAATCCATCCAAGTGTCAGACTTGAGCTATACTGTATGCTGTATTTAATATCTGTAAGGTTATAATAAGTGGATGATGATTCCTTGAGGGGCCTTATTCCTTTTATGTCATGCAGTAAGCTAGTTTGGTCTTAGCTTGCCTGTGGATGTTGACCTACGGAAATGACAGTTACCCTGGTCGGTATACATCTGATGCATCAGCATGTTGTTGATTGGAATGGATCAGCAGTAAGCAAAACATAAAAAAATAAATAAATAACAGTGAGAATGCTTGATTTTTTAGTCATGTAATGCCATCAGGGTCTTGTACCAGTCATGTACTTATCCTGTTGAGGTTCCAGGCTTATCTGGTTGTGAACCCAGTGGACTGCCAACTGAATTTCTGCTTTGAGTGCTGTCCACCCTCCTTGTCTGACATGCCAGGAAGGGAGTTTAGGGACATCAGTATAGTGCCCAGTTATATCAGTGATGTACTTTAACTGTCTTGGACTATGGTAGTCTGGCCTTAACTCTTTAGACCTCTCAAAAAGACTGATAAAGTGCTTTGATATTACATCTGCCACAGAATTTACTATTGGTATAATATTATGGTCTGAGATAGATGTATATCTTGGTGATGATGATTGACTTTTGACTTGTTATTGTCACTAAAATGGCATGGACTTAAAGTATGACCAGTTTTAAAGTTTGATATATTGTACAGTAAAAAAAAAGCAAGGCAGTGTTTTCTCATGTTGATCCATTCTTGTTTTTATGCCTGTATGTGTGAAAAGATGGTGAATGGCAGTTTACATATTGGGAAGCAGGCCTGTTACAGGTATTTAGAGCAAGATTGTAATATTTGAGAACTGTTTATTTTTCATAATTACTGGTACATTCTTTAACTTCCATTTACAGTACTCCCTACAAGCTTCAAGACTGTATTTACAACTGAGACATCCATGTACTGTATTGCGTAAAGATTTTTGATGACAATTTTGTTAGTTTTCATGAACTGTTGAAAATATTGACTGCAGTGTTAACCAAGCATTTGCTGTGTAAGGTACTGTTTGAAATATAAGACTTTTGTGTGGTGCACTTTTACTGTAACAGATTTTATTTAATGCTGTATGAATTTATGTAAAACTATGACATGAGGGACGGAGTAGAGAGATATTTGAGAGGGGGGGTGTGAGTTGGAGGGAGGGTAGAGAGAGAGAGAGAGAGAGAGAGAGAGTGTGTGTGAGTTGGAGAGAGGGGATGTGAGTAGGCAGGGCAGAGAGAGAGGATGTGTGTGAGTTGGAGGGAGGATAGAGAGAGAGAGAGGGAGTGTGAGTTGGAAGCAAAGCAGAGAGGGGGGGGGGTGAGTTGGAAGGAGGGCAGAGAGAGGGGGGGGGTGAGTTGGAGGTAGGGCAGCTAAATGGCACTTGACAGGGTGACATGGAGGCAATTTGTTTGTGGCACCGCTTATGGGATTGAGGTGTCTGGCTATGGATAGAGTTAACATACATCTATATTGAAATGTTATGAAGCACTGTGACATGACAAAACGTACTGTGAGCGCATTACTACATATTCCTTATTAAAAGTTGTTATGAAGCACTATAACTTATGAAAACTTAATACTAAGAATTATTATATATACCAAAACAAATTATGAAGAATTATGACATTAAAATTTATTATAACTATTAGTATATGTATATTAAAATTGATTGTGAAAGATTATGATATAAAAACTTGTTAGGAAAAATTATGACATATTGAAACTTAATATGATGTTGCAGTAATTGAGAAGTTTCCTGATGATAGAGGGAGGATAGAGAGCTGTAATTGTTGACAATACTTTACAGGTGGGTCCCATTATACGAGCATCCACCATACGAGAAACTGATGATACGAGAATGGTCAGTTTTATGGGAATGGGCAGTTTAGACCCAAATTCGGTGAAGCAAGCTGGATCTTGAATTTGGCTCTCTGTGGTCTTGTTTTTTATTTTTCTTCGAGGGAACAATTTGCGGGCTCCTCGCCTTTGGTTCTTTCTTTCTTACAATAAAAAGTAAATTAAAAAAAAAAAAAAAAAGCCAAACCCTATTTTTCCCATGAGTTATGTACTCTGTTATATGAGTTTTCACAACCATGTTTTACATGCTGTTGTACAAGTTTTTGCCATCTGAACAGTCCTCTGTTAACATATTCCACTGGTATAAAGGGACCCGCCTGTATAACATTCCTACCATCTTCAGGAATTTATTAATACTGTACCAAACTAGGATTAGGTGGAAGTATGTACTGTATTGTGTTTTCCTGTTGATGTTTTTAAGAGTCATTTACATGCTTTAATTCACCTGAGTCTGGGTGATGTCGTTTGTTTACTCTTGCCAATACTTTTTTCTTTTTTTTTCTTTCTTTCTTTCTCTTTCACTTAGGAAAGGCCTCTTGTATTGAAAGGGTTTAGCAGGGCTGTATCTAACCCCTGCAATTCAGAAAGTGTATCTTAAGCTGAATAAAATAATTGGGAGATGGCAAGAACAAAATGAGAAAGACATCCTCAGAGTCGGTGGCTTAACGGTATAAAACTTTTCTTTATTTCAGATAATTCAGGAATTATGATAAGATTATAGAAAATCAATACCTGTTTGTATGCATTATTAAAAATTCTGTTTGTACTTGTGTTCTTTTGTGAAATTTGATTGGTTCGTACCATTTGTTTATAAAGGCTCCAACATGCTTGCATGCATCGGCCTTGTTCACTTAATGCTGGCTCTCCATGCCACTCAATTTCTGGTTAATTCCTTTAATCTGATGACGTGTTTTTTTGCTTAATTCTTGCTACCTGCAGACAACTATTTTCATTTTGGGGAAAAACCTTGAAGGCTACATCTAAGCTCTTAGGCTCAAGTCTCTCCTAAGCTGAATAATATTGTCTGAGACAAAAATATGAAAAAATTCACATCACTGGAGTGGAGTGGTTGAGAAATATCACAGAAGTACTGGACATATGTTAGTCATAGGATGGCTTACCAGTTTTACTGCTGTCACCCTATCCTTGGGCCCTCACACTTCGGAGGGAGTAATATAGGATTGGTTATATATTACATACATACATGCATAAATTTTCTACATACATACATACATGCATATATACATACAGTACATATGTTTTTTTAAGACAGTAGGTCGTATTATAAGTGGCTTTGGAGATTTTGTATCATCTTTCCCAGCAGTTTGTTGTGGACATTACATCTTGGCATCCTTTGTGTATTACCAGTGCTGTCTGTGTTAATGTTAAAATGATGTAAGTAATAATATTATTAAGTAATCAAAGGCTGATCATAGGAAGTGTATAATGAACATCCTCTTGTATATTATACAAGAGAATGTTCATTACACACTTACTATGGTCAGCCTTTAGTTACTTAATAGCTATTTTCCAATCTTCATAGGCCTGTACACCATGTACTCATTATATTAATTGCCTTTCTGATATTCCATGTTTGCTGTTGATTCCGTTGTTGTTGTTGTAGTTGCTGCTGTTGTGGTCCTGGGGTCATCTGGATGTGAACTTGGTAGATTGCCAGCTGAAGCTGCCATATTTCTGCAGTCCACCATCCTCATTTTCAGGGATAGGGAGGAAGTTGAGGGACATTTGTGTGACCAGGGGTTACACTGGTGGCACTACTACATGAAGGTGTCCCTCTCCAGTACCTACTTCTTTAGCTGCTGTTGTTGCTTAATCTTGGTCAGTCAGGCTGAGCAACTACCGTACTTCTGTAGTCTTACAGGTACGTTAATAGAGATTATGCATCCCCTTGTGGTAGACAGTGCCTCACCAGGGTCAGACCAGGGTTCATCCCCACAGCGAGGTGCAGGGAACTATGAGGTTTGACTCCCAGATTGATGCTGCAGCTGTTTCAACCAGGGTGCACAGCACCACCACATAAAGGCTTCCCATCAGTGCCAGCTAACATCTCGGTAAATAATAGAAACATTGCAGCTTTAAGTTTTGCCAGATGACAGTAAAACTGATTTGCAAGTTCTCCCAGTTTGCAGAACCAGATGTGGGGGGAAAATTTGATATTTGGAACACAGTCCTGCAAATAATAGGCCTACTTGTATTCTCGTCAGCATATGAGAATTTTTAACACCAATTTTTAGTTGTTTATATTCCAACCTACACATTAACCCTCTCATGAAATTTTATATAAGAATTATACAAATTATTCTGGGGGAAAAGTTTTCAGGTAATTCACAATGTATTGTAATGCATCATTTTATCTTTAGGCAGGACCCTGGTCTGAATAAAATGTAACACCTGTGGGATAAAGTATAATAGAAAACAGTGTCATCATATTAAAAGTATTAAGAGGAATTTCCTGGAGTGCTTCAGCAGTACAATTAGTGAGCCATTCTGTGATTCCCAGATGAGTAATACTGTATTGTGTTTGTGTCATTAGGAGAGGCCATCAGTTGCATTTTGAGAGTGTCTTGTGTGGTATATATCAAACCCCTGTGCCGTGCGTAATGAAGGACGTGTGTACTGTGTTTACATATTTATTTATTTGTAGATATATAACAAATAGATTACTGTATCATTATTTATAATGTGCTTAGTGGCTGTATGTTATGAAATTTTAAAATAATGTTTGTTACTAAGTATCTTAATTTACTTACAGCACTTTTATTTTTGTTATTTTACTGTTTTGATGATGACCTTGCACATTACATTAATATATAAATATATATGAAGTAGAACAGTTATGATCGACTCACATTTTATTATATTTACTGTTGTATAATGGGGTGGCTGGTGGTCATGTGGTCTAATGCACCAACTGGGGGGAAGGTCAGGAGCTGTGTATCCTTTCAAATCCCTAAGAGGTAACTGGAGAAGTTTGTCATGATGGTTCATATTCTCGCCATGTAAGGAATCTCCTTAACATCTTGTCCTAATTGATTAGGTTTGGATATCATTGGTATTATCCTTTTGTATGTTATTAATCCAGAGTGTGGCAATATTGGAAGGATTTATGTAACACAGAAGAGGGCAGTAAGAAGCAATTAGCCAAATAAATCGCATAGGAAGAGGTGTAAGGGAGCTTCCTCAACCAATGAGAGTACAGATCAGTATGCCACAAGGGATGTTCGCAGGCCTGTCACTTTAGACTATGAGCCTGATATTCTTGCGAGTTGAGGAAGCTCCCTAACACCTCTTCCTAAGCAATTTGCTTTGTTAATTGCACCATGCTGTCATCTTCTGTGTTAATGAAATCATTCTGATATGACCATATGCTGCATAAATAACGTACAAAACAGTATTAGCCAGCCGCATCCAAAAGTAAATCCGTAAGGGAGAGGTGTTATAGAGCTTCCTTACCGACAAGAATACAAGCATGAAAGTCAAGCGCTGAACCCCTACATGTTCCAGGAGGTAATATAGCAATGTTATTTTGCTTTATGCTCATCACTGAAAAACATTACTGTATTAGGTGGTTTGATTGAGATTACTTCAGTGTAAGAAATTTTCTCTTATTTGGTCGGCTAATGTCTCACACCTTGGCCCATATTCTCATCGGTTAAGGAAGCTCTCTTATAGCTCTTCTTTAGCAGTTTATTTTGGATATGGCTGGTTAATATCCCTTTTTTTGTTATTATGCAGAGTATGGTGATATTAGAAGGATGCAGAAGAGGACAGTAAGGTGCAGTAAATCAAATAAATCACTTAGGAAGAGGTGTTAGGGAGCTTTCTTAATTGATGAGAATACCACACCTTATCAGCTCTGCCAGATCATTATTGGTGAAGTTGTGTTACACATGCACTGTGTATGAGCAGAGCATTGTACACCAGTTGGCTTATCTCCATTAAGTACAATGTAGCATAGTTCCGTGTAGCGTAGATAATTTTCCATACTTTCACCAGGACTGCATTTCCTTCTGTTCACATTCTTATAGGAGCACTGTAGTTTTATGTTCCCTATTCAATATTCAGTCTCACTCTGATATTTGAGTCTTTTTCTGTATCTTAGGACATAGGGTCACGTTCTAAGTGCATTGGGAGATTTTGTAACACTTCCCACACATTACTGTCCTCTTGTCTGACTTTAATGCAGACTGTTAATATGAAAGTGCTTCAAACAACATGTCATAGAATAGTAAGTATGCAAATTGCCCATAAAAAGGGGTTGCATTATCATCATAGTCACTTAAAATATGGATATGATCCATAACAACATTCTTCCTGCTTTCTCGGATAGTATCAAGAATTGTCAGAAATTGTAATGTTTCATGAGAACATTTTTTCTAGTAACTTGCCATATTTGGTAAACAATTTTCCTGTTGAATTTTTACTTACATTATGCTCTCTAGACCTCTGAAAAAATTTGGAATGGTACTTAATATATACAGTACAGTACAATTACAGTAAACTTACCCTCATTGTTGCCATATTTAGGGTTCAGTCCATTGTATTCCTTTGTACTGTATTATATATTGTTTTTAAGTGTTGATATGTACTTACAGTAAATTTTTAAACATGTACAATACACATGATTAAAAATATGAAAGGTCTTAATTTGTATTTTGTTTTTACAGTGCCATTCGTTGAACTCTACCTTTTGGGTCAGAATTAAGAGTTCAGCTTTTGAAAACAAATGTACAGTGTTTTATGATAGTCAGTTTGGTTTAGTTGCATTCTGTCCCAAGGGCCATTTGTTGACACCAGAAGGGGATCTGGTTGCAAAATGTTAAAGCCTTCACTAAGCATCCCCTGACCAAAGACAGCATCATGCCCATGAAGAGGAGAATGCAAAACATAATGACCACATCGTGCTGTTTATGCAGTACGATTAGGTCTTGGTATCTGTAGGGTTAGGTCACATTTACAGTAGGATTTTAGGTACCTGTAACTGTTTGAATATTGCTGGGGTACTGTGGGAATAGGGTTAGGTCATAGTTTCAGTACTCATCTCACAGTAAGAGTGTATCATGATTTCAGTAGGATTAGGTCATGGTTTGATGGAGTTAGGTTTTGGTTTCAGTAGGCACAAGAGTAGATGGGTTGTCATCGTTGTCGTATTGTTTATAAAGGCTTCAACATGTATGCATCGGTCATGGTCATCTAATGGCGGCTTGCCCTGATGTTTGATCTCTGGCAGCCTCCCTTTCCAGTCCCTTATCTCACTCTATGACCTCTTCGTAGGTCTTTTTTTTTTTGGTGTGCCTCTCACAACCCTACCTCTGACGTTCTTAGGTGGTTTGGTTTGGTTAGATCAGGGTAGGTTGGATGAAGTTATGTTCAGGTTGGGGCATGTTAAGTGAGTTGCATTGCTGGTAACCTCACTTGTAAACAGCTGCCATGGGTCAGTCAAAACTTGAGCCAGGGATTTTGAGCTTAAATAGGTGAGCGAGATGAATCCATTGCCAATGACAACCCATTCTCCACACTTCCACCATGCTCTTTTCACCATAACTTGGCATAAAGTAAAATTGCCATCTCTTTATCCTGGATGCTGAGATGTAACGGTAGATTAACACTGCAATGTAATGCTAGTCACAAAAAAGTGTTGTGTAAAGAATGTAGAGTTACAGCATTGTCTGTTTTTATACTTGGCTATGTGAAATATCCTTCAAAAGGACAAAAGTCTGGCCCAAATTCAGGTGAAAACTAGATTTTTTTTTTTTTCCCTCTTTCTGATTTATGACCCAAAAAATACAGTATATCAAAGATCCCTACTTCAAATTTCATATTCTGTGAGCTCCAGAGGTTACCCAGCATTACTTCATTGACAACTGGGTGCCCATAGTCTGGAAATGAATCTATCTATCTATCTATCTATTGCCAGACGCCTCAATCCCGTTTGGGGTGGCCACAAACAAATCGCCTCCAAGTCGCCCTGTCCCCCGCCATTTCACTCCCCTGCTCCCAACTCACACCCCCCTCTCTCATATACCTCTCCACCCCATCTCTCCATCTCATTCTCGGCCTCCCCCTCCCTCTTTCCCCCTCCACCTCACTCACATACACTCTCTTCGTCAGTCTTTCACCCTCCATCCTCTCCACATGGCCAAACCACCTCAGTGTGTTCCTCATAACGCTTCCTATCACATCCACATCAACTCCACAACGCTCCTTTATATCCTCATTCGTCAGCCTGTCTCTCCATGTGACTCCACAGGCTCCTCTTAAGTAACTCATTTCCACTGCTCTCACTCTTGACTTGTGTCCTTCCAACAACGTCCAAGCTTCACTTCCGTACGTTAGAGTTGGTATCACAATACTGTCATGTAGTAACTTTTTCACTTCCATGCTCACTTCCCTGTTTCTTATCACTGCTTTCAAAGAACCAGCAACCTTTCTTCCCTGCTGTACCCTTTCAAGCACTTCACCCTCCAAACCTCCATCCTTACTCATCACACTACCCAAGTACTTAAACGTACTCACATTTTCCAATTCCTCACCATCCAACCTCGCTGTACATTCACTGACTTCACCTCTCTCAAAGACCATCACTTTACTCTTCCCTACATTCACCTTTAGATTCCGTTTCTTACACACTCTCTCAAACTCATCCACCAAGCCTTGCAGCTCCCCTTCGTCTTCACTCAACAACACAGTATCATCTGCAAACAACAGTACAGGGAGTTTCCAAACACTATCCTCTCTCACCAGGGCCACTCCAACATCCATTACCCTACCTTGTACCTCTTTTATTACCCCATCCATGTACAGATAGAACAACCATGGAGACATGACACATCCCTGTTTCAACCCAACTTTCAAAGAGAAAAATTCACTTAGTTCACCATCCACACGCACTGCAGCCTTCGCACCATCGTACATACTCTTCACAGCATTCAACAACTTCCCATCTACTCCATATATTCTTAACACTTTCCACAATCCTAGTCTATCCACCCTGTCATATGCTTTCTCCAAATCCATGAAAGCTGCATACAACTTCTTTCCCTTCTCTAGAAACTTTTCCACTAAAGATCTGAGAATGAATATCTGATCTACACAACCTCTTCCCTTCCTAAAGCCTCCCTGTTCTTCTCCAACTAATTTCTCTGTTCTTTCTCTAACTCTGTCAATAAGTATCCTACCATACACTTTTCCTATTATACTAAGAAGACAAATGCCCCTATGATTACCACACACTTCTTTTTCCCCTTTTCCTTTGTACAAGGGAATAATTATACCTGACTTCCAATCCTCCGGGACTCTACCTTCCTCCCAGGCCAATCTGCACATCTTCCACATCCATTCTACTACTATCTCTCCCCCATGCTTCAGCATTTCACCACACACTCCATCAATTCCTGGGGCTTTCCCAGATTTAATTTTCTTCATTGCTTCCACAACTTCTATCCTACTGATTTCTTCCTGTCTTCTCACCTCCCTCCTTCTCCCAGCCATTCCCCAGCCACTTATACTCGCATTACTTCCATCCTCCACGTTTAACCATTCCTTAAAGTGTTCTCTCCATCTGCTCACTTTTTCTCCCTTCTCCACTAGTAATCTACCATTTTTATCTTTCACTCCCCTGCTAACTTCACTTCCACCCTGTCTTACTCTTTTCACCTCTTTCCAGAACATTTTCTTACAGTCCCTCCACTTTACACTTAAACTCCTTCCAAATTCCTCATCCACTCTCTTCTTACTCTCTCTTACTAATCTTTTCACCTTTCTCTTTCTTTCTACATATAACTCTTTCTTCCGCCTCTCAACTTCTTCCACGCCCCTATTTCTCATCCATTCATTGTATGCTTTCTTTTGTGCCACAGCCCGTTTCACCTCTTCAGTCCACCACGCTGTTCCTTGCACCCCCCTCCGTCTTCTCTTCCTTCCACACACCACATCACATGCGGCACATATTTCTTCTGTAAATATTCTACACACACCTTCCACGTCCCCCATCTGCTCCAATTCATATTTGCCCAATCGTTCCTCCACTTCTCTCTTATACTCTGCCTTTTTCTCATCCTCTTGTAACCTTTCCACTCTCCTTGCAACTACTCCTTCCTCTCGCCTTCTTCTATTCCTCCATCTTACTTGAACTTTAATTCTGGCCACCACCAAGTAGTGATCAGAAAGTCCATTTTAACTACCAAGAATTTCCATCAACAGATTAAAATTGCGTGGGAGTTGTAATGCCTTAAAGAAAATAATAAAATAAATTAGCATTACTGTTGTTGCATGTTTGACTTAAAAAATGGCTGTGACATAAATAGGGTGGTCCATAAATAGTGCTTCACTACAAACACGTGGCAGTATCATAACAGGGACGGCTCAGTTGGCTACTGTGGGCATGGCTGTGACATTGGGAGTAGGAAATGAATGAGTGATGTAAGGTTGATACCGATGACTGATCCGTCTCCACAACACGAGAAATCGCACAGCGGAGCAGGAGTGCAGTGTTGTATATAGGCCATTCCGTACTGCGCTTGTAGGTCAACTTGGCAATGGTAAATGTTAATGTATATGGACTATAGCTGTATGATGCAGTATCCTCAGTTATACCCCAGAAGAAATGAGAAGATGGCTGTAAGTGAAAAGCATCTGGACTGAAGCAGAATGGAGGAGAATGAGATGATATGACCATGTTGAGAGGATGGGTTTGGGGAGTGGGAGGTGTAAAGTGCAAAACTGTCGATGGAGAGGCAGGCCGAGGAAAATGAGACGAGGTGGTATGTACCATCCTCAGATCTAGAAGTATTACTAGAGAGCTGGCACAAGACAGCAAGATGAAAGGATATCAGGTGAATCCGACTGACCCATGTTGCAGTACGTTGAAAATGGACATAAAGCCAAAAATGAAAATGAAAATGAAAAGCTAAGAGTTTGACATCGCCTGAGTACTGTACATCAGACTTCGGTGCTGGAGAGGACACCTTCTTGTGGTGGCACTGTACTGAAATAATTGGGTGGCTCTGCTGCCCTATCAACATTCCCCAATTATTTTCCTGTCCTTCGGAATGGGGATGGTGGACTGCATGTAGTTCTCTGGGTTCATATTCAGATGAGCCTAGGGCCACAACAACAACAACCAGTCAGTGTTATTTAGGTTAAGAAAGCTGTCTTAGCGAAAGCCAAGGTTTAATGTAACGTTAGGCTGTATTAACTTCCTCCAGTTTGAAAAACATCCAATGAGTAAAATTGCCTGAATATGACATGAATACAATGTAATAGGCATCATGCTGGAAGTCTGATGCTTGTTGCAACGCATGTTATTTCCGAAAATGTCAGCAATCTCACCCTTATTTCCTAGCCAGCAAACTTTAAACTTTTGCAGTGTATTTGTTTTTGTATAATCAATTTTTCATTTAGGTTCCTAGGAAATCACTGGAATCAAAGCATAATTCGGTCAGATTACGTATGTCATGCAGTCTTAAGATTTTACAGTTTTTTCAAACTCGCGAGTTGCAGCCATCATTAACTCATTTAGTGGTAGTGGGTTCTCCTAAACTGTGTAGGATCGTCTAACAGTACCAAGAATATGACAGAAATACACTTTTCTGGACTGGAAGGGTAAATTTGTTAATGATGAAGACAAAATTTAATTTTGAGATCCATTGAGCAGGAGTTTGATACAGCCTTCACCCATTAACTAGGGAGCTATCCTAAACCGAATATAAGGCGTTTTACAGTAGCAAGAGTATAATGGGAATATATGTTATCGGACTAATAGAGTTTAATTGTCGATGACGAATATAATGAAAGGCAAGGACAGCTTGAAAAATGTTTTTCGATAGCGGTATCTGGCATTTCCCGTTTAAAAGAGAGAGAGAGAGAGGGGAAGGTCCACGTTTATGTCTGTCTGCATGTTAGTGGTTGCGCGACCTTGGTGGAGGGTGGATTGGCGTCTCCCCTCGTCTCCCGCAAACCTAAACCGGTTCTGGAAAACTGGTTCATAATACCGGGTACTGTTTTACGGTATTCGAAACTCCTTTGTGAAATTCGGTAATTTATTCCCTTTCTAGCTAGTGTCAGTGCTGTGTTTTGCCGGAAAACGTCTTTTTAAGGGGATATATTTTGAAATTCTGCCATCGTGAAGAATTAATAAAACGTTTGGTGATGTGAACTGGTGATTAGGAGTTTATAAGAGGCTGATTTAATTACGTCGTTCGTGAGAAGAGGACGCTACCTTTATCAGGTGAGGGTTTTTCCGTTCTCTCCACACATGAGTATGCTTTAACACACACACACACACACACGAATAAGCTAGACACGATTTTTAAAGTTACACGTACACACAAATATGCTTTAAACACTGCTAAGCTTTACATACACGCATACATGAATAACCGTTGACATAACATATTTGTCAGATTAAAATTTTATCATATATAGCTCCCCAAATAAGAACTCCACCACAGGACTCCCTCCAAGATGAACGAAACCGTCTGAAAGTAAAAAGAATAAAAAATCGTCACAGCTAAAGGGGTCTGTAATAGGTAATCTCTCTTGTCATTACTTTTACCACGGAACATTTTTATCCAGCACACATTACGTAGGCAAAGGTTATATTTTGACTACCGGGTTTTCTGTTATACCCTCGTCAGATTTGAAAAAAGTTTTAATGTAGATAATCATCAGGACACGGATGAAGGGAGGGTAGCCTGGTATTTTAACCCTGTACGTGGGAAGATCTCAGATTTAAAAATAAACCTCAGATACCGGTATTTAATTTTTAACTACCGCCAGAGTTACGATTTTTGAATTACCAGATATCGTTAATGCCGTTAGACGATTCGTGGAAGGGTGTTTTGTTTTTTTGTGTTCTAACCTCAGATATTTCATTTCTAACAACCGAGTTTACTTTTTTTGAATTACCGGTATATCGTTATTGCCGTTAGACGATTTTATTTCGCTGTAGTTTAACCCTTTCAGTAAGTAACGCATTTATTTTTTTTCCTTGCCATCTCCAGGCGATTTTTATTAACCATTTGATTGATTTTTCGAACTGGGGGGGGGGGTTAGATAGAGCCTTCATTAACACCTTCACTGCAAGAGTTCTTTCCTACTTTGAATAAGGTTTGTAGTGCGGCTGAAACAAAGGAAACAAATCATGGGAGTGAAGGGGTTCAAAATAACATCTGCAAGAGCTAAAGGGCCGTACAGTACGTAAGTTTAGAGATGTAGCACCTGTTCCTAAGCGATTTACTCGATGTCAATACCCACTTTTATATCTGATGCAAATTACATTCATATTAAAATGACAAAACTAGCATAGAAGTGTTACGGTGTAATGCGCTAATTAAATCGCTATGGAAAGGGGACAACGAACCCTGGCCAAAATACGGTGCTTCTGCCGATACTTCTTTATTTCTTCATATATACACCTGGTCAGCTCTGGGAATTTTTTAATCTGCTTCCCACTGCCTATGATCTCCATTGTTTAAAAGAAGAAAAACAGGCATCTCAAAATTAACGATTCATGAATTTGGCCATCTCGTTTAATTTTGCCCAGAAGTATCAACTCTCTCTCTCTCTCTCTCTCTCTCTCTCTCTCTCTCTCTCTCTCTCTCTCTCTCTCTCTCTCTCTCGAATCATGAACTGTTAGGCTGGATAAAACTGCCAGGGTGTCGAAAGATTATGAAGTACGTCCTCGTGGTGAATGAGTCCCCTTCATTGCGATGGCGTATATTACTGTATTTCATTCTTGCCTCCATCAGACGATTTCATTCAGCGTACGAGAATTTTAAAACGAGGGGTTATTTACAGGTGAGGGGGTTAATGAAGACTGGATCTAACTCCCTGTCTTCCTCATAAATCTTTCCTAAGCTGAATAAAATCGTCTGGAGATAAAATGGTGAAATATAAAACGTATTGTCGTGGTGAAGGGATGTTAAGGGGGATGGGAGGACAGAATGTGGAGCCGGCAGCAGTCTCTCTCTCTCTCTCTCTCTCTCTCTAAGGACCTATGGTCTTTTAAGACTGGTTGTGTAAGAATTAATGTTTGTTATGGCGACTTCCTGTGCTATTTTTGTTACATCGTTATCATCATTGTCACCATTGTTATCCTCCTTATCATCAGTGTCCTCCTCCTCCTCCTCCTCATCATCATCATCATCATTCTTATTCCCCTCCTTATCATTCTTCTCCACTTCATATTCATTCTCCTTCTTATCATCATAATCTATTCTTATCCTCCTCCTCTTCTTCATGGCTTTCATTTACCTAATATGATTAACAATAAACAAACAATATACTAAGGCCTGAGTTAGGTTCAGAAAAAGAACACACACACACACACACACACACACACACACACACACACACGAAAAAGTACGGTATATCCGGTTAATAGCAAGAATGAGGCGGTTAGAGAGAGAGAGAATGAGGGACTTTGGAGCTGAGCTTTTGTCTATGTAGCATTTCAGTACCAAAAGGCTTTAACTGGGCTAAATAAAAGAGTGGTGGTGAGAGAGCCAGGATTCCGAGAGCCTGAAAGTTGTGTAAATGAGTGTCTGGCATTCTTCACTGTGTGTGTGTGTGTGTGTGTGTGTGTGTGTGTGTGTGTGTGTGTGTGTTCTTCATAACTGCTTTATTCTTGCTACAGCCGGAAATAATAGTGTGTGTTCTTACCTAATTGTTTTTACGTAATTGTATCTTTACAGGAATTAGTCAAGCTTTTTGTCCCGTGTGTGTGTGTGTGTTCATTTAAAAAAGTTCCCTATACTAAATAAAACTAGAGGTATACAGCACAGGAAGTAAGAGATCATTGTGGAGACGGAGATAGCCTGGGTCTGAAAGATAATGTTTACATCCCGCCAAAACACACACACACACACACACACACACACACACACACACACACACACACACACAGGTTCATCTGTAAGTTGAACCCAGTGGACTGCAGGCTGAAGTTACGTTTCATTGGCAGTCCACCATTCTCCTTTTGGGGGATGGGAGGGAAATAAGGGACGTTTATAGTAACATGGCAGTGTATCCCTCACCTTATATCAGTACCACCACGTGAAGGCGTCCCTCTAGCGCCATCAGGTAGAGTAGACGACACAGTAGGTAAGAAATTGTGGTGTGAGCGTTAGGGTTGGGGGGAGGGCAGCCTAAGGGGTCGGAACCATAATGATACGCTGTCTCTCCTCCCTTCCTCTCTGTGACCCGTATTTAGGTGACGTTCGAGATTGTTGCATTTCCCTAGCGATTTATTTTGCCTCATATATACAATTTAACATTCTCTTCCGTATATACCGGTACTGTATTAATGTTGTGATATCGGTACAGTTTCTATCAGCGAAATAGAAGAGGATACTGAAGTGAAACGAGTGGAATAAGTCGCTTAGCAGGAGGTGTTACGGAATTTCCAAAACCACTTAGGCTATGATACACCCCCTATTCTCCCAGCAACCAACTGTCAAACCCCTTCAGTTCGACGTCTTTCTCTCTCTCTCTCTCTCTCTCTCTCTCTCTCTCAGCACAGGAGAGATCAGCCTAGTAGAGAGAGGGTTAATGAAGGCTATCTAAACCCTCCAGTTGGCTTGTATTCTCGGCTGTTAAACTCCTTAGCACTTATTCCTTACCGATTTATTTATTTTATTTATTTTTATATGGCTGGTTAGTATAGTTTTGTATGTTAGGCTGTTTATTTTTAGTTAGAAATAGGCTTGTATTCTCGGCGGTTAAGGAAGCTCCCTAACACCTGTTCCGTACCGACTTACTTTTTTTGATGTTAGTTAATATCATTTTGTATGTTACGTATGCAGAGTATGGCGATATTAGAATGATTTAAGTAACACATGGGAGGATGGCAAAGTGTAATTGGCAAAATGATTCTCATAGGAAGAGGTGTTAGGGAGCTTCCTTAACACAAGAATACGGGCCTGTGTATGTGTAAGGAGGCTCCCTAACACCTCTTCCTTAACGAATTATTTTCCAAACTGCTCATTAATAATCATCCTCTTCATTTACGTCTTAGGTCTTCAGTATCGCCATAGATGGCAAGAATAACGCAACAATATAGTAGCGGAGCAGAATCTGAAATAAATCGGTAAGGAAGAGATATTAGTAAGCTTCCTAACCTTTCTAGAATACCGTTGTGTTGTAACGTAATTTCCAAGTCATCGTGAGCGTTATTTTCCTAACTCTCTCACGTGAAAATAGGATGGGTGAGAGTTTAGTAACGATGATAATGCATAAAAATGGAAGTATGGGCATCATTATTATTACTATTATTTATCGTCGTCGACTCGTCTTTTGTCATTAGGCTGCTGTTATTATTATAATTATTATTATTATCTTTCATAATCATAATCCCAGCCTCTGTTCCCGCCTAGGGATGGGGTGAGGGAGGGTTTAGAGAACAAGAAGAACCATGAGAGAGAGGGGGGGGGAGAACATCACAGCATGATTAATTCAATGGTCAACACTAATGCACTCTGCAGCCCAGCCCAAATCCACATCATCAGCATTTCATTATTTAATCAGCTACTTAGTCCAACCACTTCTCTCCCTTGCCAAGCAGTCTCAGTAGCCTGACAGGACACAGGCTTGTATTCTTGTCGGTTAATGAATCCCCCAAACACCTTTTACTAAGTGATTTATTTTGCTTATCACACTTCACTGCCCTATTTTCTGTTAGCCTATATACAGTAGGTCCAAACATCGCCATACTCTGCATAGATAACGTAAGAATGTGTATTAACCAGCCATATCGAATAATAAATCGCTAAGGAAGAGATGCTAGGGACCGTCCTTACCGACGAGCGTACCGTACGAACCTTAGGCTATTTATAAAAATGTATAGTAATGGTATCTTAATTCCCTCTTTAAATGCGAGAGACGGCCAGAGACTGTGGGGGTGAGAGTAATGCGTAGTTTGAGTTGATAGTTGGTGCGGTGTTTGTGGATGATACACACACACACACTATAGCTGCTAGGTCTCTCTCTCTCTCTCTTCCTACCTACCTATCTTTCTATCAGTCTATTTACCTTTGTGCATCTGTCGATCTGTCTGTTTTTTTCTCGTTTTTCTCAAATTATCTCTGGTGCGTGCAGGAAGACCCGAAGTAAAACACGCAACCGTATTTAACTCTTATTAACACACCATTCCGTGCATCTCTCTTTCTCTCTCTCTCTCTCTCTCTCTCTCTCTCTCTCTCTCTCTCTCATATACCACGCCTCTTTACCCTATTCATATTTCTTTTACATTCATTTATTTTTCATGGGAAATTATATGTAACCCTTTCACTACGAGGCCCTTTTTCATCATGGTTCCTTCAGATGTTTTTGTTTAGTGAGTTGTTCAGTTCTTGGTGCAGGAGAGGGAGGCCTTCACGTGGTGGCACTGATATTACCTGGTACCCCAACTGCCTGGTTATACAAACGTCCTTCAACTACTTCCCTATCCCCTGAAAGGAGGAGGATGGACTGCAGAAGGGAGACTTAAGCTTGCAGGCAACCGGGTTCACGTTTCATGTAAAGAACAAGAAGAACAACAATAACAACAACAGTTAATCTCTAGCACTGATGGAGGCGATGAAGGCTGTATCTAATCCCTCCACTCAAAGTTTCCTGAGCTGAATAATATCGTCTGGAGGCAGCAAGAACTAAATATTGGATGGCATTGAGGTGAAGGGTAGATAGACTGATAAATGGATGGATGGTGGGTTAAGGGTAGTGAGGAAATAGCCTAGGTGTGATTCATAGTCTGTGGTGGCGGCGGCCGGATGTTAGAGAGAGAGAAAAAGGTAGCCTATTTTATGGTGGTTGCCGTAAGGAATGATGTTTTTCGGTTTTAATGATTTTTATTGGTTTATGGCTAGGCTTACACGCCTGACATCTCCCCCCCCCCCATCTCTCTCTCTCTCTCTCTCTCTCTCTCTCTCACGCACCCCGGCGTGTGTTCAATTTATGTACGGCACCCGTAACTTAAATGTAGGCTATAGCTACACATTTAATTAATTCCATGCACACACAGTGCCAGCTCATACATACATACGTGCACACATACACAGACGCTGTTTTTGTATATATTGAAATACATTGAGAGAGAGAGAGGAGTACCAGTTGAAGAATAACCCAGAATATATGCAATATTATATAGTAAATAGAAAGCAGATATAGAGATTGATACGTAGATGGATGGATACTAATGGATAGATAGGGTACCATAATATAGATAGATTGATAGGTTGAGAAGTAGGTAGGTAGGTTGACAGCATAGATTGATACTGAAGACAGGTAGATAGATGAATGGATAGGTAGACTGGCAGATAGATGGGCAGATGGATGGATGGATAGATAAATACACAGCAGGTAGACAGTATAGATAGACTAGCAGGTAGGCCTAGAGAAGGGTACTATACAATCGTTAAAAAGAAGAAAAAAAAGACGTCTTATGTTACCCATCGATTCATCATTAAAAGTTTACTTGGGCTACAGGTAACCAGTATTATTATCTCTCTCTCTCTCTCTCTCTCTCTCTCTCTCTCTCTCTCTCTCTCTCTCTCTCTCTCTCACACACACACACACACACACACACACATACACACACACCATAGCCTTACCCAAAACAACCACATACATATTCCTTACCTCAGTATTTATTTTTCCTCTTTTTTACTCCAAAAGTTTTCTCCTATCGGTTTTTGCTCAGTTTAGTTTGGTGGCTTCCCCCCACCGTCTCTCTCTCTCTCTCTCTCTCTCTCTCCCCTAAAAAAAAAAAAAAAAAAAAAATGGAAGAAAGTACCGGTAACCGGAAGAGGAAGACAGTTAATTTCTTTACGGTTAATGTCCTTTTTTATTTTGCTCAAGATGTAGAGGGAGAGAATTACCAGTAACTATTAGGGAAATTAGATAAATGAAAATGAGTTAAGCTTTAAAAACTAAACCTTTTGCTTTTTTTTTTTTTTTTTTTTTTTAAGACAAGCACAGTAAAATTTCGTTCAGTAAGAGAGGGAAGAGAGAG
Organism: Coenobita brevimanus; assembly: GCF_032717465.1. Classification (NCBI taxonomy): domain Eukaryota; kingdom Metazoa; phylum Arthropoda; class Malacostraca; order Decapoda; family Coenobitidae; genus Coenobita; species Coenobita brevimanus. Next base: position 1,217,375 of record NC_136991.1, read on the forward strand.
GAAAGAAAATATGATATGCCAAAGAGGAAGCATTATCCAGTTTGCAGTGTTTATAGCCAAATGCAAAATAACGTTCCTCTAAGTCATTCAGATTAAAGGCAACGAGTAGCCTATTTATTTGCCTGGTATTTCAGTTTAAATATATCGCATTAATAAAAAACGCAGGTATTATTTATTTTCATGTTGGAATTGTCTCTCATTTCGTGATTAATGAACGATATTATTGCAACGGGGAGGCATCCGTTTTCACTGCGACATTTTAATTTGAATTTGGCGCCGTTAAAAAGCCGTTATGGTAGTCCATTATTTTCATGCCGATTTTTTTCTCATTTTCTGATGAATGAGTGATATAGCCAACGGAAATTCGCTGTAAAAATATTCTATTATAGCCTAGCGCGTGGAAGGAGTGCGAGCGGGAAAAAGTATGTATTAAATTATTCAGCTTGCGTTTATGATATACATAACCCAGTGGTTATTTTCTTTTTTACCAGGTGGAGTGTAATAGTGTTGTTTGTTTTACTCTTTTACTCTAACTTGGCTTAAAATTACCATCCTTTCACTTTCAGTGCTGAGTGGTAACAGTAGATTTACTGGTACACTAGAATATGATGCTAGTCACGAAGAAGTGCTATGAAAAGGACGTCGATCTGTAGTATTGTCACTGAACTACGTGAAACAAGATGGCAAGTGAAAATCTAGGCCAAGTTAGTGTAAAAGAAGTGTTGTATTGTAAATTGTCGAAGTGAAATCTTAACACTAGAATATGCTAGTCACGAAGAAGTGCCATGAAAAGGACGTCGAGCTGTGAAATAATCTGGCAGGTGAAATTCAAGGCCAGGTTAGTTTTAAAAGAAGTGTGCTGTATATTAAGTGAAATCTTTTGGGTTTCTTGATGGCTCCAGACGATTTTTCTCTGGAGTAACTTTTGAGACTGGAGGGGTTGAGGTATAGCCATCATTAGCACCGTTATGAGAGATGGTTTGCTGTAAAAGTGAGTCAAATTATCTGTTCAGTAGAAAGAAAATAAAAAGGAAGGAGAGAAGAAGGGGAGGAGGGGGAGAAGACGAGGACAAAGGAGGATGAGAAGAAAAAGGAGGAGGAGACGAAGAAAGAGGAGGAGGAGACGAAGGAAAAGGAGGAGGAGAAGACGGAGAAGGAGGAAGAACAAGAAGAAAAATTGTCATTGCACTGAGGAAAATAACCAGATAACTACCAACAATGCCACTCCTGAACAATCCCCGTATCTGTGTGAATCCAACCCCACGCACAGGGAGGGATGGGAGGATTTTAAAGGGAACCAGTTCAGAGCGACGCACGTAGGCGGTCGAGGCATACTCACATTGACAATATTGACACTCTCGGGCTGCTATACTGCTCTTAATCTGCTAATAAAATCATCTCTCTCTCTCTCTCTCTCTCTCTCTCTCTCTCCGCTAGGCGACTGAAACGTATCTGGGAGACGTTCGCGCAAAAATAAGATGATTTCCTTCAGTTGGCGAAAAAAAACCCTGCAAATCTGCCTCATAAATTTTCACACTAAATTGCCATAATAAAATCCCTGTAAATTTGATGGGTATAATTATGGCCTAGGATAATCACATATCAGCATAATTTACTTTAAAAAAATTATCAGCATCATCATTCCTGTCTAAATCTCCAGGTGAAAGATGAGGTGAAGTAGGATGCAGAAACAGAGAGAGAGGTCATCATTCTTACCTATATTCCCATGTAAGAGAGAAGTGGAATACGGAGAGAGAGAAACATTCTTACCTATATTCCCATGTAAGAGAGAAGTGGAATAGGGAGAGAGATAAACATTCTTACCTATGTTCCCATGTAAGAGAGAAGTGGAATACGGAGAGAGAGAGAAACAATAAAGAAAAATTTACGGTGCCCCGGACTACATACGAGTAGGTTAGGAAAATCGCAAAGTACACAGGTAAGCGAGAGTTCTTTCAAAAACATGAGGAGGTATCGTTTGAAGACGCCTCACCTGGTTTTACTCCCATGGTGATATAAGAAGAAAATTAAATCATAAGCATTTTTTTAAGCTCTCCCAAACGCCTGTATTCGGCCATTAATTAGCATAACAGGGAGTAGTTAATCAGAAATTTTTCTGGTGAACGAAGGCCTTGAGATTTAGTAGCCAGGCGACTGACTCAAAATATTAATCCTCACATGTTTGGGGATTTTTTTTTTTCCTCCACTACAATTGCCATTATGTACCGTATGTGGCAAAAATAATAAGTATTATTGTGATTTAAGTTAACTAGCTATTCCTTTTTCATCTGTCATTAAGTAGCCAGTTTGGAGAAGAATCAAATGCCGTCTTGAAGCGACAGTTTTTCACGTTTTTGTAATTACGTGACCGGTAGTCTTGAATACGTTTGTGTGTGTGTGTTACGTACAGTGACGCTGTGCGGGAATTTTGTATATTTTGAGGTAATTACACTGATTTCCAAGTGCTGTACTAGGCCATATGCTTAACAAGGATACAGAAAAAAACCAGAAATTTGTTGAGTGTGATATTTCTCCGAACAATGTATTTTTTTCTGGCTTTGTGCAGTGTGCACCAGCCTCACTCGCCTCGTGGGTCGAATTAAGGGTGGAATGGTGATAGTTTTTGAGGTTAGATTTTCAGCCAGGTAATTTGTAGGGGTTTTCCTCAGGTGAATAAAATCTCCAGGTGTTTTTCAGAATAATACTCATCAGTCACTATCAATGTTGAGGAAAATATAGGCTATTTACTGTTGACTGATATTCTGGTGTTGATATTTGTTAATTATATGGATGGGCTAAGCATGATTATGGGTCAAATTATTGTTTAGTATTCCCTGTAGATCTGTTTCATTTCTTACCGTACATAAAAACCGTTTCCTTTCCCATATAACTACTGTTTCCTATACAAAAACTGTTTCCATTTCGATATAAAAACTGTTTCCTTGTCTATATAAAAACTGTTTCCTTGCCTATATAAAAACTTTCTTATATAAAAACTGTTTCCTTTCCTATATAAAAACTTTCCTTTCCTGTTTAAAAACTTTCCTGTATAAAAATGTTTCCTTTCATATATAAAAGCTGTTTTCTTTCCCATATATGAACTTTCTTATATAAAAACTGTTTCCTGCTGAAAAACTTTCTTATATAAAAATTGATTCCTTTCCTATATAAAAACTTTATTATAGACCAATAAAAGTTGTCGTTTCAAATATACAAAAAGAGTTCTTTCCTTGTCGCTCCATTATCATTTACTTAGGGAACTATAAAACTGACCTTGTGAGGTAAGAAATAACCTTAAGTACAGTACCGGTAACCCTTTCTCTGCAGGACGTTACCTTTCATCTGAATAAAATTATATACAGGTAGGAATAGGAGTAATAGTAATAATAATAGTACGGTGGTAGTAGTAGTAGTAGTAGTAAGTGTAGTAGCAGTAGTAGTAGTACTGGTAGTAAATAGGTACCGGTAAATGTAAATGTTTAGCCCCACACAGTCTAGTTTCCGTCTATTTCCCCCTAGACCTGTAGTGTAATAAAAGTGTTGTCTTACCCCATTATCTTAGCCTACCTGGGGGAAGAAAGGTAAACACATTCCAGCAGTAAAAGTCTGGAGTCTTCTGTGTAGCCTCCTTCATTGAACCCCTTGAGACCGAGGACGTGTTTTTTATGTGTCCGACTCAGGGCAAAGGCTTCAGGGCCTATATCTTGGGGGCAGTAGCCTATCCCAAGGCCCAGTAGTCCTCCTACACCTCCACATGTTACCACTTCGGCGCTAACACCCACCAACCATATTGAATACATGCTAGGGCTGTCTCATACAGGACTGGTGTATTGGTATTAGCGGGGGTATTTTTACGACATGTCGGCGGGTCATCTGGTAGATCAGGAAAGTCTGCTTTTTATGAAATTCAAATCCTTAAACTGTCCCCTGCCCCAGCCAGGATTCGAACCTGGGTCCATATGGACTGCAAGCCGCCTCTCTACCGATTCAGCCACCGCCTCTTAAAGATTATATCCAGTTTGGAGGAGACTTAGGGCCATTTTATGTCACATTTTTGGCTCCGTAGCTCCGTTTTCTTGGCGATTTATCGTTCGTACTGCAACTCGTCGTTCTCCCGCATGTTATTCGTGTTGTTATCGCCACGGAATGCATTAGTAACATACAAGAGGCTACTGATGTGTACAGTGCAAAATAAGTCGCTGAGGAAGAAGTGTTACGAAGTCTGCAAAAACCATGTCAGACGGCCCTTAGAACTGGAGGTGTTAGATATAGCCTTCCTTAACCCCTTCACTACGAGAGGTCTGGTCAGAGCTTAATAAAATCGTCTTAAAATGGCAAAAATAAACCACCGGTAAGAGTGCGTCACCGGTTTGAAAGGGTTAAGGTAGGGAGGCACTTAGCATGTCTGTGGCCCGTATTCTTGGGTAAGGAGACTCCCTAGCACCTCTTTCATAGCGATTCATTTTCCAAACTGCCCATGGACGTCCTCTTTTATGCTTCTTATATTTCTTTCGTATCGACAGATTGTATGAATAACACACAATAGTATAGGTACGGAGCAGAATCAAAGATAAATTGGTATGGAAGAGGTGTTAGTCAACTTACAGATTACATGAATAATACACAGCAGTTTAGTAGCGGAGCAGAATCAGAAATAAATCGGTAAGGAAGGGGTGTTTGTAAGCTTCCTACCCTACAAGAGTAGTACCGTCTTGCGTGTTGGTTTGTGTCTGTCTCTCTTCCCACCAGATTACAGAGAAAAGTAAAGGGAGGATCGTGATATGTGTTTGTGGTGATATTCTTAGGGCTGGTGTACAGGATCAGTGTTGGAGCATACTGAACGGTCTTGAAGCATGGTGTTGGTACCTTGCGTCGTCATCTTGCGTCGTAACCATGTGTTGTAACAATCCATCGAAATCTTGCGTCGTAATCTTGAGTCGTAACCATGATGCGTCGAAATTTGGCGTAGATTCCTTAGGTACGTCAAAACCAGCCTTTGGTTCATGTGTGTTTGGGAAAAAAAAAAAAAGAAAAAAGAAAAGAACCATTGAGTCCACAAAGCCAACCCCTCTGCGGTAACGGTCGCTCATTTTAAAACGAGTGCAGTTAACCGTTTTAAAATATTTATATGCCTGCGCCCGGCTGTGACCGTTAATATGGAGGCAAGCCAAGGGTTCGCCCCTAACACATTTCACGCAGATTTCACGGTATTTTAGGCACGGAAAATAGAATGGCTGTTGAGTCAGATTTTTTTCCTTTTTTTTTTTGTGTGTGTGTCCGGGAAAGTGTGTGTGTGTGTTAGTAAAAATGTGTGAGTGAGGTGAAAGGAGAGGGAGACCTGGGATGAAATGGGTGGGAAGAGGTAGTATATAGGAAACAGGGTGGGTTGGGTTGGAAAGAGGGCAGCCAACGACAGAGGACAGGATGGGAGAATTTGTTCATGGCCACCCCCTCACGGAGTGAAGCATCTGGCTATGCAAAAATATAAATAGATACTTATTTTTACATTAAGGCTTGAAAATGGAAGCGGGTTGGAGTGGAGCTGGAGTAGCCTAGATATTCCTCAGCTAGAAAATACAACACTGATATATAGTGTGGATAGTGTCAAATTAAATGGAAATGTACCATGAGTGTACTTTCTTCGATAGGTGGGGTGGGATTTAAGGGATGTAATGCGTGTACTGTACTCTGTTCGGGAGGTGGGATGGGAATTGAAGGATGTAATGGGTGTACTTTGTTCGGTAGACGGGGTGGGAGTTGAGGGATGTAATGGGTGTACAGTGTTCAGGAGACGGGGTGGGAGTTGAGGGATGCAATAGGTGTACACTTCGGTTGATAGGGTGGGAGTTGAGGGAAGTTCATGTGGGCAGGTCCTTCGTCAGGGTGTATTGGCGCCACCACGGGAAGGGGTTCGTCTCCAGTGCCCACACACATCAAATATGAAATTAGTGGTCCTGTCCCAACCACAGCCACATGCATAATTTCCCCCGGGCAGTCCCCTCCCCCCCCTCCACGTCGATGTACAGATGGACATAAATATCGCTTCACTGCCACTACTACATCTTCTATTGATGCTACAACTACTACTACAACTATAATACTACTACAACTACTACGTTTTCTTTACTACTACTACTACTACTACTGCTGCTGTCAAATAGCTAACACGTAGTTCGGACTTTAAGAATAATTTTATTTACTACTGTTCTTTTCTCCTCAGGTAAGGAGAATTGGCGTAAAGGACGAGTTTGTGGTTTATATCAATGATGGGTGAGTTAAAGCATATATTGGAACTACAGTGGGTCAAAGAGTGTGTTTGTGTGGTATTCAGGAATTTGAGATGATGTGTGAGTGTAGTAGTTTTGATGGTGGTAGTAGTAGTAAGGTAGTAAGTAGTAGTAGTAGTAGCCCGAGAGTCATGTAAATGGGAACCCAGTGGACTGCAGATTGAAGTTATCCATGTACAGTCCACCATCCGCCTTTCGGGGGATAGGGAGGGAGTCGAGAGACGTTTGCATAACAGGACAGTGGAGCCGCCCATTGATATCAGTGCCACGACGTGAAGGCCTTCCTCCTTAGCACCATGTGTGAGTGTGGTGTTATGGTGTGTTGTGGTGTTGTGATGTGGAATGGTGTGTTGTGCTATGGCGTGCTGTGGTATTGTGGTGCTGTGTTGTGTTGCGGTGCTGTATTATGGTGCTGTGGTGGGGTACGGTATATTGTGGTGTGGCGGTGTATTGTGGTGCTGTGTTGTTGTGGTGTGGTGTTGTGTTGTGCAGTGGTGGTGTAGTGTGGTGGTGTGTAGCGCCACAGTCGACTCTCCGCTTTAAGGTGTAATTTGGAGTACAGCATTTTGTCAACGCGAAGAATACACGTATGTTTTATTACCCTACATTCTCTCTCTCTCTCTCTCTCTCTCTCTCTCTCTCTCTCTCTCTCTCTTACATTTCTGTCTATCTCTCCGTCACTCTCCGTTACGACATCCGCTTTTTTTAGACGTCATTCTCGTGGGCTTAGAAGCCTCCTTGACACCTGTTCCTCACCGGTTTATTTTTATTTATTTATTTTTGTATTTATTTTTGCATACGTCACCTCACTGCCAGGTCGTATCTTAATATTTTCTCGGTATCGTAACTTACTTGAAATTTATTTTGGGGGAAACTGCCGCAGTGTATGGGGTAGTGTTGATCCCTAAGATTGTCCTATGAATACTGCTGCCGTATAATATAATAATAATAATAATAATAATAATAATAATAATAATGTAATAATAATAATAACAACAACAACAATGATAAAGATAATAATGATAGAGTGTCATCGTACTTTGCCGGCATGGGGGATGGGTAAATTCTGGACACCACTCTCCCATGATAAAACCCGACCCTCCAGTGAAATTGTGTGACCCAGGACTAGATATACTATCATTAGGGGGAAGTTCTGTCGCCAGGGGTCCAATTTTCTATCTATCTGTCTGCCCGCCTGTCTGTCTATCTATCTATCTGTCTATTCAGTATATATAGTATTGTCTGTAAGAACCCCCTCTCCCCCCGTTCTCTCTCTCTCTCTCTCGTCTCGTCTCGTCTCAGTCCTTTCCGCTCCTCTGTTGGAAGCCCTTTGTTGCTTTCACGGTAGTTTGAAGAAGCAGTGTCATTTCGTTTCAAGCTCTTTGTGTGTGTGTGTGTGTGTGTGTGTGTGTGTGTGTGTGTGTGTGTGTGTGTGTGTGTGTGTGTGTGTGCGTGCGTGCTTGCGTGCGTGTGTGTCATAGTTGTGTTTGTGCATCTGTGCTTTTGTGTTTCAGTATGTTGTGACGTGTGGGGGTTGTTTTACCCTGTGTGTGTGTGTGTGTGTTTGCGAGCGTGTCTATACCGTATTAATTTGTTATACGGCATGTTGTATGTGTACTGGTATATGAGTGTATAGTTTGTATGTGTGTGTGTAATGTGTTAGTATATATTTATGTCGTATGTGTACCGGTATGTGTGAGTGTATAGTTAGTGTGCGTGTGTGCCAATGAGGTATACATGAGGTGTGATGGTATTGGCAAAGGGTCCCAGCTCACTGAAAGAGGGATGGCGCTCACCGTATAAATAGCCACCCAGAAATACACGCCCCTTCACACCTCACTAAACGCCTTATTATTAACACGGAAGAGCATCACCCTTTTTTTAATTATCTGTTTCATTTATTCTACCTATTTCCAGACGATTTTATTCAGTATCTTGAAAATCGTCACTCTGTAGCCACACAAATACACACTCCATCACACTCCACTAAACGCCTTATTAACACGGAAAATGATCACTTTTTTTTTTTTTTTTACTTATCTTTTTCATTTATTTTACGGTACCTGTTTCCAGACGATTTTACTCAGCATCTTGAAAATCGTCACTTTTTCTAGTAGACTGAATATCATCACTTTCTTATCTTTAATTTTATTCTTTTTCCAGACGATTTTATTCAGCATCGTCTTGAAAATCATCACTTTTAATTTTCGTTTCATAATATTCGTCCTATTTTTCGTCAATTTTATTCGATCTAAATATAGTGGAGTGCAATAGCGTTATATATGGACCCTCTCCCCCTGTATGTTGTCGATATGGGATCCGATTTAAATGCTGACCAGGATTTGTGCTTTGAACCCAAGACTTGAGGTAGAGGCACATCGCGAGCCGAACACGTTACCACTAGACCACCAGGGCTCATATGATGTTCTTCAGTACATACGGTATACAATTCTTTCGTTATTCCTACTACATGGTTAATATTTGTCGCATATGTTAACCCTGACATGGTAGGAAGAACTCGTGTATTCTCTTACAGCTGGCGCCAAGCAGTTTTATCTGAGTGAGTTATAGGAGTCTAAGAGTTAACACACGCTCTCTCTCTCTCTCTCTCTCTCTCTCTCTCTCTCTCTCTCTCTCTCTCTCTCTCTCTCTCTCTCTCATAACCAATACACATTAAAACTCACTGCTAATAGCACTCTTATCGTTGGAAATATTTGATCCCAGCTCTTAATGAAATACCTGTCAGTCGAACCAGGTGAAACTTCTGATATAATTAACGTAAATATCTGCCTTTGCTGATATACCTGGAATTCAGTATAATTTTGTGTATGCGACAGACTCGTTTAATATACGGTACTCGTACCTTGTGTGCTCTGCGTATACTTTTTTTTTATTTCCCCTCCTCCTTCCCTAACTTGGCCTAAAATTGCCATCCCTCCATCTTGAATGTTGACTTATAGCACTGGATTAGTACTAGAATATGATCCTAGTCACGAAGAAATGCTATGGAAATGATGTACAGCCCTAGTACAATCTCTCCATCTTGAATGTTGAAATGTAGGAATGGATTAATACTAGAATATGATGCTAGTCACGAAGAAGGGCTATGGATAGGATGTACCGCCGAAGCACTGTCTCTATCTTGAGTGTTGAATTGTAGGAATGGATTAATATTGGAATATGATGCTAGTACGAAGAAGTGCCGTGGAAAGGATTCACTGCCATAGCATTGTCTTTCTGCCACTGAGGTACGTGAAATAAGTCGCAAAAGGACGAAAACCTGGGCCAAGCTAAGGTGAAAGGAGTATTGTTATGGCTGAGGTGTTTCTATCGTAGCGGTGATTATGGATAGTGTTACGGTAATTACTTGTACATGGTGTGGTGTGGTGTAGTGTATAGTGGGATATAATGTGGTGTGGTGCAGTGTGTGTAGTGCTGTGCAGGAGAGAAGTGTAGTGTCGAGTAGTACAGGTTAGTGTAGTGTAGTGTCGCGTAGTGCAGGGCAGTGTAGTGTAATATAATGTGTGACCTTCATGCCTACTTGGCTTTACTCAGATTACACACAATATTACGTTTCTTATTACTGCGTCTTCCTTCTCACCTTCACGTCCTCCTTATCCTCACCCTCCCCTTCTATTCCTATCTTCATCTTACCTCTCCCTTTCCCATTCCCTTTTTCTTACCTCTCCCTTTCCCATTCCGTTTTCGTTCATCATCCCCCTTTCCCTATCTCTATTCTTGCCCACCCTTTACACCTTCCCTCCCTCCCTCTTTTCCTCTCCCTGTCCAAACTCCCTCCCTCCCTCCTCTCTCTTTTTCACCTCAAGCCCTTGTTTTCTACTCTCTTTTACCCCAAGCTCTTATTTTTCATCCTCCCCCCTCCTACCATCCTCCTTTTTACCCTTACCCCCATACTCCCCCTCCCTTCTCCCTTCTCCATCACCCTCTTTCTTCCTTTTGTTTGTTTCCTCACATTCCTCACCACCTTTCCCTCCCTTCCCCTCTCTCTGCTGTTTCCCCTGTCATCTCTTCCTCCATCCCTTCACCCTCATCCCTTCCCCTACACCTTTCTCCTCCCCTCCCCTTTCTTCCCTTTCCCCTCTTTCTTCCCTTCCCTTCCCTCTCCCCTTTTTCTTCCCTCCCCCCTCTCCTCCTCTCCACCCACCCCTAACTGCATATCCAGCACGGGTAGGGGGGGATGTTGTATGTGGTGAGAGTCTGCCCAGGTTGTGTTTAGATATTTGCTCCGCGCACACACACACACACACACACACACACACACACACACACACACACACACACACACACACACACACACACACACCTTGTCATTTTTCCCATCTTTTTACCCCTCTCTCTCTCTCCCCCGTTTTTTTCTCTAAGTTGTTTTCCCCTCTGGCTTTTCCCTTTTCATTTTCCCCTTTTTGTATCTCCACGCCCTCCTTCTCCTCCCATCTCTCCCATTCCACTTTTCTCCTTCCCTCTTTCCTCTCCCACCCTTCTTTCCCTTGTCCCGCTCTCATTATTGTTCTCCATCCTCCTCTTCCCTCTCATTTTCCTCTCCTCTCGTCTCATCTGTCAGAGTACTTCCCGTTTTTTCCTTCTCCATTTCCTTCTCCTTCCTCTCCCCTTCCCTTTTTTCCCTTGATCTCAAATTTATTCCTCTCCCCCCTCCCATCCCTCCCTACACGTGCCTCTCCAGCGGGGGGGAGGGGGTGTGGGGGATCGGCTACCCACCCAGGTTGTGTTTACATATTTCCCCCAGTGTGAGGCAGGACAGGCATGGCATACTGTTGGCTAAAGGTGACCTGCCTACCTCTCTCCCTGCCTCCCTGCTTCTCTGCCTGCCTCTCTGCCCTTCTGTCTACCTCCCTTCCACTCTGCCTACCTGCTTCCCTGCCACCTTACCTCTCTCTGCCTGCCCCCCTGCTTCTCTGCTTACCATCCTGCCTCTTTGCCTACCTCCCTGCCCCTCTGTTAACCTCCATGTCTCTGTGTACATCCCTACCACTCTGCCTGCCTGCTTCCCTGCCTCCTTACCTCCCTCTGCCTGCGTCCCTGCCACTCTGTCCGTCTCCCTGCTTCTCTGCCTACCTCCTTGCCATTCTGCCTGCCTGCATCCCTGTCTCTTTACCTCTCTGCCTGCCTACTTTCCCGCCTCTCTGCCTGCCTCATTCCTAGTCTGTCTTCCTCCTTACCTCCCTGCCGTTCGGCCTTAATCTCAGTTTGTTTTACCCACGTCTGCCTGTTCATCTTCCTTACCTTCGTACCTAGCTCTCCCTGTCTCCCTCTCTGCGTGTATCCTTCCCTCACTGTCTGCCTCTCTGCGTGTCTCCTTCCCTCTCTGTCTGCCTCCATGCTCACCCTCTTCCCCCCACTTTCTGCTCCTTTTTTTTCTTTTTCCTTTGTCTGTCTCTTTTCTGTCTCTTAACTCCTTTGTGTCTTTCTTCCTCTCTGCCTCACCATCTGCCTCTTTTCCTACCTCTGGTTCTGCTGGTTCTGCCACTACTTATCTCCCTTCCTCCCTACCTCTCTCTCTCATCGTACCTGCCTTCTTGCATGGGTCTTGCTGGGGTTGCTTTGCCTTCCTTCCTCTCTGTCTCCCTCTCTATCTACCTCCCTAGCTCTCTGCCTCCCTCTCTACCTACTTCCCTTTCTCTCTCTGCTTGCCTCCCTCTGCCTAACCTCTCATTCTACCTGCCTGTCTGCCTTGTTCCGCCTGCCTTAACTTGTGCTTACTTGCATGTAAATTGGTTCCCTAAATCACCTGCACATTGCCTCTGTCTCGTAGGAGAGTGCCTGGAAATTGGTTCTGTCTCAGCTTAGCTTGGAAATTACCCCCATCTCTTCCTTCCCCCATGACTACCGGTACATCTGCCTCATCTTCCTGCCTGCCTTTATGCCTACATCTGCCTCATCTTCCTGCCTGCCTCTCTGCTTCCCACCATGCCTACATCTGCCTCTCTGCCTCCCACCAAGCCTACATATGCCTCATCTTCCTGCCTCCCTCTCTGCATACATGTGCCTGATCTTCCTGCCTGCGTCTCTGCCTGCCCCCCTTGCCTCCCTCTCTGCCTACGAGCACATCTGCCTCATCTTTCTGCCTCTTTCTCTGTCTGTATCCTGCTTCCCTCCAAGCCCTCATGCCTGCCTCCTGTCTCTCTGCCTACCTCCCTACCCCTTTGCCTCCCTTCTGCCTGTGTGCCAAGTTTATCCTGGATCTGTCACAGTTTTTGCCTACCAGTGAATTGCTCCTGTACGCCAAATTGCCTCTAAACTGCGGCTGTAAAGTGTAAGATGATTTCGATTTACCTTAGGCTTGTAAGTTGCTTCTGCCTCCCTGCCTACCTTACTGCCCTGATCTACCTCACCCTCCTGGCTACCTTCCCGCCTTCTTCTTGCCCTGCCTACCTCTTTCTACCTTCCTGCCTCCCTCTCTCCCATCCTGCCTGCCTCTACCGTATCTGCTTCCCTTTCATGTCTCCCACTCTCGCCCTACTTTGCCTTCTAAGTCTCTCTCTCTCTCTCTCTCTCTCTCTCTCTCTCTCTCTCTCACCTTTTGCACCTTCTTCAGCCCATTTAACCCAATGACCTGTTATTTAATTTATTCTTGCCACCTACACGGGGGTATATTTAGCTTAGGACAATTTTTTTTTTTTTTTTTTAGCGTAAGTGGTGAGATAGAGACTTAACTGCTTCATTGATAAAGGTTAGTCTTGAGGTGAATAAAAACCGTCTTGCTATCAGGAGACCAGCAGAATACATCATTAGGCTGAAGGGGTTAATCGGTTCCCCCTCACCTGTCTGCTTGTTAATTGGTCCCGTCTCCGAAATTGCTTGTAAATTGGTCCTGTGGATCGCCTGTAAATTATTCATAAAGGCTGAATGACGTGCATCTCCCCTTCCTGCCTGCGTGCCTACCTACGTACGCACTACCTATATACAGTACATGCATACGTACATACATACATACATACTTTCATGCATGCATACATATATTACACACGCATATATATATTTTTTTTTTATTTATAAATAACAGAACGGAGGAAGGTAAAACAAATGGGTAAAAAAAAATAATCCATACACCAGATTACTGGTGTCCTCTGTTCATAAAATATCTGTAACAATTAGACTTGAACAGTTGTGGGTTGAAATTTGGAGGAAAACAACTCTGGGGAAGCGAGTTCCAGAGAGATGCAGTTCGGGGAATGAAAGAATTCTGATAGGCATAAGTTCTGCAATATGGTTGAATGACATTCCAGTCATGAGCGCTACCAGATGCCCGTATAGCACGAGGGAAGGCATGGAGAGGTGGCACCATGGACGCAACTTCGTCTGAGCATTTGCCAAAAAAATATTTGTAAAATAATGCAAGGGAGGCAACATTCCTTCTTACTTGCAGGGGAGGTAGTTTATATGTAATGGCAGGGTTGTTAATGATTCTAACAGCTTTATTCTGAATTTTGTCTAGTTGTCTTAATGCAACCTCTCCACAACCATTCCACAAGGGTGAGCAATATTCAAGCTGAGAGCGCACATGACTCTTATAAATTATAGCCAACTGCTCATCGGCGAAGAAGTTACGGACTCTGTACAATAATCCAAGTTTCTTTGAGGCGGTTTTAGCAAGTGATCTGACATGAAAGGTCCAGCTGAGGGCACTGTTAAGTGAGACACCAAGAATTTCAACACTTTTGGAGATGGGAATATTAGTAGCACTGAAGGTAATGTACGAATCTGGCAATATCTGTCTATTGGTAAACTGTATATATTTAGTTTTACTAGCATTAAAAGAGACAAGGTTGTTTTGTCCCCATTCACTGATTGTAGATAGATCTTGATTTATGGAGATGGCTGTACTGAGTTGAGAGGTAGAGATATTAGACTTTGTAAATGGATGTCTGAGTGCGAATGAACTATGTAGTGTTGAGTCATCTGCATATGAGTGAATGGGATTGTGAGTGACAGATAAGAGATCATTAATATGAACCAGAAATAGGGTTGGCGCCAGAACTGATCCCTGCGGCACGCCGGCGTTAATTGAGTGGAAATTCGAATATACATCATCTACTTTTACTCTTATTTTCCTGTCACTAAGATAAGAAGAAATCAAAGGAACAAAAGACGTTAGTCCATAGCAAGGGAGTTTGGACAGCAGGGAACGGTGCCATACTCTGTCGAAAGCTTTAGAGATATCAAGAGCTACTGCATGAGTTTCTCCAAAAAGATCAATTGATTGATGGATGGTATGAGTTAAGAGTAATTACCAACAACATGACACATCATCTTAGAAACAGATGAAAAAAAGGTGGCTGAGAGGTGAGCAAAAGATTCATGTAATACGATCAATAATAGTGGGTTGGTGATGGTAGCGATGGACAGGTAAGGGATGTGTAGGCGTGGGCTGGGTCAGGGTCAGGGTATGGTTGGGTTTGTGGGGTGAGGGATGTGTTGAGGGCTGTGATGAAGCGTGGGTGAGGGCGTGATGGGGTAGGGGTGTGTGGCGGGCTGGTAGGAGTTGTAGGGGTGTGTGTGTGGGGGGGTTGGGTTAGGGTTGTAGTGGGGTTAGGGGTGTGTAGGGGGCTGGAAGGAGTGTATGGGTGTGTGAGGAGTCGGTGGAGGTCATATGAGGGGTGTGGTGGGTGGGTCCAAGGCTAAGGCAGGCACCCAAGTCCGTGGATCGTAAAGTTTTATGTGACACTCATGAGGCTGCCACTGTTGCGTGGCCCCTTCCAGCCCACCAGGATTTATAGTATATATATAGAGAGAGAGAGGTGGGGGGTTATTCGTTACGCCTAACTATAAGTCCTTCAGCAGTTTGTGTTAATTAAATATC
>NC_136991.1:1237500-1260000 GCF_032717465.1 Coenobita brevimanus
GGAGCAGGAGAAGAAGAAGGTGAAGGCGAGTAAGAGGAGCAAAGGGAGGAGGAAGAAGAAGAAGAGAAGGAGTAAGAATTAGGAGAGGCTGTAGCTAGTGTCTCAAGCAATATTCAACTTTACAACAACAGACTGGCGTCAAATGAGTTTATATACGCGATGCAAATGACCACCACTCACTACCATGCACAGATAGATACAGATGGATAGCTAGAGAGACCAAGAGACATAAACAGATTTAGACTGATAGATACAGAGATGGAAACAGAGTGAGACAGATTAATAGATAGATAATAACAGATGATTACATAAATAAATATAGATCAATAGACATAGATAGAAAGATAGTTTCGGCTTGTAGCAGGTCCCATGCAAACTGGGGTGGGTGGAGAACATTTTTGTGTGTTATATAAAGTGTTCTAATGAGGGAGAGAGAACACAGTGTTACATCTATACTGTGTTCAGGGTAACTATAACGTTTTCACGCTGACTTGGCCCATTCAACCATCCATCCGTCCATCCATCCATCCATCCATCCGTCCATCCATCCTTCAATCCATCCATCCATACATCCAACCAACCAACCATCCATTCATCTACCCCAGCCTTCCAGCCAGTCAACCATCCTACCAGCCAACCATTCATTCAACTACCTATCTTGTTATCCATACATTCATCCAGTCAGCCAACCAACCATCCATCCATCCATCCATCCATCCATCCATCCATCCAACCAACCAACCATCCATTCATCTACCCATCAGATTATCCATACATTCATCCAGTCATCCATCCATCCATCCAAACAACTACCAGCATCATTTCTACCTTCCATTCACCCACACCATCCCTGCCCACGCACTCATCTATATTTATCAGCGTATTCATTTTTACATACCGTTATATAAACTTGATTCTCTGTGCATACTGTAACATAATTCATACATTTATACATATTCAGCTTTACATATTATCTTTACATATTAATCATATAAATAATTTTATACATATTCACTTTGTACCTTATATACTTGTCCACATTCATCCATACATTTTTATTCATATTCATACATTATATACTTTGTACTGTACATATTCATCTATACATACTCTTCTTCATTTTGTATACACCTGTCCATATATTCATCGATATACTTATACATACGCATACATTTTTATCTGTACATACTACTATTTATTTCTTACATACCTGTCCACATATCTATACATATTCCTATTCATATTATATATGTGAGGAGTAGACTGTAGCACCAGTCGAGCAGGGCAGTACTCCCGAGGTGGATGGAAAGCTGATGACAGGGAGTGCTGGAGCTCCCGTTTCATCAGCCCTCAGGACTAGTTCCTGACCATCCCCCTTTGCTGAACTTTTTCAGTGTCTCAGTTACACAGAGAGTAGGCCAGCATGCTCTCCAGTACAAATTTCTCTATCTATCTTCACCAAACTACATGCACAGTACACACTACACTTCCTATTCAAAATTCACCAAAATGGCGTCAATTCACCCAGCCTCGGAGTCCCCAGGGGGGGGGACCATAAATGCCCCCGCCATCTGCCCCTCTCTCGGTGACGACTCGAGGTGCCTGGAACCACTGTCTGACTCTCTTCTTCTTCATTTCTGCAACATTCGCGGCCTTTCATCTAACTTTCGCTCTGTTGAGCACCACCTCTCCTCCTCTAAACCTCACCTTCTTTTTCTAACGGAGACTCAGCTGTCTGAGGCAACTGACAGCAAACCCTACTTTCTCTATACTCATTTCAAAGCCAAAGGTGGCTGTTGTGTATACATACGCAACGACTTATCTTGCTCTCGTGTTCCTGAACTTGATTCTTCTGAATTCTCCACTCTCTGGCTTCGGCTTTCCTGTCATTCTCTGACTAAATATATCTGTGCTGTTTACTTATCCCCTAATTCTACTGACTATCAAAAATTCTTCGACTATCTTACTTCTACGATGGAACACATTCTGTCCATTTCTCCTTTCTCTGAAATCTCCATTCTTGGAGATTTCAATGTTCACCACCACCTTTGGATCTCCTCTCCTTTCACGGATCCACCTGGTGAACAAGCCTACATCTTTTCTATCCTTAATGACCTAGGGCAGCTTGTACAGCACCCTACCCGTATCCCTGACCGCCTTGGAGAGAGCTCCAACATACTTGACCTCTTCCTCACAACTAATCCTTCTGCTTAATCTGTTAATCTTTTCTCTCCTTTGGGCTCCTCCGATCACAACCTTATTACCTTAACCTGTCCTATCGCTCCAGTACGGCCTGCGGACCCTCCAGGGAAACGTCGTCTCTGGCATTTTGGAGCTGCAGACTGGGAGGCCCTCAGGCAGTACTTCTTTGATTTTCCCTGGAATGATTATTGCTTCCATGGCCGTGAGCCATCTGAGTGTGCCTTGCGCATTACGGAGGTTATTCTCTCGGGCATGGAAGCATACATTCCTTTCTCATATCCTTTGACTAACGCAAGAAAGCCTTGGTTTAATCACGCTTGTTCTAATGCTGTCCGCAACAAGGAGAAGGCCTACAAAAGGTACCGGAGCCAACCCACCCCTGAATCACATAATCTTTACGTTTCTGCCCGGAATCGTGCTAAGTCTGTTCTTCGGTCTACTAAAAATAATTTCATCCATACTAAATGCTCTCAACTCTCCAACTCGAATTCTTCCCGCTCCTTCTGGCACCTTGCCAAAAATCTTTCTAACAACTTTACCTCATCATCCTTCCCTCCTCTTTTCTACTCTGATGGTTCTGTAGCTATTTCTTCTACTGATAAAGCAGATCTCTTCGCACAGACTTTCTCCTCCAATTCCACCTTAGACGATTCCGGTGCTGTTCCTCCATCACTTACCCCCTCTGACTTCCTCATGGCTGACATTAAAATTTCTTCAGTTGATGTATTTTCTGCCATTACTGGCCTCAGTACTAACAAGGCATATGGGCCTGATGGGGTCCCTCCTGTTGTTCTCAAAAACTGTGCTTCTGTGCTTACACCCTGCCTAGGCAAACTATTTCGCCTTTGTCTGTCAACTTGTACCTTTCCTTCTTGCTGGAAGTTTGCTCTCATTCAGCCAGTCCCAAAGAAGGGTGACCACTCCCAACCCTCCAACTATCGTCCAATTGCTTTAACGTCCTGTATTTCAAAAGTTTTCGAGTCAATTCTTAATAGAAAAATTTTAAGGCATCTTTCCTATCACAACCTTCTTTCCGATCGTCAGTATGGGTTCCGTCAGGGACGCTCCACTGGCGATCTTCTCACCTACCTTTCAGACTCCTGGTCATCCTCCTTTCGGGACTTTGGCGAAAGCTTTGCCATTGCACTTGACATCTCAAAGGCTTTCGATCGAGTCTGGCATAAATCTTTAATTTCCAAACTGCCCTCCTACGGTTTCTATCCTTCTATCTGTGCCTTCATCGCTAGCTTCCTTTCTGGTCGTTCTATAGCCGCTGTCGTAGACGGCCATCGTTCTTCTCCTAGATCTATCAACAGTGGTGTTCCTCAGGGCTCTGTCCTATCACCAACTCTCTTCCTTTTATTCATCAATGATCTTCTAAGCTGTACATCTAACCCTATCCACTCATACGCTGATGACTCCACCCTTCACCTTTCCATTCGGTTCCCGCAACGCCCATCTCAACAGTTACTTCAAGAAACAAGGGATGAGGCTATGGCGCACCTAATGTCTGACTTGGCTCATATCTTTGACTGGGGTAAAAATAATATGGTTGTCTTTAATGCATCTAAGACTCAGTTTTTACACCTATCAACCCGACAAAATCTTCCACAGGTATACCCACTAATGTTTAATAATATTCAGATTAATCCTGCATCATCCTTGAACATGCTTGGGGTTTCATTTACTCGGGACTTATCTTGGAAAGATCATATTACATCTCTTGTAAAATCTGCTTCCAAGAGATTGGGTGTGCTAAGCCGACTCCGCTCTTTCTTTACCCCTGCACAATTGTTGACTCTATACAGGGGTTTTATCCGCCCCTGTGTGGAGTACAACTCTTATGTGTGGGGAGGCTCCCCCACATACAGCTCTTCTCAATAGGGTGGAGTCAAAGGCTTTTCGTCTCATTAACTCTCCTCCTCTTACTGACTCCCTTCAACCTCTGTCTCTTCGCCGCACTGTTGCATCTTTATCTCTTTTTCTATCGCTACTTTAATGGTCACTGCTCCTCTGAACTGTCTGCTTGCATTCCTCCACCTCTACGACGGGCGCGTAGCACCCGTCTGGCAGCAAACTCTCATCCTTTTTCTGTCCAACTCTCTAATGCAAGAGTTAACCGTTACTCCCAGTCTTTCATTTATGCAACAGGTCAGCTCTGGAACTGTCTCCCTCTGTCTGTATTTCCTCCTGCCTATGATCTCCAGTCTTTCAAACGTAGTGTGTCCAGGCATCTCAAAATGATCGGATCTTGAATTTGGCTCTCTATTGTATTTTGTTTTTCTCTTGAGGGAACTGTTACTGCGGGCTCATGGCCTTTGGTTCCTTCTTCCTCGCATAAAAAAAAAAAAAAAAAAAAACATACTGGTAACTCTCTGCACACTGATAGCTCAATAAGTGCTGTACTGTATGTCAGTGCATAATTCTATACATGGTACTCCTGCGTACATACTCTTATGCACATATACGGAACAGTAAGCATCTTCGTATGTATACTCCTTTGTTTCTTTATAAATGTCTGTTTTTATGCGTCGGGTAGCACATATGTAGAGAAATACATGGTTATCAGTATATTTCTTCATACAGAGCACTGTACATATACTCAAAGAAATATATAATAGCATACTCTGTACTAAACTCTATGTATACTTCTCACAGTACTTGTACATGCACGACTATACACTTTTATGCATTAATTTATACAGTACATAATATTCTGTACAATCTATACATACTTATACATTTTGATGCATTTCTGTATATACGTACTCATACACATTACTGTATTCCTGTATGTAAAGTCTTATATGAACTCCAATATATACATATCTATCAACAAATATCTATTCATATCTATACAGTACATACACCTACCTGTAGATAAATCTATACATACACCTATCCATACATATATCTGTCTCTGTACATACGCCTTTACACTTTCATACATAGGCCTATATACACTGATGGTCTGGATCTCTAGGGACGTGTGGGCTGTAAGCGGGATAATGGAGAGAGAGAGAGAGATGCCAGCTCGCACTGTCACGGCTGAAGACACATTTATTCAAACTTTTCTCACAATATAAACATCGCTTCGCCTCCCTAACAGTGACGTAGCCCATGACGTCACACGATGTTAGACGTCATTGGTCTCTTGCAGTATATTATTCATTTTTTTCTAACTAGCGCCGGACGATTTTATTCAGCTACAGGAAAACCTCAGGACAGAGCGTTTATATCTGTCTATCTCTCTGTTTGTGTACCTTCTTACCTACCTATCTAACTATCTATCTCCATTTATCGGTCTGTTAATCGGTCTGTCTATTTAATCTGTCTATCTATCAATCCATGGATCTGTCTGTCCATGTAAACTGTATGTCAATTTGTCTTTTTGTATATCTGTTTGATCATAATATTTATCCTTCAAACTATCCATAATATTTTAATGAGTCCAAAAAAGCAGGGCCATTTTATTTCACTATTTTTGTGTGATGTGGGAATAGATAATACATTGGCAGGCTGCAGCATACCATAATATTATCATTATTGTGCAGTTTATTTACCGGTATAGAATTTTGTGGAAGCTGTGATTTACTCTCATTTCTCCATCATCATCATCACCATCGTACATGAAGAGAGAACCTGTATTTTTTTCACAGGAAAAATCATCAGAGAAATTACCAATGTGCCGGGAATCGAACCCGGGACTCTCAGGTGAGAGCCAGGCAGCATACCACTACACCACGACCAGGTAAAAGTTAACTCACGTTGTCACAATCTTGTAACCAACGTCCCTCCGCCCCCACTGTGGGCATCAAGAGGATGAGTTAACCCCCTGGCACTCGGGCAAGTAGATGCCGTAAGTGTTTGGGATAGATTAAAAGCATCTACTTGCCCGAGTGCCAGGGGGTTAACTCATCCTCTTGATGCCCACAGTGGGGGCGGAGAGACGATGGTTACAAGATTGTGACAACGTGTGTTAACTTTTACCTGGTCGTGGTGTAGTGGTATGCTGCCTGGCTCTCACCTGAGAGTCCCGGGTTCGATTCCCGGCATATTGGTAATTTCTCTGACCATCGTACATATTGTCTGTGTGTTTGGTAGGTAATGTTTTTGGTTGCGTTTGTCATCATCATCATTACTGTAAGTGTATCCGGTACGTAATTTTTTTTTTATTGCGTTCGTTTTTCGTTATCATCATCATCATCACCATCATCAATGTGTGTGTATTTGGCAGGTGATGTTTGGGCTGTGTTTGTTTGTCATCATCATATCATCACGGTGCTAGTGTCCGGTAGGTAGTGTTTTTCGTTGCGTTTGTAGCTGGTAGATAGTGTTTTTCGTTGAGTATGTTTGTCTATCTGTATATCTATTCAGGTTCTAACTTTTAAAACCCATGGGCTAACTTTCAAAAGACGACCGAGAAACCTAAGTTTCGAAGAGTTTTACCTGTTTACCACATATACAGGAGGTGGAGGTCTTAGTGCAAAGGAGGGTCGCCTTCATGTGGTGGCACCGATATAACTGGAGGGGATTCACTGCCCAGTTGTATAAGCGTCCCTCACCTCCCTCCTTATTCCCCGAAAGGAGGATGGTGGACTGCCGGAGAAGGGCATCCTGTGCTGGATAGTAGTTTAGTTTCCCTCTCTCTCTCTCTCTCTCTCTCTCTCTCTCCGTTCAGCAGCGCCATGTTAATTGAAGTATATGTGCGGTATCTTTTGGTTATATAAATATGTTGTGCTGTTGTAAAGAAGTGAGTAGGTGTAAACTGGGAAAATACGGGATTGTTTTTGTTTTATGCACTTGTTTTGCAACGATCCCTGGCGAATAGAAAGACAACACAGCCCCCCCCCCCCCGTGAAGCAAAAGAAAAATAAAATAAAACTGCGAGAACAATAGCGAGTCTGATATATGAAAAAGGTTACGTTCAGTTTGGAGGGTTGAAATTTTGAAAACATTGAATAAAGGAAAAGTCACGGGGTCATGTTTTGTCAGATTTCGGATTATTATTATTATTATTATTATTATTTTATTGTATTTAAAATTTCTTGGGGTTACTTTTCCAGCGTGGCATATGAATTAATAGTACTTTTACAATAATTATATATCAAAAATAAGCCGTTGAAAGCGAATATGAGAGTTGAATTTTGTGGTTGGGGAGTGAAACAACTAAAGCGTCTGTTGATTATGTTTATTATTAGAAAAATCACATAAAATCGTGTACAATAAAGCTTTGTAGTAATTAAGATTTTTTTTTTTTTTTAATAGGAAAGTGCTTGTCCACTGTGTTGGAGATTCAGTAAATTGTTTAAGTAATTGTAAGAGTTATTTATTTTTTCTTTATTTACCATTCACTGCAAGCCATTTACATAGAAATACATTAGTTGTCCCATGAAAGAAAACGAAATGCAATATAGAGAAAAAGGGAGGCGGGTGAACACTGACTGAAGTAAAGATGTTTATGGAATACTTAAAGTTGATCTTAGGAGGGGGGGGGGAAAGATGTGTGTTTGTAATTATTCACTTAGTCACTTAGATTAGGTTGTCATTCTTATTTCTCTCTCTCTCTCTCTCTCTCTCTCTCTCTCTCTCTCTCTCGTACACCAGGTGAGGGACGGTAATTGCCTCACGTTAGTCATAAGTATTGACCTAATTACGATAATTAGCCACGCACTGAAATTGGCAGTTAGACTATAATTATTCTGCCAGTCAATTAACCAGCCAGATTGGAAGTTACGGTGGTTAGTTTGTCAGTTAGTCCGCTGGAAAGTGACTCATCATCATAAGACTAGCTTCTGTGTGTGTGTGTGTGTGTGTGTGTGTGTGTGTGTGTGTGTGTGTGTGTGTGAAGGTAGCATGTATGTATTTGTACGGTATATGTATGTACTGGTATGTGAGTGGTGGCATATAATGAAGGTTAATAGAACTCGCTAATTTAATGCTGGTTTGTCATACACTCACGGCAGTCACTTACAGATACGCAGGTGCACATGGTCATCTTACGCACACAGACTATCGCAGATAGACATGTGACCAGTCACGCACATATGTCTGTACTTAGAGTACATATTGATCTTACACACACACACACACACACACACACACACACACACACACACACACACACACACACACACACAATATCAGTCTCTCTCTCTCTCTCTCTCATTTTAATGACTAATGTGTAAAGACTGTCATGGAGAAGTAATTACAAAGGCATGCATGATATATTTGTTCACTCACGCACATGATTTACACACACACACACACACACACACACACACACACACACACACAGGGGTGGTTACACAAGGCACATAGCCTGGAACCAAACAGGTGTACCCTACATACATGACAGGTGTGTAAACAACACACCTGCGTACATGACTCATACATACATACATATATACATACATACATTCATACATACATACATACATGGTTCGTGCAAATTTATGTATGGTAGTTAATATAAGAGGTGTATATGGGTCTCTCTCTCTCTCTCTCTCTCTCTCTCACACACACACACACACACACACACACACACACACACACACACACACACACACACACACACACACAGACCATATGCATTAGGGAAGCCATACAAATGCCTCCATATAGCACTGTTGCAACCCCCCACCAACTAGATATTATGCAGTCATACAATATCATCACATTTTTCCTGGCATACATATTTTGTCATTAGTATATCGATTATCATATTACCAAACCCTTTTATATTTTGCTGTTTCATTAGTACCGGTACTGTATCTCTTGTTAGTGGTGTTATATCCTCTTCACTCTAACTTGGCCTAAAATTGCCTTCTCTTCACCTGAGTGCTGAGTTGTAGCCATAGATTAACTCTGAATTATAATGCTAGTCACGAGGAGGTGCTTTGAGCCAGGCTATTCCTCTTCCCAGTTCTATAAACGTCCTTCAGCTTCTTCCCTATCCCCCGAAAGGAAGATGGTAAACTGCAGGAGCTAGTCTCAGCCTGCAGTCCACTGGGTTCACGTTTATAGGAAGCGGGGAGCCAAAGCGACTGTGGGAAGACAGCACTTTTCACTTATTCTCATTTATGTCACACACACACACACACACACACACACACACACACACACACACACACACACACACACACACACACACACACACACACACACACACTAAACCATTCACAGGCACACTCACGTATTGACTCTGGTAAAATTGTGAGGGTCGTTTTTTACAGGGCATGCATTCGACCATTCATTAACGAGTATAAAGCACACACACACACACACACACACACACACAGATTCTTTACATACGGACGTCCTTAGAAACACTCGCTCATATATTCACACAAAATCAACACACATTACTTACATAAGCACACACGTCATTGGGGTGAACAGGTTAAGTCTGATTGCCGTGAGATCAGTTCCGGGTGTGCATAGTGAGGCAAGGGGAGATTAGGTGAAGAAAAGTGAGGTAAATTGAGTTGATATGAGGTCAGGTGAGGTGAGGAGGTGAGTGAGGTCATTTGCAGGTGAAGTGAAGTTAGGTGAGATACGAGATCAGGTCAGGCGAGGTCAGTGTAGTCAAGCATGAGGTAATGTGCATGACCTGAGAGCACACCGTGGCATGACCTAGATCACTGCATCTCGTCCCCTATATGGGACAAGGTCACTGCACGTGGGTAGTGATTTGTCTGTGGTGTGGGTGGTGGTAAGTGCCGTGGTAGAAATAATTGTGGTTGTAGTGTGTGTGTTTGTGTGTGATATAGATGTGGGTGAGCTGAGGTGAGCATGACCTAGAAACACTGCACATCATCATTATCAGCACCATCATCATCATTATCACCACCATCATCATCACCATCATTATTATTACTTAGAAGCATTGCAGGTGACGTGGTACCGGTATATGGAACAAGAGCATTTCTTATGGGTGGTGTTGTGGTGTGTGGTTGTGGTAGTTTTTTTTTTTTTTTTTATGCGAGGAAGAAGGAACCAAAGGCCACGAGCCCGCAGTAACAGTTCCCTCCAAGAGAAAAACAAAATACAATAGAGAGCCAGATTCAAGATCAGATCATTTTGAGATGCCTGGACACACTACGTTTGAAAGACTGGAGATCATAGGCAGAAGGAAATACAGACAGAGGGAGACAGTTCCAGAGCTGACCTGTTGCATAAATGAAAGACTGGGAGTAACGGTTAACTCTTGCATTAGAGAGTTGGACAGAAAAGGGATGAGAGTTTGCTGCCAGACGGGTGCTACGCGCCCGTCGTAGAGGTGGAGGAATGCAAGCAGAGAGTTCAGAGGAGCAGTGACCATTAAAGTAGCGATAGAAAAGAGATAAAGATGCAACAGTGCGGCGAAGAGACAGAGGTTGAAGGGAGTCAGTAAGAGGAGGAGAGTTAATGAGACGAAAAGCCTTTGACTCCACCCTATTGAGAAGAGCTGTATGTGGGGAGCCTCCCCACACATGAGAGTTGTACTCCACACAGGGGCGGATAAAACCCCTGTATAGAGTCAACAATTGTGCAGGGGTAAAGAAAGAGCGGAGTCGGCGTAGCACACCCAATCTCTTGGAAGCAGATTTTACAAGAGATGTAATATGATCTTTCCAAGATAAGTCCCGAGTAAATGAAACCCCAAGCATGTTCAAGGATGATGCAGGATTAATCTGAATATTATTAAACATTAGTGGGTATACCTGTGGAAGATTTTGTCGGGTTGATAGGTGTAAGAACTGAGTCTTAGATGCATTAAAGACAACCATATTATTTTTACCCCAGTCAGCGATATGAGCCAAGTCAGACATTAGGTGTGCCATAGCCTCATCCCTTGTTTCTTGAAGTAACTGTTGAGATGGGCGTTGCGGGAACCGAATGGAAAGGTGAAGGGTGGAGTCATCAGCGTATGAGTGGATAGGGTTAGATGTACAGCTTAGAAGATCATTGATGAATAAAAGGAAGAGAGTTGGTGATAGGACAGAGCCCTGAGGAACACCACTGTTGATAGATCTAGGAGAAGAACGATGGCCGTCTACGACAGCAGCTATAGAACGACCAGAAAGGAAGCTAGCGATGAAGGCACAGATAGAAGGATAGAAACCGTAGGAGGGCAGTTTGGAAATTAAAGATTTATGCCAGACTCGATCGAAAGCCTTTGAGATGTCAAGTGCAATGGCAAAGCTTTCGCCAAAGTCCCGAAAGGAGGATGACCAGGAGTCTGAAAGGTAGGTGAGAAGATCGCCAGTGGAGCGTCCCTGACGGAACCCATACTGACGATCGGAAAGAAGGTTGTGATAGGAAAGATGCCTTAAAATTTTTCTATTAAGAATTGACTCGAAAACTTTTGAAATACAGGACGTTAAAGCAATTGGACGATAGTTGGAGGGTTGGGAGTGGTCACCCTTCTTTGGGACTGGCTGAATGAGAGCAAACTTCCAGCAAGAAGGAAAGGTACAAGTTGACAGACAAAGGCGAAATAGTTTGCCTAGGCAGGGTGTAAGCACAGAAGCACAGTTTTTGAGAACAACAGGAGGGACCCCATCAGGCCCATATGCCTTGTTAGTACTGAGGCCAGTAATGGCAGAAAATACATCAACTGAAGAAATTTTAATGTCAGCCATGAGGAAGTCGGAGGGGGTAAGTGATGGAGGAACAGCACCGGAATCGTCTAAGGTGGAATTGGAGGAGAAAGTCTGTGCGAAGAGATCTGCTTTATCAGTAGAAGAAATAGCTACAGAACCATCAGAGTAGAAAAGAGGAGGGAAGGATGATGAGGTAATGTTGTTAGAAAGATTTTTGGCAAGGTGCCAGAAGGAGCGGGAAGAATTCGAGTTGGAGAGTTGAGAGCATTTAGTATGGATGAAATTATTTTTAGTAGAGCGAAGAACAGACTTAGCACGATTCCGGGCAGAAACGTAAAGATTATGTGATTCAGGGGTGGGTTGGCTCCGGTACCTTTTGTAGGCCTTCTCCTTGTTGCGGACAGCATTAGAACAAGCGTGATTAAACCAAGGCTTTCTTGCGTTAGTCAAAGGATATGAGAAAGGAATGTATGCTTCCATGCCCGAGAGAATAACCTCCGTAATGCGCAAGGCACACTCAGATGGCTCACGGCCATGGAAGCAATAATCATTCCAGGGAAAATCAAAGAAGTACTGCCTGAGGGCCTCCCAGTCCGCGGCTCCAAAATGCCAGAGACGACGTTTCCCTGGAGGGTCCGCAGGCCGTACTGGAGCGATAGGACAGGTTAAGGTAATAAGGTTGTGATCGGAGGAGCCCAACGGAGAGAAAAGATTAACAGAGTAAGCAGAAGGATTAGTTGTGAGGAAGAGGTCAAGTATGTTGGAGCTCTCTCCAAGGCGGTCAGGGATACGGGTAGGGTGCTGTACGAGCTGCTCTAGGTCATTAAGGATAGAAAAGATGTAGGCTTGTTCACCAGGTGGATCCGTGAAAGGAGAGGAGAGTGGTGGGAAGAGTGTGGTTAAGTGGTAGCGATGGTGGCAGTGATCGTGGTGGTGGTGTGAGTAGTACTGTATAGTTGTTTCATCTTAACTTGGCCCAGATTTTCGTCCTGTTTCAGCCTATTTCACGTAGCTCAGTGGCAGAGGACAAAGCCACAACTCTACATCCTCTCCGTAGCACTTCTTCGTGACAAGCATCATATTCCAGTGTTAATCTTTTGTTACCACTCAGCATTCAAAGTGGAGAGATGGAATTTTTAGATCATGTTAGTAAAAAGAGTATGATGACTGTGAATACGGGAATGGGGTTTATGGTGATGATGATGATGATGATGAAGGTAGGGACAGAACTAATGGTTATTGTGTTGATAGTAGTGATGATGGTGATGATAGATAGATGGATGGATGGATAAATACGGAAGTACTGTAGAGGGTATCATTTGGCCGCCTCATAGGGAATAAAATATGGCTTGATTATACCGTAGACTTCGTGAGAGAGAGAGAGAGAGAAGGGAGGGGGGGAATACAGAGATACAGTATATGTAGCTAATACTGAGAACACACACACACACACACACACACACACACACACATTCGGCTTCCTCAGAGCTGTAAATCCGCACAGAGGAACATTACAAGAATATTTCAAGGTCAAGAGGAAGTAAAGGATATTGGTAGGCTCCACGCACACCAAGGGAGAGAGGTACGGGGTTCGAACCTTCTTGTGGGAAAACATTTAACCGAAAAGGTATTGATAGTATAGGGCAGAAGTTGGGGTTGTAGTAGCTAGTGGTGTTTGAAAGGGTTGTGGTTGTTGATAGTGGTGGTGGTGGTGGTGATAGTAGTAGTGATGGTGGTGGTGGTGATAGTAGTAGTGATGGTGGTGGTGGTGATATTAGTAGTAGTGATGGTGGTGGTGATATTAGAAATGATAGTGGTGGTGATATTAGAAGTGATGGTGGTGGTGGTAGTGGTGGTGATATCGGTGGTGGTGATATTAGTAGTGATAGTGGTGGTGGTGATAGCGGTGTTGGTATTAGTAATGGTGGAGGTGATAGCAGTGGTAGTGATAATAGCAGTGTTGATAGTGGTGATGGTAATATTAATAGAGGTGATAATGGTGGTGATAGTGGTGTGAATCCCCCGTTGAGAGGTGTATTGACTGGTGCTGATAGTATTGGTGACGTAGAGTGGTAGGAGTGATGGTGACAGTAGCGACAGATAGTACTACGCTGCCCCATATCTTTTATCGACATGCCCAGTGGAAAGTGGGAATTGGTTTGTGTGTGTGTGTGTGCGTGTGATATAGTTATTTGTTTAAAAAGTGTGTGTGTGTGTGTGTGTGGATGAGTTTTTTTTTAACGTATGTGTGACTTATTGTATGTGTTAAGTGTGTGTGTTTGTGTGTGTGCGCGTGTGTGTGCGCCCATTTATGTAAGTGTGTGATGAAATATACATACGACCGGTATTATGTAGGTATGTGTATGGTATTTTTGTGCGTAAGCGTATTTTAGTATTAATATTATTTTGAGTGTTTTATGCTCATGTTGAGTGGAATCAAAACCTTTTTTTTATATTATTATTATCATACTTCCATTCTCTCTCTCTCTCTCTCTCTCTCTCTCTCACACACACACACACACACACACACACACACACACACACACACACACACAGGTAAATATGTACATGTTTGTATGTATGTCTGTGATCAATGCAATCCACAGGTGTTCCTCCCCCACACCTGTCACATCTGCCCTTTCCTGTCCTGTCCCAAACATATCACACTCCTCCACCACTACCCCAACACCACCACACTCAACCCCTCCATCACCACCGCAATCCACCTCCCAATTTCATCACCACCACACTCCATTACTCTACCACCACCACACCACTACTCTACCACCACCACCTCCACCACACTTCACACAAAAACTTGATTCCACCTCTGTCCACTTCCATCATCGCACTCCACCACCACACTCCATCACCAGGCGCCGAGGTGGAGTCTACACGTGGTACTGCTTTGCACCCTGGGCTGAGCTAAGCAACTGGGCTAGTAAACACCACGCTTTATGCCCCTCACCACATGCCAGAAACAACAACAAACCATAACACAGACGTCACTGAGTACAAGAACATCAACAATAACAAGAACAGCAACAATAACAAGACATTCATGGTCAACAAAACCAGTTAAAGCAAGAACAGTGACAGGTATGTGTTGTCTTTGTTGTTGTTGTTGTTGTTGTTGTACCGGGTGAAATGTAGACTTAAGTTCCCCTTCTGGCGTCCACTATCTTCCTTCTGGGGGATAGGGAGAGACGTTTGTATAGCCAGGCAGTGGATCCGCCTGGTTACATCCGTGCCATCACATGAAGGCGTCCCTCTTCACAACCTAGTCATAAAAGAATACAATAAAATAAAATGCCATAACATGAATGGAGACAAATACAGTTTACAATTTTTTCAAGTACCAATCCACTACCATTCATCGTCCCCCACCACCGTCACACTACCATTCTCCCCCTCCTCACACCACCATTCTTAACCACTACCATCCCCCTAACCACCCCCACCACCACACTACCATTCACTACCACTAGCATCCCCCATCAACACACTGCCACATCCACCACCTCCTCCACCACCCTCACAAATATCATCATCAACAGCCCCCAGTCCTGAAGAACTATCAACAGCAAAAGGAGGGGGAGGTGGTGGCCGAGTGTCTTAGGTGTCAATATGTCCCTGTCTTGCTTCTCTCTCCCTTACCTTGCACCCACCCCAACCATCCTACCCCTGCTCCTTCACCCCTCCCCTTCCCTCTCCCCCTCCCTCACTGCCCCCTCTCACCTCTCACTCTCTCCCTTTTTTCCCCCCTCACCATATTCTCCCTTTGTCTCACTGTCCTTTCTTACTCATCTCCCCTTCCCTCATCCTCACTACTTTCCCTGCCTTTCATTTCCTACTTAAACCTGATCTTCTCATGTCTTCCCCTCACCTCCCTCACTGTCTCTCGCCTTCCCCTTTTCCTGTCCCCGCCTCCATCACTCGCCCATCCCCTCACTCCTTTCCTTGCTTCTAACTTCACGACATCTTATCTTCGTTTGTCTTCCCCTCACCCATCTCCCGTTACCCCTCTCCTGCCCCTGTCTACCCCTCCTTGTTCCCGTCACCTTCCGTTTCTCCTCACCCTCACCAACCCTCATTTTTCAACCGCCTTACTTTTTTTAACATAATTTCTCACCTTTTATTCCACCCATCCCTTTTTAACTCATATTCTCACCTCCTTCATTTCCCTCATCTTCCTACCCCCCGCCTCTCTCTCTCTCTCTCTCTCTCTCTCTCTCTCGACCAAATAATAATGAACATAGTATAGGTACCCCCATGTAGTCCAAATCCCCCGTAAGGTTCAGCAGGTGTAGGTGTATAAGGCTTACCTGATGCAAATACAGGCCACGCGTACAGGTGTGAAATGACCTAATTTGTATTCAGGTGAGACCCTTCTGTTACGCCTCCCTTTGATGGTGGGGTGGAGGCATGTGGAGAGGGGGAGGTGAATTTGGTATCGGGAGTGGAGCTATGGGGAGTGATGGAGTGGTGTGGGGAGTGGAGGAATGTGGAGTGGTGCGGAGAGTGGAGGAATGTGGAGCGATGGAGTGGTGCGGGGAGTGGAGGTATGTGGAGAGATGGAGTGGTGTGAGGAGTGTAGGAATGTGGGGTGATGGAGTGGTGTGGGGAGTAGAGGAATGTGGAGTGGAGGCATGTGTAGTGGATGTGCGGTTGTGTGGGGAGGCAGAGGGTAGAGTGGAGGTGTGTGGAGAGGGAGTGGTATGGGGAGGCAGAGAGTGGAGTGACTGTCTAGAGATGGAGTGTTGTGGTGCGGTTGAGTTATCAGAGAGTGGGGTTCTGTGTGGAGAGGTGGAGTGGAGTTAGGTGGATTATTGGTTGAGATTGGGGGATGGAGTGGTTATGTGCAGTGGATTTTGAGTGGTTGTGTGGAGAGATGGAGTGGATGTGAAGTGCCTTGTAAAGGGATGGAGTTTGTGGATTTATAGGGGTGGAGTGGTTGGCCAAGGGTGTGGACGTAGGAAGTGACTGTGGAGATGTGGAGTGTGTGGCTAGGTGGGTGAGAGAGAGACAGATAAAATGGAGTAAGTGACGATGTTAGAAAAGGGAAATAGCTGAGAGAAGGGACCGGAGGGGATGATAGTCTCTCTCTCTCTCTCTCTCTCTCTCTCTATCTATCTCTCTCTCAAAGTAAAAAAATTGAGAAAGTGTAATATGTAGCGGGGAGATGAGGTGGTGATGTGGTGGTGGTGGTGTTATGGTTAATGGTGATGGTTCTGATGGTGGTGTTGGAGTTGCAAGTGTGGTGATCTACAGTAGGTGGTGAACACCACCACCTCCACCACCACTCACTTTCACCACCATGTCCACCACCACTCACTTTCACCACCACGTCCACCACCACTCACTTTCACCACCATCATCACCACCACAAAATACCCTACCACCTCCAGTACAACAGTCTCTTATCACCATCACCACCACCTTCAGAACTCCTCACCACCACAACCACCACTACTTATCACCACCACAACCTCTCTCGTCACTTCACAACCACCCTCATCACACGTCACTCACATCGTCCCCTCATCCCTCACAACCGCTCCTACTCTCACCACCACCACCACCACCACAGCAGCATCACTATCAGGCTCCTCATCTGTTGCAATCTCAGCCTGCACAAAGATACGTTGCAATAGCTCCCGTTTTTTAGCGCTGTCACTTTTTTTTTTTCTTTTTTTTTTTCGTACATCGCCAATATGAAGCACAACGTTGTATTTTGGGAAGTAGCCGTTTATTCATGGTGGTTTGGTGGCTCCAGACGCCCATGGGGGTTTACGTTAGACAGTTTGGTTGATGTTTACTGGTCGCATAATGCCACTCATCGAAGAACGACGGGTCACTCTCATTAAATGTCTTGTGGTTTTAATATACCAGTCGGGGTGTAGATCATATTCTGTAGAGACACCGGTTTGAATCTCTAAGAGGCGACTGGAAGGTTTTTGATTACGTGGAGAGTTGGGGAATGAGAGACTGACTAGGAAAGTATGTGAGTGAAGTGGAGGGGGTTAAGGGGAGAAAGAGGATGAGATGGAGGGATGGGGTGGAGAGGGAGCTGAGAAAAGGGGATATTAATTGGAGAGAGAGAGAGAGAGAGAGAGAGAGAGAGAGACAGAAGCCTGTTGGAGAGCAGGGTGACATGGAGATGATTCGTTTGTGGCCACCCCTCTTGGGATTAAGGCATCAGGTGATAGATAGATAGATAGATACTAGGTAGATAAATAGATAAGTGTGGAACTGGGTAGGTGGAGACTGGCACAAAGACTAGCACACACACACACACACACACACACACAGACCAGCTACGTTACCATGACAACCAGGTGGTCTCAGGAATCCCCCTCATTTTCCATAAAAATCACACGCACGCACGCACGCACGCACGCACGCACGCACGCACACACACACACACACACACACACACACACGCACACACACACACACACACACACACACACACACACACACACACACACACACACACACTATAATATCAACATAAGATACATATCAGTGCCTGCCTAGTTATTAACGCGAGTACATATATATACATACCCGGTTCATAGATTCATGCATACATACATACATTCACCAGTTGTATATTTATAGTATATCTGTTTAATGCATACATGGCGTGTACGTAAATGTAGGTATGCTTATGTATTTATATTGTGCACACTGATTATCTACGCACATTTTTATTTATCTTTTACATGTACACTCCATAAAATACCTACCTGACTAAATTCGTACACATGTATATCAGTAATGGAATTTTTTGTATTTCCACTACATATACATTTTGATACGAAAATATACATAATTATAAGTGTGCTGGAATTCCTATATAGGTGTGTAATACTTACATACACACAGTACTTAGGTTTTAGAGTACTGTACTTGTAGACACTGTCAATAAAACACTTAGACACGTACAACATCCCACATACCTACACACAAGCTTATACAGCAGCGTACATACACAACATCCTTACACAACTACGTACACACATACTTTCACATTGGTCCCTACATGCAAGCTTACACAACTACGTACTCATCCACATACCAACACGGAAAAATAGCTAGTCTACGTACACACACATTCACATACCAACATACAAACAACTACGTACACACACTTTCACATACATACACACAAACACAACTACGTACGCAGCCACAACATCCTCCACACTTACACACCAGCAAACTTACACATGTAGGTACACACGAGGGTAAGTGACACCATATCCCTGTCATTAGTGGAGAGGAAAGGGGGGGGGGCGGCGACCCCTCCTAACTGGACATAATGGAGATGGGTTGTCCGGGAGAAAGAGAGGGGAGGGGAGGGTGTGGGAGAGGGGAAGAAGCAGGGGTAGGAGCGGGAGGATGGTAGGAGAAGGGGAGAGATAGAGGAAAAGGGAGGGGAGGGAGAGGGAGAGGATGGTGGAAGAGGGGAAGAGAGAGAGGATGGTGGGAGGGGAGGGAGAGGGAGAGAATAGTGGGAGAGGGGAAGAGAAAGGGGGAGGAGAGGGAGGATTGGGGAAGAGAAAAGGGGAGGAAAGAGAGGATGGTGGGAGGGGGGGAGGAGAGGGAGGATTGGGGAAGAGAAAGGGGGAGGATTGGGGAAGAAGGAGGGGGAGGAAAGGGAGGATGGTAGGAGGGGGGGAGGAGAAGGAGGATTGGGGAAGAGAAAGTGGGAGGAAAGGGAGGAGAGGGAGGATTGAGGAAGGGGGAGGATGGTGGGAGGAGAGGGAGGATTGAGGAAGGGGGAGGAAAGGGAGGATGGTGGGAGAGAGGAAGAGGGAGAGGGGGATGCTGGGGGGGGGTAGGTAGAAGGAAGTGTTGGTGGGGGTAGGGGTACAAAATGGGTGTTTTTCCAGTCAGCATCACCTTTATCCCATGTAAGGATGGGGGTGAGGTGGGGTCCCCCCCAAAAAAAAGAGAAGGAATAAGCGATGGGAGTACTATCAACAGCATGTCCTGTGAAATGGGCCACACATTCATTTTCATTTCAAGTCCCCGGAATCCTCGCTCCACCTGGCAGTCCTAACAAGTAGCACATATTGTTATGCTTTTTCTTTTTCTTTCTTTCTTTCTTTTTATAGTTTGGGATGCCCGTCATATCACTTTTTTCATAAACTAAAAAAAAAAAAAAAAAGTTCCACAGTGACGAAACCCACGGAACTCATACCATGCCTGTGTGTGTGTGTGTGGACAGTACGACGGTGCAAACAGTTAATGACGTCCTTTATGGAAATTAAATTGCCAAAGGAAAGCGTTACGAAGTCTCTTATGCCGCCCACATTATTGTCTTGGATCATGTGTGTGTGTGTGTGTGTGTGTGTGTGTGTGTGTGTGTGTGTGTGTGTGTATAGTAGGGTGGTACGAATAGCGAGGTCCTTTAACGAGAGGGATCATATTACAAAGGCGGTGAAGGTGCCATTATCCTGGGAGACTGGGGGGGGGGGGTCGCGCCTCGATCTGTATGATAATGAAGGGCGTGGCAGAAAGGGGGGAGGGGTAGGGAAAAGGGTGGAGGGGGAAGGATGGAGGAAAAGGGAAGAATAGAGTGGTAGGGATGGAGGAAAAGGGAAGAATGGAATGCGAGGGATGGAGGAAAAGGGAAAAATGAAATAGGAAAAAGGAAGGATGGTGGAAAAGGGGCAGAGAGGAGGGAGGAGAGAAAAAGGGAAAGAGAAGAGAGAAGAAACTAGAGGGAGAGAGAAGGGTGGGAAGGAAATAGGTGATAAGGTGAAGGAGCGAGGGGGATGAGAGGGGAATGTGAGTAAGGATTGGGAGGGAATGGAGAGATGGAGAAGTGAGAATAGGAAAGAAGGGGATGGGATGGAAGGGGGGTAGAATAGGGAAGACAAGGAAGAGAGAGGGAGAGGAAAGATGGGTGGGGAAGGGGGAGAGAAAGAGGGGAGTGTAAAGAGAAGTGGAAGTAAGGGAAATGAGGAGGTATGAAGAAAAAGAGGGGGAAAAAGGAAAGAAGTGGAGTAGGGAGAGGAAGAACAACGAGGGGAAAAAGGAAGAAGGGGAAGAGGAGAGGGAAAGGAAGGGGAGTGAGGAGAGAAAAGGGAAGAGAAAGGGTGATTGGCTGGGTCTGCCTGATAACAGAACAGGGGATCCTCCATACCGTATATTGAGAGAGAGAGAGAAAAAAAAAGAGAGAGAGAGAGTGAAAGAAAGAGAGAGAGACCTTGGAAGAATTGAGCTGAAAGTAGTAACATTCATTTTCTCACTTATCTGAAGGGAAGTATTTTTTTTTAGCCTTTTTTTTTTCCAAGCTCTTGTGATTATACTGTATTAGCTGCACACATGGGTAAAATTAACTCCAATACCCCCATCGATGTTTATTCGTTTTTATTACGGATCCCCAAAATTTAGTTGAGATTTAAGTTTGTCATACACTCTTATAGGAGGGTTTGTGCTCCCCCCCCCCTCCCGTACCTTAATATTACATTGTCCATAGTTGTGTTAAAATTTGATAGAATGTTTTGAATTTTGGATGTGGTCTGTCTCGTCTGTTTCTGAAACGCCTGTCACGACTCACATGGACCTGGACACGCCACCTCTCCTTGAATACCTGTGTGTGTGTGTGTGTGTGTGTGTGTGTGTGTGTGTGTGTGTGTGTTTGTACCGATGTGCATGTATGTGTGTTTGTTGGTATGTGTATTTACCGGTATGTACCAGGTATGTATGAATGGATGAATTTGTGTGTGTGTGTGTGTGTATACCGGTGTGCTTGCATATATATATGCATGTATCTGTGTATGTTAGTATGTGTATGTACCGTACCATTGTATATGTATGGATGAATGTGCGTGTGTGTGTGTACAGTACCAGTATACCGTTGATGTATGTATGTGTGTTGGTTTATGTACCGGTGAGTGTGTGTGTGTGTGTGTGTTGTGGGTGGTACTAAATAATCCACACACTCAAACGGATGCCACTGAATTATATAAACTCACGGAAATGGACGCTTTAAGGACGAACCCATGTTTGTTTTCAGGCTTGGTCTTTTTCCACAGCTTTTCCTTTCTCTTGTCTGTTTCCCCCTCCCCCCCCTCTTTTTTCCGTTTCCATAGTTTTTAGGCCATCGTATAC
The DNA here is from genome assembly GCF_032717465.1 of Coenobita brevimanus. Taxonomy (NCBI): domain Eukaryota; kingdom Metazoa; phylum Arthropoda; class Malacostraca; order Decapoda; family Coenobitidae; genus Coenobita; species Coenobita brevimanus. The sequence continues at coordinate 1,259,421 of NC_136991.1, forward strand.
TTTTTTCATTACTTTTTATCCTCGTTCCATAGATTTTAGTACTCAATTTTTTCATACATTTCAGTCCCTTTATTTTTTTTTTCCTTTTTTCCCCTCATTCTATAGTTTTTAGTGCCATATATATATTTTCTTTTTTTTAACCATCTTTCTATGTTTTTTTCGTCTCATTTTTCTTACTTTTTCCTGCCGAGATCACACAAGAAGCTTTTATCCCCCCAACAAAGGCTTTTACCTGGTGTCAGAAGGCTTTGTTCAGAGGGACCTGTTTCGTCTTTACCTTGTGTCACTTTGTAGATGTTATATGACACAGACCCCCCCCCCCTCTCTCTCTCACACACACACACACACACACACACACACACACACACACACACACACACACACTTCTGTTCTCTTTGTAGGTACACTTTGACTACTTCAAGGTGACATATTCTAGCGTGTGTGTGTGTGTGTGAAAGCTAAATATATGAGGGACTGAAGGCGTTAGGGTGTCTAGGCAAAATAAATCGCTGATAAAAGGGTGTTACGAAATCCAGTGATAATAGTAACCAAGGAGATGGAAGAGGAAGGGAGGAGAGAG
>NC_136991.1:1262500-1307500 GCF_032717465.1 Coenobita brevimanus
ATATTGTAATTTTTCAGTAGTAATGGTGCGTAGTTGCCTCCCGAGCACTGTAATTTTCTCCCAGATATTATCCCTATTTCTAAGCTTGACAGTTTAATCACCATCAGCGTTATCAGATGAGCCTGTCGTAGTGTACGTAATATGATCTTTGTGATAGCTTTATGCAATGTGGTAATTATATCGTTGTTAACAGTCACTTTCTATCGTAATATGAGTATTACTGTAAAGCGTTCTGCGGTTTCTCTCTCTCTCTCTCTCTCTCTCTCTCTCTCTCTCTCTCTCTCTCTCTCTCTCTCTCTCTCTCAGCTCTGAACTGCCGACTGTCTCATTCACCATTTTAAGATTCGTGATAGTGAAGCTGGCAGCAAAAATGTCTGTAAAAATGACGGTCGATTTCTTAAGGCGAAATACTGAACGGGGTGAAGGGGCTGAGTTGAGAGAGAGAGAGAGAGAGAGAGAGAGAGAGAGAGGAAGAAAGAGAGAGAGTCATAAGCGTCAAGAAGACTGGGCAAAGTTTAAAGGAGACGGGACGCTGAAAGAGTGACGTGGGAAAAAAAATGGTGTAAGTTTGAGAGAGAGAGAGAGAGAGAGAGAGGAGGGAATGGGAAGAGAGAGTCGGAGAGACTGGGAAGGGGAGAAGGAGGAGAAACAAAGATGAAAGATTAGGAAAGGCAGGTGTGTGTGTGTGAGAGAGAGAAAAAAAAAAAAAAAAGAGAGAGAGAGGAATAGGATTAGTGAGATAGGTAAGAAAAAGATCGGCACAAAGAGTAAAGAAGATAGATAGATAGATGGATGGAAACAGACAGACAGACAATGAAGAACCATCCGTTATTCATGTAAGGCAAGTTGACGAGTGAAAAAACTGAAAAAAAAACACAAAGAAAAAAAAGAAAACAAGATGGATGCCAAGCCCAGACTTAGAGGGAGATCCGCAACATTTCTTCCAACTTCACCTATAAATTCTTCAGCCCGAGAGAGGGAGAGAGAGAGAGAGAGTTATATAAGGTTAGATACACAGCCTAAGGTCCTTGCTAGGTGGACTGACCTTAAAATTAATAAGAGTATCCTCCACCTGTGTAAATGAGAGGGGGAGAGAAAGCAAGAGAGAGAGAGAGAGAAGTAAAACTGAAAAAATGAGAGAGGGTGAGGGAGGAAGGGAGAGGCAAAGTAAAGGGAGAGAGAGGGAGAGGCAGAATGAAGGAAGATAGACAGACATATAAAAAGAGAGAGAGCGAGAGAGAGAGACGGGGGTCAGGGGGAGGAAGGGAGAGGTCATACTGTATAAAGAAAAATAGACAATAATGTAAAGAGAGAGAGGGAGGGGGGAGGGAGGAGAGGCAAAAGAGAGAGAGAGAGAGAATTATATGACGGCTTCCCAACTTTAACTTAGGCCGGGATTTGGGGGCCCTTTTTTTTTGTGGGGGGGAGTGATTTTTCGTCCTATTTATTTCCTTTCTTTTTAATTTTAAAGTCAAGGTACGTCTCTCTCTCTCTCTCTCTCTCTCTCTCTCTCTCTCTCTCTCTCTCTCTCTCTCTCTTTCACCGGGCAGCTCCACACCCCAGTAATATCAGTGCCACCACATGAAGGCATCCCTCTCCAGCATCCAACACCTGTGATTGAGGCAGGTGTGAGGGATAGGTAGGCAGGTGTGAAGGATAGGTAGGCAGGTGTGAAGGATAGGTAGGCAGGTGTGAGGGATGGGTAGGCAGGTGTGAAGGATAGGTAGGCAGGTGTGAAGGATAGGTAGGCAGGTGTGAAGGATAGGTAGGCAGGTGTGAGGGATGGGTAGGCAGGTGTGTAGGTGTGGAGGAGGAAAAAAGGTGATATCTTACTATTGAAGTGTAATATAATCTTCCCCCCTCCCCTCCCCTCCCCTCCCCTCCCCATCCATCTCCCCAACCTGTCTGTCATCGTGACCAATACGTATCTCGTTTCTCTCTCTCTCTCTCTCTCTCTCTCTCTCTCTCTCTCTCTCTCTCTCTCTCTCTCTCTCTCCTCTTTTTCTTCCTCCCTCCCTCCCCTCTTTCATCCTTTCCTCATTCATTCTGTGTCTCTATTTCTTCACTTCTTTCCTCCCTTCCTTCCTTCATTTCTTTCCTCCCTTCCTTCATTTCCCTCCTCCCTTCACTTCTTTCCTCCTCTCTTCCTCCCTCCCAAGTCAGATGGAATACCGTACAATCAATCAGACTTCTTTCACCTCCCTCCCTCTCTCTCCTCCTCCTCCTCCTCCTCCTCCTCCTCCTCCTCCACCACCCTTTTTATGTCTCGTCGCTTCTCTCTCTCTCTCTCTCTCTCTCTCTCTCTCTCTCTCTCTCTCTCTCTCTCTCATGTCTCCCATATTCCCCTTTCCTTCATTTTTCCTTCCATCATTCCTTCATTCTTCCCCTTTTTCATTCCTTCTCCCCCTCCTTTCCTCTCTGGACAAATGACCTAAGGTAAGTGACCATTTTCGTCCTCCCTTGTGAATATAACCTTCCCTCTCTCCCTCCTTCCTTCCCTTTCTTTCCTCCCTCTCTCCCTCCCTCCCTCCCTGCTGTTTCTCTCTCTTCCTCTGTTCCCCATTCTCCATCTGTTTTTTTCTCTCCTTTCCTTCCTTTTCGTACTATTTCCCTCCTTCCCTCCCTCGCTGTTTCTCCTTCCCTCCCTTTACTCCCCCTTTTCAATTCTCCCTCCCTCCACATTTTTTTTCTCCCTTTTGGATCAACACCGTACCCCTCCCTCCCTCCCTCCAGCATTGTCATTCTCCCTCCCTTCTTCCACCACTGCTACCTCCCTTCCCCTCTCACTCCACCTCTCCTTTCCCCTCTCCCTTCTCCTCTCACTCCTCCTCTCCCTTCTCCTCTCACTCCTCCTCTCCCTTCTCCTCTCCCGTCTCCTCTCACTCCTCCTCTCGCTTCTCCTCTCACTCCTCTTCTCCCTTCCCCTTGCACTTCTCCTCTCCCTTTCCCTCCTCTCCCCTTCCCTCCTCCCCTCCCTTAAGTCAGTTCTAATAAATTTTCTTCAAATATACAAGTGTTCATCATCATATGCATGGGATGGGTAGGATCCAGAGTCTCCATTAACTCTTTCAGTACGAGGACTCTCTCTCTCTCTCTCTCTCTCTCTCTCTTTGTGTGTGTGTGTGTAAACCAAAAATTCAAGCAATTTTTATCCGATTTTATCCAGACTTGGTGGGCGGATTGACCTATGGAGAAGAATAAGTCAAAGGTGAAGGTCACATGGCAAAGTCAGCCTAAACATTTTTTTATCCTAATTACTCCAAACTTGATCATAAGATAGAGGAGAGGGCAAAGGAGTAAAGGATATGGATTTTATGAACGGTCAGAGGTCAAGGTCAAAGATGGGGGTCACACGGCAAGGTCAACTAAGTTAATTTGAATCCGATTTTGCCCCAACTTGGTGGAATGGTTGAGGTCCAGGTTGATTGATGGGTGGGGGTAGTGCTCTGTGAATGCCCCTTATTCTTGTTCTTCTTTTTCGTCGTCTTTTATTATTATTATTATTATTATTCCTATTCTTATTCTTCTTGTTCACCCTCTTTTTTCTTCTTCTTAACCTTCAGATGCTTTAATTCAGCTCAGTTATTAATGGGGTTATTCATACATCAAAGCTGACCCATGGAGAGAGAGAGAGAGAGAGAGCCAAAGTCACCGTAGCGTAACTTGAAAAATATATAATTCTTTTCAAAGCTTCGTTTAAAATTTTGCTCACAAATTACCTGGGGACTTGGCAGAGAGAGAGAGTTTGTAATGAGGTAAAAAGACAAATAGGTGCCTTTATGAATAATTAAATATAGATAAATGTACGGGTATATAGTTACACACACTCACACACACACACACACACACACACACACACACACACACACACACACACACACACACATGTACGTACCGGATAACAGGTACTGACAGGTATTTTATATTCGACACATCAAACTTTCTGCCTCCTTACAGAATTTCTCTCTCTCTCTCTCTCTCTCTCTCTCTCTCTCTCTCTCTCTCTCTCTCTCTCTCTCTCTCTCTCTCTCTCACCTTTTTCCTCCCCTCTCCTCTCCACATCTCCTCTCATCACCTCTCCTCCCCTCCCCTCCCCTCCCCTCCCCTCCCCCCTTTCCCTCCTTCACTTCTCCCCTCCCCCCAGTACACTTGCTTCTCTTGTCCCCTCCTCCCCATCCCATGTAATCTCCCCTCCCTTCCCCCTCTCCATTCCTCCCTCCTTTTCTGTCAGTTCCCCTTCTCTTCTCTCCTACGTCTATCCTTGTCTTTAACTGATAGATTAATGTTGTTAGAGGGATGGAGTGGAGAGGTATTTGATTCAGAGAGGTCAGTGTGAGCTGGGAGCAGGGCAGTGAAATGGCGCGGGACAGGGCGACATGGAGGCGAATTATTTGTGGCCACCCCCTACAGGATTAAGGCTTCTGGCAATAGATAGATAGTTATAACCTTCCCTATACCAAACAGCCACGAAAGGACTGACAGGCCTATTGCTGTTTGCTTTCCTTTGTACCCCTTTATTCTTTCTCTTCCCTACCTTTCTTTTCCGCATACATTGTTCTCTCTCTCTCTCTCTCTCTCTCTCTCTCTCTCTCTCTCTCTCTCTCAACAAGTGTAATCCTCTTACTTGCCCACCTCTTGAGGGAGGGAGGAGGATTAGGAGAGAGAGAGAGAGAGAGAGAGCGGGGGGGGGGAAGGGGGGGTGCATGAATGTAGTGATGTTAAGTTAATGTGTGTGTGTGTGAGAGAGAGAGAGAGAGAGAGAGACATTACTACCCTTATTAAGTGATTCGGCCTTAACATTAATTGGAAGAATTTCTAATTGCACAAGTTTCAGAATAGCATAACTCTCTCTCTCTCTCTCTCTCTCTCTCTCTCTCTCACACACACACACACACACACACACACGCACACACACAAAGTAACACACTCTTGTTAGGATGAAAATAAATGCAGAAAATGTTATAGGAAAGCTAGAAAGAAGTACTAAAAAATAAAAATGTGAGTATAGAGACTTAAAATTAATACCGGTTGTGGTAGTCGAACACCATCCACTCACTCGATGTCGTGCTGCCTACTGGTAACTCAGCACTGAGTGTCAAGCCAAATGATGGTTTCCTGTGCTCTAGAGAATCGTGTACTAGGCTGATGAATGATAAAAAGGAAATTGCCGCCTGGTGGTTTAGTGGGTTACGTCTCTCTGATCTTTATAGGTTATTAGGGTGCAAGTCCATTTTTTTTTAATGCAAGAAAGAAGGAAACAAAGGCCTGGAGTTTAGGGTTTACTGCCTCCTTAATGCTGCTCAGGGGTTAGGGAGGATGGTCACTTGCCTTTTATGTGCGAATTTAAGTATATATACCGATACTGCTTTTTTTCCCTTTTTTATTAGTTGTGATATTTTGAAAAGTAGGATGAGAGGGAGATTTTATGAGAGCGAAGGCGGAAGAGAATGATCGATATTTTAAGAGAGAGAGAGAGAGAGAGAGAGACATTAATTAGAGGAACAAGGGAGTTGGTTGAGTCATAACACACTTCATTTCTCTCTCTCTCTCTCTCTCAGTATTTCCTCCCTCCCTCCTCTCTTATTCCCTTCATCATCGCTCTCATTTCCTTACCTCCCTCTCCCCCCTTTTTTTTTTGTCTTACCGTATGTAGGTAGACAAACAAACCGATGATATAGATAGCTGTAGATAGATAGATGGATAGATAGATAAATAAATGGACATAAATGAAAGTAGAATAACTGATATGGATGTGGTACTAGATAGATGAGTATTTACAGGTAGACAGATAGATAGATAGAAGCATTTAGATGGATAGATAGAACTGTACAATAGCTATCAGATGGATGACAATTGTTTTAGAGTACGATAGACTGAGATAGGCGGATAGATAAATAAATAGATAGGAGAATACCTGTGTAATCTCGATATACTATTAGACACGTGGAATAAATGCTAGGTGCATATTAAATACGTGAAATACATACTAAATACGTGAAATACATAGCCTACTAAATACATTGAATACATACGACATACGTGAAATACATGCTACATACATGAAATACATACTAAATACGTGAAATACATACCACAAAGCTACGTGAAATACATATATACTACATACGTGAAATACATAGTGAATACGTGAAATACATACTATATACGTGAAATACATACTGAATACGTGAAATACATATATACTGAATACGTGAAATATATACAGCATACGTGAAATACATACCTTTACTACATCCGTGAAATACACAGTACATACATGAAATACATACCAATTACGTGAAATACATGCTACATACATGGAATACATACTTCATACCTGAAATACATACTACATACGTGAAATACATGCTAGGTTGGTGTGTGGATGAGCTTTGTTGGATGAGTGGATGGTTATGTGGATGAGCGTGGAGGAAGAGGAGTGACTTCAGATAAAGAAGGACGTGAGAAGTTAGTTAATGAGCTTAAATGGGGGTAATTGTGGTAGTTGTGGTGGTGGCGGCGGTGGTGGTAGTTGTCGTGGTGGTGGTTGGGGTTGTGGGGGACGTTATGATGATGATGGTGGTGGTGGTAGTGGTGGCGGCGGTGGTGGTAGTTGTGGTGGTTGGGGCTGTGGGGGACGTTATGATGATGATGGTGGTAGTGGTGGCGGCGGTGGTGGTAGTTGTGGTGGTTGGGGCTGTGGGGGACGTTATGATGATGATGGTGGTAGTGGTGGCGGCGGTGGTGGTAGTTATGGTGGTGGTGGTTGGGGTTTTGGAGGACGTTATGATGGTGGTGGTGGTAGTGGTGGCGGCGGTGGTGGTAGTTGTGGTGGTTGGGGCTGTGGGGGACGTTATGATGATGATGGTGGTAGTGGTGGCGGCGGTGGTGGTAGTTATGGTGGTGGTGGTTGGGGTTGTGGAGGACGTTATGATGGTGGTGGTGGTAGTGGTGGCGGCGGTGGTGGTAGTTGTGGTGGTTGGGGCTGTGGGGGACGTTATGATGATGATGGTGGTAGTTGTGGCGGCGGTGGTGGTTGGGGTTGTGGGGAACGTTGTGATGATGATGATGGTGGTGTGGTGATGATGATGATGGTAGGAGGCAGTGGTAAAAAAGTAAGTTGTATAAGTAGAAGTGATTTGGATGATGAAAAATACTTTGATGGCTGTAGTGATGATGATGGTAGTGGTGTTAATGATATAATTTCATGGTGATAATGATGATGATGATATTGAAGATGATATTGAGTATTGAAGAGGGTGACGTTGAGAGGAGCTGATGATGATGATGATGGTGATGATGATTATGATAAAGAATATAGTGAGTAATGAAGATGGTGACATTAAGAGGAGCTGCTGATGGTGATGATCTGGTGAGAGTGGTGACGATCAGTGATGATATAGTGATAATGATGATGATTATAGCAATTGGTGAGTAAATGATGATAATTGATGGTGGTAGTGGTGAATAGTGATGTTAGTGGTGATTAGTAATGGTATTTGTGGTGGTAGTGGTGATTGGTGATGGTAGTGGTGATTAGTAATGGTATTTGTGGTGGTAGTGGTGATTGGTGTTGATAATGGTGATGATTGGTGGTGGTAGTGGTGATGATTGGTGGTGGTAGTGGTGATTGGTGGTGATAATGGTGATGATTGGTGGTGGTAGTGGTGATTGGTGGTAATAATAGTGATGATTGGTGGTGGTAGTGGTGATGTTTGGTGACGGTAGTGATAATTGGTGGTGGTGATAGTGGTGGTGATGACGCTCCTGAACTATGATAATTAGTGGTGACTGAGAATGCAATAATTAAAGACTTCATTCCACCCACTCACCATGCTCTCTCTCTCTCTCTCTCTCTCTCTCTCTCTCTCTCTCTCTCTCTCTCTCTCTCTCTCTCTCTCTCTCTCTCTCTTTCTCTCTCTCTCTCTCTCTCATTCATGCTTATCAAAATATCTCGCACTCTTCCCTGTCTCTTGTCAGGAGGAGAAGAGGCGGAGGAAGGAAAGAAGGAGGGAGGGAGGGAGGAAGGAAGGAAGGAGGGCGGGAGGAAAGAAGGATGGATGGAAGGAAAACAAAAAGACGCGAAAAGATAAAGTGCAGATGAGATGATGACAGAGAGAGAACAAGATGAAGTGGGAGGAGAAGGAAGAAGAAGGTAATTGAATAAAAACAGATGGAAGAAAGAGGAAGAGGAGGAGGGCCAGAGGGAGAAGAAGAAGATTGCGGAAAGGAAAGGGAGTGAAGACTAAGAAGATTGGAGGGGAGAAGGAAGAGAAGGAGAGTGACATGATTAAGTATATTATTCTGATTGTAAGGCTTAGTAGTGGAAGGTGAGTTGAACTGATAGCTACTCTCATTATTATACCCGGTATTATATCACTAATCATTTAAGTAATAATAATAATAATAATAATGATAATAATAATAACAGTAAAATAATAATAGTAATGATTAGTAATAATAATAACACAATAATTAAAACTTAAATGGTCACTCATAATTGGGAGGAAGAATGAAAGGAGGAGGTAGACGAAGAGGAAGACTGAGAAAGAAGGAAGAAAAAAATAAAGAAAAGAATATTTTAATGGGACGAGGAGGAGGAAGATGGAGGAAAAGGAGGAGGAGGTGGAGGAAGGAGAAAAATAATAATAATAATAATAATAATTGTAATAATAAGGGGTAGAAGAATAGGAACACAGGAAGAGAAAGAAGAAGAGTGAGAGAGGAAGGAGGGAGAGATGAGATGGTAATTAACACTATTACCCTACTTAAGGAAGTTAATAGTCAAAGTTGAGAGCTGCCCAAATTATCACCATCTCATAATTCCACTATCATTATCTATCTCTAATTACGCCATCATCATCTTGCTATCTCTAATTGCCCTATCATTATCTTACTGTCTCCCTTGCTCTCTCACCTGGCAGATCCCTAACCCCTTATCAACTCAGATGATGGCCAGGTGTAGTCAGAATGGAGGGTTGCTTTGACTAGTGACCAAGGAGACTCATTCCCTACCTCATAACTAAGGCAGATTGGAGGGTTGGTTTGACTAGTGACCAAGGAGACTCATTCCCTACCTCATAACTAAGGCAGATTGAAGGGTTGATTTGACTAGTAACCAAGGAGACTCATTCCTGCCTCATAACTAAGACTTGGCTTTCCCCTGTTTTCACTGTTTCATATTTGTATTTATAATTGATTTCTTGGAAGCATGAAATTTTTTGTTTTTCTGTTTTTTGCACACACATACACAGGTTCTCTCTCTCTCTCTCTCTCTCTCTCTCTCTCTCTCTCTCTCTCTCTCTCTCTCTCTCTCTCTCTCTCTCTCACACAGACACACTCACACACACACACACACGTTTTTATGGTCACACTCAAAGCAAACATCGGTGTGTATGTTTGGGTAAGGAAGTTAACGACAGACCACACAGACCTTACGAGCCTCTCCAGGTGGTCTGTCCTTAACGCCTTCTCTCTGACGGCTTATTTTTTTCGTCCAGTTTGTTCTTGCAAGTGAGAGACGATTTTATTGAGCTGTGGAAGAGGCCTTTATTAGGGAAAGTATGCATGGAGGTCGGTTTTTTCCGTTCTAAAATACTGTCTAAGCTAAATAAATTCGTCTGGAAATATAGGATTAAAATAATAATAATAATACTTGTCGTAGTAGTAGTAACAGTAGAAATAGTTATAGCAGTAGTTGTAGTATTAGAAGTAGTAGTAGTGTAGGTGGTGGTGGTGGTTGTATTAATAGAAGTAGTAGTAGTAATAGCCCCAGGTTCATCTGTAACAAATACAGTGGACTGCAGGCTGAAGTTGCCTTTCTCTGACCATCCTCCTTTTGTGGGATAGGGAGGGGGATGAGGAACATGTATATAAGCGGACAGTGAATCCCCCTTGTTAAATCAGTGCCACCACGTGAAGGCGTCCCCATCCATTTAGTAAAGGGATTAAAGAAGGCTGTATCTAACCCTTCCAGTTCGAAAACCGTCTCAAGGAGCTGAGTATAATCGTCTGGAGGCAGCAATGAATAGAAGGTGAATTAGAATGTATAACGCGTCCTCGGGGGAATGGGGAAAGGCTCTCAGAATGTATAGGATGGTACGGTGGTAGGAATGGTGAATAATGTACGAGAGTTGTGGTGGTGAAGGGGATGAGGAAGGATGGTTAGATCAGGGATATATTTGGTAATGGTTATACTAATGGTTATATTATTACGCTCTTGAGTTTAGGATATGCTTTGGGTGTGATAAGAGATAGACAGGTAGGTGTGTAGATAGATAGACAGGTAGTTAGGTACTGATCGATATGTAGGTAGGTACGTATATAGATAGATAGATATATAGGTAGATGGGTAGGCAGGTTGATAGATAGGTAGGTAGTTGGGAAGGCAGAGAGAAATAGAGCCAGAATGGGAGAGTGAGTGAGTGAAAGTGCTTTTTGCGTAATATGTGTGAGTAGAAGAGAAAGTCAGTTGTCTGTATGTAAGAAAGGTTGTGTGTGTGTTTGTATGTGTGCGAGCATCTTACTTTATCTGTTTCTCTCCTCCTCCTCCTCCTCCTCCTCCTCCTCCTCCTCCTCCTCCTCCTCCTCCTCCTCCTCCTCTTCCTGTGACCTTTGACCCTTTCCTCCTCCCATTAAAGGTCATCCAAGAACTCAATCAGCGAGAGAGAGAGAGAGAGAGAGAGCGCCTTGATATCTTCTCCAGCTTCCTCCCTTCACAGTTGTTGAAAGATGGATGGCATGAATGATGAATAAGAGGGAGTGAATAAATGAATGCATGGCTCATTTCACGGGGTGTTGTGTGTGGGTTTCTGGATTTTGTACATTATATTTATTGAGCTGGGAAGTAGGGTTGGGATGATGATGATGGTGATATGGTGATGATGTGGTGGTGGTGGTGATACGCAGACTCATAAACCATGCTGACTCTCTCTCTCTCTCTCTCTCTCTCTCCCCACTATATATACACTACCGAAGGAAACTCCAGCCCGGAAGGATTCCATTAGTGACTCCTCCTCCTTCTCCTCCTCCTCCTAGCTTTGCATGACCAGGATTAATAATAGTAATGATAATAATAATAATAACAATGATGATGATGGTAGTAGTAGTAGTAATAGTAGTAGTAGCAGAAGCAGTAGTAGTAGTAGAAGTAGTAGTAATAGTAGTAGTAGTAGAAGTAGCAGTAATAGTATGAGGACTTTATAACGCAAAAACTTCTTAATTTTCTCCCGCAATATTTTCTTAGCGTTCATTATGCAGCTTCCGGCACGGGGTTCACTCTTACTTCCTTCTCATTATTCTCTTATTACGGAGAGAGAGAGAGAGAGAGGGAGGGAGGGAGAGAGGAGTGTAAAGGAACTATTGAGATACATGATGTTAGACAGGAATTATGGAGGGCATTTGTCCTTGGTGCCTTAAGGGTAGTAACGAGGCAGGCTTGGCACACACACACACACACACACACACACACACACACACACACACACACACACACACGAGGTTAACTTGGCTCCACAGAAATAGGAAAACTGCCAGAATGTGGGGAAGGAGTAGTACACACACACACACACACACACACACACATGTACATCTTGTGTGGGATTTTTTTTTTTTTTTATCATCGGAAGGCATAGGTCACATGTCGGGGTCAGAGGGTGTGGGGGTCACTGTGTTGTCTCAGCACCTTCTTTGGTTTTTTTTATTTGTTTTTATTTTCGCACCTGTCTCACACTGCCACACCTTTGCCACGCCTCCACACACCTCCATTTATTGCCACACCTCACTGGCACATTTCCACTCCTCATTGACATCCGCACTCCCACTCCTATTTATTTGACTTACACACACATACACACACACACACACACACACACACACACACACAGAGTAGTAGTAGTATTAGCAGTAATGGTAGTAGTTGTTGTTGCAGTACTAGTACCGTACCTGATAATATTATCATTATTGGTTGTAGTAGTAGTAATGATAATAATAATGTTAATAATAATAAAGTAATGGTAATGAAATAATCAGCTAATAAATAAGGTAAAAATAAAAATAAACTTCCTGGTGGCGCTGAGTTAATTTTGCCAGCACTGGAAGGGTTAGGGAGCGTTTTTTTTTTTTCCCCTTTATGCTTTGGTTGGCCTTTGGGAGGGAGCCAGAATGTCCCCAAGGCCTGAATAATGAAGGGAGTGATGTATGGACCCAGGCACTGTGATACTTTTATGAGAGTTTTCCCTGTCTCTGGTTTACGTTTTCTGTTTTTAAAGGTATCGTCTGTCTATCTATCTTTTACGTTTTCTGTTTTTAAAGGTTTAGTCTGTCCTAGTTTTGAAAGGGATAGGATGATGGTCATGGTGGTGGTGGTGATGATGATGATTTTGATAAGGATAATGCTGGTGGTAGTAATGTACACACACGCATACAGAGAGAGAGAGAGAGAACAACGTAGTCGAGAAAACATACGAACACATAACCTTGCACCAGACCCACCCCATTAAAAGGCTAAAATATTGCACACACACACACACACACACACATTTTTTTTCTCTCTCTCTCGTATGAACATAGTAAACATTATATTCATTATAGAATCTGAACCTATTACTATAGCAGTGATGATGATACAAGTGCTGTATTTTAAATTGTAATGTGGAAGTAATGCAGTATTTAGTATTAGGCTATTATTATTATCATTATTATTATTATTATTATTATTATATGACAGTACTGTTGTTATTATTAGTCGCTTAAAGGCCGCCGGTGGCCCTCGCTCGATGTCAGGTCAGTTCCTATTTTCAGTCGAAAGTTAACAGAAATTTGAATTACTCATGCCGTGAGCGAGACGGAGTGAGGAACTTTCCCTTATTTTTATCCTGCTGGGACACCTGTTGCGAAGAGGGGGGGGAGGGTAGTTGTGTTTGGTATTGTACTAAATTATCCTGTAGCATAATATATAGTACCGGTATATAATTTTAGGAGTATAAGGAGGGAGGAAGGAGAGGCAAACGATAATACAACACGCCACTGTTCTCTTGTCATGCTGGTAATTTTAATGCTGGACCAAGGACTAATCCATCCCCTCCACTAAAAGCAAATGCTAAATTTGAAGCAGAAGGCCAGAAATGAGTCTTAACTCGGGAATCGGTGGCCCGATTGGCCTGGAAATTGTTTTATTCTTCAAGATAGAGCATTTTAAGGGTCCTTGCTGTAACAAACATTGCGTTTCGTTGCACCGTTTTTGCTGTTACGGTGACAAACAAACATACATACAGAAATCAGATCATTAAGAGAGATTATTGTTTTCCTTTTTATTATGATTATTATGGTATCGTCGTGTAGGTCCAGTGTGTTGGTTTTAGTTTAATCTAACGTAAACTAATTTCACCTCACTTCACCTATGACCTATTAGACCCAGGTAACTTTAAACCGCGTCTAGCATAACAACCAAATCTAATGTAAGCTAATTTAACCTAACTTAACCTTAACCTGACCCAATCTAATCTAATCTGACCAGGATAACTTTATGGCACACGTCAGTAGCCAACGCGACTCACATAAAGTTTAGATTAATCCAGGTAAAAGCTGCCTTACTGCGTTTTGTGAGGCGGGTCATGGGTGGGTGGGGGGGGGAGCTGAGGAGGAGGGGGAGAGGTGGGAGGGAGTGGGAGGAGAGGGGTGGAGGAGGAGAGGAAAGATGGATGAGGAGAGAGGTGTAGAGTTGGGGTAGGGGATGGAAGAGAGGGGAACTGAGGGAGAGGGTAGGAAGAGGGGAAAGATAGAGAGTCAGGGATAAATGGAAGATGGAGGAATAGGGGTGAGTTAGAGAGAGGGATTATTGGGGGAAGAGAGGGAGGACGGGGATAGAGGCTGAGAGGGGAGGGTATGGGGGAGAGAGAGGTAAAGGAACAGAAGAAGGAAAGAGGAGAAAGTGAAGGAAGGAATGGGAAGAGGAGGGAGACGTAATGGCAAAGGAGAGGTTGAGGAGGGGGTAGAGAAGGGAGTGGTAGGGAGGTGGGGGGAGGGGGAGGAAGAGGTGGTGAAAAACAGAAGAGAACTTTGGGGAATGGAGAGGTGAAGGGGGAGGATGCAAAAGTTAGGAGAGGGATGCGGAGGAAGGAGATGCAGTAAGGAATTAGATGGGGGTAAAGGTTGTATATAACTGGAGGAGGGGAGAGGGAAGCAGGATAGGGGGGAAGGGGAAATGGGAAGGATGGGGGGAAGAGAAGGTGAGAGGGAAGGGAAGAGCAGGTGAGAGGAAGCGCAAGAGGGGGAGTTTTGTTTGTAGGGGAGGGATGGGGGGCTATGTATAGAAGAATGGGGTGAACAGGAAGCGTAGTATGTATGGGGAGGGAGAGGGATCGGAAGGACTGGTAATACTGTGGGTGGGGTTATGGGGTGGGGGAATAAATCACACTCATTGAACATTACTTCTTCTTCACTGTGAGCGATGTCCTTTTATTCTTGCTAAACACACTCCAATAACCGACTTATAAACGCCTGTCATACAGGCCGAATGAAACAGGAAACGGAAAGAATTAAGTGAAAAAGAAGTCGCCTTGGTCAGTGGCTATGTTTACATTCATGCCAGGTTTGGTGAGCATCTGGGTTTCACGGGCGGTAATAAGTATAATATAGAAGGTATTACACCCGTACTGGAGGAGGTGTGTGTGTGTGTGTGTGTGTGTGTGTGTGTGTGTAGAGGTGTGGCTGTGGGTATAGGTTTGGATGTAAAGTGCAGATGTGTGTGTGTGTGTGTGTGTGTGTGTTTAGAGATGTGGATGTAGTGTGGGTATTGTGTGGGTGTAATGGGTGTGGGGACAAGGGTATGTTGAAGTGATCGACAAGTCATATTGGCATCAGCTGATTGGATGTAAACAAACATTTAATTAAATAATCAACGCCCCTACACACACAGAACCGCCTTCTGAGAGAGAGAGAGAGAGAGAGAGAGAGAGAGAGAATGTTACTAGAGTAGGCTATATGTATTCTGGATATGTATATCAGAAAATACATACATGATGGAGAGAGAGAGAGAGAGAGAGAGAGAGAGAGAGAGAGAGAGATGGATACACAAACTACACCTAACTTATGGTCCCAGCGAGGGAGAGAGAGGAGGGAGGGTTACATTGATATACTGGCCAGACGGAGAGAGAGAGAGAGAGAGAGAGAGAATGTGAGTGAACGTTACGGGAAAGAGGAGGAAAAAGAAATAGTAAAGGAATTAAAGTCAGGAAGAGAGAGAGAGAGAATGTGAGTGAACGTGACTGGGAAGAGGAGGAAAAAGAATGAGGAAGGGAATTTAGTTAGAGAGGGGGGAGGGGGGAAGAGAGAGAGAGAGATAAGGCTGTGGTGTGAGTTGGGGTAGTTGTGTTTAAGATGATTGTGGTCGTTAAGAGATGATTGTAGTGATGAAGAAACAACTGCATTATAAAGTCTTCACTCTTATGGCTTCTTATTTTATTCTTGCAAGATGCCTTTGTTTAGAAAATGATAGAGCTACTTTAATATGCTGCTAGACACGTAGAAGTGCTTTGGAAAGGAGGGAGAGCCATAGTATTGTCTTATTCTGTCATTGAGGTACCGGGAATGTGCTTGAAAAGAAAGAAAATCACTGAGAAGTTAAAGTAATGAACTACAGAATGTGACGAAAAATAAATAAATACATAAATACACTCAGACTGAAGGGGTTACGTACGAGAGGCCTTATTTAACTTGCATAAAATCGTCAGGAAGTAGGAAGTATTAAATCTAAAAGAGTGTAGAATTTTTCAGTATAGATCTGTACTTTTATCGTGTGTGTGTGTGTGTGTGTGTGTGTGTGTGTGTGTGTGTGTGTGTGTATAATGTCTGCCTGTCTCCCTGTATGGCTGTCTGCATTCTATCTTTGCTAGTCTGTGTATGTCTGTGTCTCTGTATTATTAGTCAGTCTGATTGTGTATCCAATTACACAGTAAGGAATGGGATAGTTGTGATGAAAATTTATTGTAATGTTCCAAGTGATCCAGAGATAATGATGGGATTAAATTATGGTGAAGGTATTGGTACATCATCATTATTATTATTATTATTATCATCATCATCATCATCATCATCATCATTATTCCGGCTATATTTTCGTCTGCCTCTGTGAGCAGGATTTGCTGAAAATATTGAAACACTCGGTGCTACAGACCGTCATGGTAGTTGTGGTTTCTTATTTAAAAAAAAAGAAGGAAAAAAAAAAAAAGTGAAGCATGTATCGCATTTGACAACAACGAAATTACCATAAACCTCGCTAAAGCGTCCTTATAATCACTGTAAAATGATGGTGATAATAATAGTAATAATAAAACCAACCAGTAGCATCAGCGGGGATTGTGTGGTAGCGACACCTGGCAACTACGCGTGACGTCATAAGCCTCTGTTTACATTGGCGCGGTCGTTCTCCAGTGGCATTTTTTTTTTTTTTTTTTTTTTTTTTTTTTTTTTTAAGGGGCATGTTAACACTGAGCTTCTACGACTCAATTTTACCGTAATTTATCGCCTCTGGTTAACCAGAATAAATTACTTACTGCATAGTAATGATTCTTTTATTCTCATTGCTTTTGTTTTTTTCTTTGCTGATCTTTATATTCTGTTTTTAGGGTTCTTTTTATTGTTTATTTTATTTCATTTTGTTTTCTTCCAGTATTTCTGTTATTTTACTGATAGATATTCTGTTGATGGTTTGTGTATATCTTTGTTTACTGACATACTTTCTTTATTGCAGGTAAGGCGACATCCGGGGGTCCTTGAAGGTGAGAGAGAGAGAGAGAGAGAGAGAGAGAGAGAGAGAACCCATTTTTTTTCTCTCTCTCTGAACAGCTATTCTTTTGTGCCATAGTTTAATGTTTTATTTATTTGTATTTTGGTGGGGCATTGTTTTTACATTTTTTCTGTTATCATCATATATCATGGTCCTGCTTCTTCTTCTCCTCTTTCTCTTTCTCATTCTCCTTCTTCTCCATCATCATCATTATCATCATCATCATCATCATCATCATCATCATCATCATCATCACCAGCACCACCACTACCACTATACACGTAGGTAGTTACTGAGTTATGGTGGCCGTATAAATGAAGGAGTAATGTAGGTATATAGTGTGACAGGTGTGTTTATTGCTAAAGGTAATCAGGTAATGGTAGACATAGAGGATCATTATG
This sequence comes from Coenobita brevimanus, assembly GCF_032717465.1. Taxonomy (NCBI): domain Eukaryota; kingdom Metazoa; phylum Arthropoda; class Malacostraca; order Decapoda; family Coenobitidae; genus Coenobita; species Coenobita brevimanus. The sequence continues at coordinate 1,279,688 of NC_136991.1, forward strand.
TATTTTGCCCCAAGGATAATGAGATGTGTGTGTGTGTGTGTGTGTGTGTGTGTGTGTGTGTGTGTGTGTGTGTGTGTGTGAAGTTACTACAGTACATCTCCACACCGCACCACTTTATGCTGCTTTAGACTCCACCATAACACAGCACTGAATAACACACACCATAACAGAGTACCACACCACACCACCCTGCACCATATTAAAACACAGCACAGCACCCTACACCATAGCACACCACACCACCGTAACACAGAATACCACACCACGAAGCACAGCACAACACAGGATAGCACATATCACACCACACCATAACACAGCCTACCACAGCACCCCACACCATAACAAAGGACAACACAACACTGGATAGCAGACACCACACTATACCGTAACAGTCTCCCACACCACACCGCCATAACATAGAGTAGCACAGCACAGCACACCATAACAGTGCACAACATAACACAATATACCACAGGATAGCACACACCACACTACATCATAACAGTCTCCCACACCATAGCACCCCCCACCATACCACAGCCTTCCACAGCACAGCACAGCAATCACCAACACATAGTCCTTTTTATGTAGAAAAATTTTAACACCAATCTTGTTTTCACTCGTTTTCGATTTTCTTATCCCTTGCAATTCCTCTCTGTGTCTGTTTCTATCTACTCGCACGTGTCCATCTGTTTGTCTGTCTGTCTGCCGTCTCTCTCTCTTCCCCGAACCTTCTCCCATTTTTCCATTCCCGAAATATACCTGTAAACGGAGGGGAAAAAATACTATGTGTTGCTGGTGAATTTGTGGGGGTTGTTTTCTGTATGTCTGTCAGTCTGTTTATCTGTCTATGTTTCTCTGTATTTTCTGTCTGTCTGTCTGTCATTATATTCAAGCTACCTGTCTATCAATGTATCTATCTGTCTATTTGTATCATTCTAGCTACCTGTCTTAATGTATCTGTCCATCTGTCTTTATCAGTCTGTCGTTCTAGGTACCTCTTTATTAATGTATCCATCTATCTCTGTCTTTGTATCATTCTAACTACCTGTCTGTATCTCATTCTAACCAGCTACCTGTCTATCAGTGTATCTTTATCTCTGTCATTCTAACTGCCTGTCTATCAGTGTATCTATCAGTCTATTTATCTGTCCATCAATCTGCCTTTCTATCTGTCTATTGGCCTGTCTGCTCCCAAACTTCCATTTTCTTTCCTCTTCCGAAAACAGAAAAAAAAAAAATGCTGTTGTAAAGTTACCCTCTGGTTTTCCTATTTTATATTGGCTTCGTCTGTTTACCTATCTATCTGTCTATATATCTATCTCAGTTTCTTATCCTCTGTATCTGTGTATGTCTATCTATCGACTGTATCCATCTTCCCAAAACATTCTCCCCCCTACTCCTTCATCTATCTTATCCTGTATCTATGGACTATCAATCTTCATCCAAAACATTCTCTCTCTCTTTCTTTCATCTAAGCATATATTTAAGCTACGAATTACACAAAACATTTTTTTATAGTAATTGAGAAAGATAAAGGTGATGTGTAAATAAAATAAAAAAAATTAATTCCATACGTAGGTTGAAAATTAAATACAGTAAAATCCCTAAGTTACTTTTGTAATCCAGGAGCGTCCCTTCTATCTCTATGTATCTATCTGTTTATCTATCTGTGTTTGAAATCCCGGATCTTCTTTTCCATCTGTTTCTCTATTAAGCCACTTATATATCTATCTACCTTTTCCTTCTGCTCTTCAAACCTTCTCCATCTTCCTATTTATCTATCTTTATATCTATTTACCTTTTCCTTCTGTTCTAACCCTCCCCCGTCAACCTGTTTATCTATCTCTATCTATCTACCTTTTCCTTTTGCTTCTCAAACCTCTGTATCTACCAATTTATCTATCTCTATCTGTCTACCTTTTCCTTCTGCTCCTCAATTCTTCTCTGTGCCTTCCTGTTTATCTCTGTCTAGCCACCTTTTCCTTCTCACCCCTCTACCTGTTTATATGTATCTCTGTCTACCTGGCTACCTTTTCCTTCTCACCCCTCTACCTGTTTATCTACCTGTATATCTATCTACCTTTCCTGCTCGTCATACCTCCTCTCTCTTCCTTGATTAACACATACTGTAAAGAAATAAAATGCTAAAGAATTGTTTGCAAAGTTGAGATGAGCCTTCCCTCCCTCTGTTTTTTTACCTGTGGATCTGTTTGTCTATCTAACATTTCCATCTGTTCCCCAATCCTTCTGTTCATCCTTTACCACCACATACTGTAAATAGATAGATAAATAGATAAGATAGCAAAGAACTGGTTAAATTGTGGTGAGGCTTCTTTTCCATGTCTTCTCTTTGTATCTGCCTGTCTATCTATCTATCTATCTATATCTTTCTCTATATCTATCTACCCAGCTCTCACCCATACCTTCCATATATCCTTTTCTGTCACATACAGTAAATAAATACATGAATAGATTCCTTTCGATCTGTCTTATATTTGAATCTGTCTATCTGTCTGTCTGTATATCTACCTAACTTATCCTGCCCCCAGTCCTCCTATTCTTCCTTTACTATCACATACAGAACTTTTTATCTATCTATCACTCTATCTCTATCTACCCTATCCTGTCCCCAAACCTCCCATTCTTCCCTTGTTATCTCTCTCTCTCTCTCTCTCTCTCTCTCTCTCTCTCTCTCTCTCTCTCTCTCTCTCTCACACACACACACACACACACACACACACACAGTAAATAAAGAAATAGATAAATAAAGAAATATACTAAATAACCAGTTGCAAAATTGTGGGGAGACTTCCTTTCCATCTATCTATTTATCTGCATATTTATCTACCCTCTTCTCCCCATACCTCCCATTCTTCCTTTACTAACACATACAGTACAGTAAATCTATCAGTCTACAGCTCGACGCCCTAATCCCGCATAGGGTGGCCGCAGACAAAACGCCTCCAAGTCACTCTGTCACCCACCATTTGACTGCCCTCCCCCCCCACCTCTCACTCCCCCCTCCCTCATAAACAGAAAATAAAATAAATACTGAAGACATAGTTGCAAGATTGGATTGTGGCTTAGTTCAAGAGGCGACATAGCCTGGGACGCTGATCCTCTTTGCAGTATTCTTCAGTATCCCCTCCAGCCCCTGTAAACCTGTAAAGAAGATGGAAAGCTGGTTGAGAGAGAGAGAGAGAGAGAGAGAGAGAGAGAGAGAGAGAGAGAAATAGATGCGATAAAAATTAATTTGTGTGAATAAATTAGGGAGAGGGAAGGGAAGAGAATGAAATAGTAGATGGGAGGAGAGTATGAAAAATAATGTATGTGGAGAGAGAGAGAAACTAAATATGAGGCAACAAAGACAGCAACACGAGCAAGAGAGGAGATCACAACCAAACTTGGACGATAGATTTACATTGGCGATAGAGAGAGAGAGAGAGACGAAAAATGAAAGGAGAGGGGAAAGGTTAATATACTAGAGTTTGTTCCTTGAAGAAAATGGAACGTGGAAGATATATAGAAAATGGATGAAGGGAGACTAAAATAGAGTGTTCGGTCTCGTACTGAATGGTAAATAAATACATAAATGAATAAATAATCTTAGAGAGAACTGAAAAGCGAAAGGAGTGATATAATACGAATAACAGGAGTGAGATGTGGGACATTGATGGTCGTAGAAAATGGAACGTGGGTAATATAAACAGAAAATGGATGAGGGGAAGCTTAACTAGATCTTATTTAGTTTGCTCAGCCTGATATTTTACCTTCTTTGCTCTTTTCCTTAGGCCGTCAAGCTGCCCTGTCTCCAACTCACACACCCCTTACTCATATACCCCCCCATCCCACATATAACTCTTCACCCATCCCTCCATCTCATTCACTGTCTTCCCATCCCCCGGTCACCTTTCCACCTCACTCACATATACTCTCCTATTCAGTCTCAGATTCTCCATTCTTTCCACACGTCATCGAGTCATTCCCCTATGTCACTTCATTCCACTGTGTATTAGTATAGGGACATGGGGAATGCTAGTCTGCCTCAAATTTTATTTATTTTTATTTTTTTCATTAATATTTGAAAGTAGTAAAAAGTATATTAAAGCTTGTGTTTATTTTGGTATTAGGATCTAACTGGGGTGTAATGTAAGTGTTAAAGTGTAGGAGAGAGAGGGAGAGAGAGAAAATATCGGTGCTTCCCATGTCACTCTTGCTGGCAGGTAAATATTGGCGGAAGCAGGTGAGCCGGTGCATGACGCTCTCTCTCTCTCTCTCTCTCTCTCTCTCTCTCTCTCTCTCTCTCTCTCTCTCTCTCTCTCTCTCTCTCTCTCTCTCTCTCTCTCTCTCTCTCTCTCTCTCTCTCTCTCTCTCCCCAGACGAATTTATTCATAAAGGGAGGAATGATATTATTAGGACTTAATGAGAGCTTTGTTCAACTCTTCCAGTTCTTTTAAAATGTCTCCCTAGCTGAATAGCGCGCGCGTGTGCGTGTGTGTGTGTGTGTGTGTGTGTTTGTATTGTGTGCTAATGTGTGCCATTGCAGTGACAAGTATTCTTGGAGAAGACGTTCAAGTGTGTGTGTGTGTTCTCTCTTCGTTTCCTCCCCCTTCCAGAATCTCTCTCTTCCCTTCTCTTCTCTCCTCTCCTCCTGTCCTTCCTTCCCTTCCTTCGTCCTTTAATTCTTTTCCAGTCTCTTCCCTTCCTATCTCTTTTCTCCAATTCCCTTCATGTTTGCTTGCCTCTCTCTCTCTCTCTCTCTCTCTCTCTCTCTCTCTCTCTCTCTCTCTCTCTCTCTCTCTCTCTCTCTCTCGTACTCAAAGTCCCCCATTCTTCGTCCTATCTTTCATCTGTCCCATAATCTGTCCCCCCCCCCTCTCTCTCTCTCTCTCTCATTAATGTTTGTCGGCATGTAGGTATGTGAGTTCATATGCTTATTATGTCCATGTTTTTATGTCGGTTTACATGTGCATAACTTGGGCATGTGGATGTGTAATTTTATTTGCAGTTTGTGTGTGTGTGTGTGAGAGAGAGAGAGAGAGAGAGAGAGAGAGAGAGATGTTCGTGTATATTTATGCCCATGTGTTTATTATGTGTGTGCGTGCGTGCATGTGTATGCGCCTGTATTGTCGGTGTGTGCGTGTGTGTACCGTGTGTGTGTGTAACTCCAGCAGTGCATTGACCCAACACTTCCCACGATAAAATACATCTCGCTTGTGGTCATTCCTATGTCGCCTTTGTAGTTACAAGGCTATGCTCTCTCGGTACATCAGTAGTCGTCGCTGAACAGGGACAAAAGACTGTATTTGGGGTGACAGGAGGCTTTGTAGCAACTTCATTAACGATTTATTTTTCGTACTAATCCTGGCATCTTCCTTAGCTGCCTCTCGCTGCTTCCAGACGATTTTATTTAGTTTTGGAAAGGCCTCTGATGTTCATGTTATTATTATTATTATTAGTATTAAATGATATCTTCAAGGGACCCTACACTGAGTGACAGAGCCATGTAGTTTTCTGTAACCCAGGATGTGTTTTACTACGTTGGGTGGTAACCATATAACCAAATGACGCCTGGTGGTCTAGTGGGTTAAGGCGCTGCAACTGGATGGGGCTCATAAGGGTTTATCTCCGAGGAATGGTTGACGTACTGTATATTGCTCACCTAATGCCATTCACGGGCGGGTGAGGCTGGTCATCCTTGCCTTAAACGTTGCAACTGAGTTACCTAGCCCAGGGCCCTCACACTCATTGAAAAAAATATTGACAGACTACACTTGTTGTTATTGCTGTTGTGGTGGTGGGGGTAGTTCTTTTCCTCCTTCCCCCTCTCTCCCTCCCTTGCTTCAACTTCCTCCCCCCCTCGCCTCAACTCCCTCCTCCCCTTCCCTCTCACCCTCTCTCCTGCAAGCATGGTCACTAGCTAGCTTATTGTGCTGTCTGTCAGAGAGAGAGAGAGAAGGAGGGAGGGAGGGAGGGAGAGAGAGAAGCCAGTTACGATATAGCTTAGTTATAATTTTTGCTGTAGTTGTTTGTAACTGTAGTGAACAGAATGAGACGATGATTATGATGCTGGTGGTGGTGGTGGTAGTGGTGACGATGGTGGTGGTGATGGTGACGATGATGATGATGGTGGTGGTGGTAGTGGTGACGATGGTGGTGGTGATGGTGACGATGATGATGATGGTGGCGGTGGTGGTGGTGGTAATAATAATAATAATGATGATGACTGCTGAGGGTTATTGCAGTGATGGTGGTGGTGAAGGGAGGGCAGTGAAACAGTCGGCGTGGTTTGTGTGGAAGGCAATGCAGGAGAGGAACTGGTCTTATGTGTTCCCAGGTGTGTGTGTGTGTGTGTGTGTGTGTGTGTGTGTGTGTGTGTGTGTGTGTGTGTGTGTGTGTGTGTGTGGCGGTGACCATGAGAGAGGCGGAGGAGGGAGGGATGAGGATGGGAAGGGAGGGATGGGGAGAAACTGAGAGAAGGGGAGGAATGCGAAAGGTTGTAGAGAAGGAAGGAGAGTGGATGCGTGAATAGATAATAAATTTTGCGTAAGATCTAAGCAACGTGCGTAAGAAAGGAATAGAAAAATGAAGAAACAGTTGAGGAGGAAGAGGTGCGGGGGACGAACTTAGAAAGGAAGGGGGTGGTATAGGGAGGAGTAGGGGGAGTGGGGAGAGATGAAGGGGATGGAGAGGAAGAAGGAGACGACGAAGAGATATGGGAAGGGATACAAGGAGGAGGGAGGGAAGAGGTTGGGGAGGGAGAAAGGAGGGACGTAGAGTGTAGGGGAGGCGTGGGAAGGAGGGGGGAAGGAGAGGGAGAAGCGGCTGGCAGTCAGGGTACGTTTAGGGTCCGTCTGAGGGAGAGGGAGGGGACGGGGAAGGGAGGGAGGGAGGGAAGGAAGGACGGAGGGACGGCAGGTGTGGAGGGAGGGAAGGAGGAAACAGAGAGGTAAGGACGGAGGTATAAAGGCATGGAGGAAAAGAAGCTAGGGAGAGATGGAGGAAAAAGAGGAGAGAAACAGGTATAAAGGGAGGGGAGAGAGAGCAAAGGATGGAGACAGACACAGAAAATAGGAGGGAGGGAGAGAAGGATGGAAGAAGGAGGGATGGAAGGATGCGGGGAGACAGACAGACAGAAAAGAGGATAGAATGGGAAGGCAGGAAGAAGGGAGGGAGGAAAAGAAACAGATGAGGAGGAGAAAGGGAGAGATGGAATGAGACAGACAGGGAACAAATTATAAGAGACAGACAGACAGACACACGGAGATAGACAGACAGACAGACAAGACAGGGGAAAAGAATTTTAAGTTATTACTCTAACTTACTGTGGGGAAAAAAATGGTCTGCAAAAACGAAGGAGGGAGTGAAGACGGAGAGACAAACAGACAGAGCAAGAAACAGGACAAAAATAGTAAGCTAGCAGTACCATAAGAGAGAGAGAGAGAGAGAGCAGAGTAAGTTTATGAAGTAAGTTTGTAAATGAAAATGAAATCAGAAAAAAGAATTGGGTGGATTAATAAATATGGAAAAGAGGAGACAGACAGACACAGACAAATAAGCAGAGAAAAAGAGAACACAGAAAAAAAAAAAATCATAAGAAGGGAGAACCATAATTTAATTTGGATAAATCAAGGTATATAATATTTTTGTTGATTTTAACAATATGAAAAGGTGTGGAAAACTATGAACATTGTGAAAATTCCTTACTTAGAAAATTTAAACTTTGGAAGAAAAAGAAGACGAAGAAGAAGATAGTTGTGGGTGGTCAGGGAGGGGGAGGGGAAGGGAGGAGTGGTAGGATAGAGGGAGGGAGGAGGATAGGGAGGGGGGAGGAGGGAGGAAGGTAGAAGGAAGAATGGAGGAAGAAGCTAGGGTACACACATTGGTGGGGGAGGGAGGGGGAGGGGAGAGGAGAGTAGGGGAGGGGGAGGAGGAGGTGAAGGAGGGGAAGGGGACGAAGGTAGGATACATTGTGGGGGGAGGGGAGGGGGAGGGATGAAGGAAGGAACAGCACCCAGTCTCATGATGTTCTGTCTCTCTTCTGCTTGTTGCTTGCTCCCTTCCCTCCTTCCTCCTCTCTCTCTCTCTCTCTCTCTCTCTCTGCTCTATCACTCTCTCACACTCTGCCTGCTCTCCCTCTATCCCTCCTCCACTCAGTATTTTTTTTTTTTACTATATGCTTTTATCTCTTCCCTTCCCCGTCCCTCCTTCCTTCCCTCCTTCCTTCCTTCCTTCCCTCCTTCCTTCCCTCCTTCCTTCCTTCCTTCCTCTCTGTTTGCTTGTTCTCATCTTCAACCTCCATCTCTCTACTTCTCTCACTGCATGTCTCTCTCTCTCTCCCCCTCTCTCTCGCACTCTTCCTGTCTTTAATCCTTTCTTCTTGTTAACTCTCTTTCTCTTCTTGCTTGCTTCTTCTCTCTTCCTCTCTCTCTTTTCTCACTTCCTGTTCCAAACACCTTACAGTTAGTGCCTTGGTCTCACTCCAGTTTTCTCCATTTCCTCTCCTTTCTTCCCTCCTTTTTCTTTCCTGCTTACTGCTTGCCCCCCCCCCACCCCTCTCTCTCTCTCTCTCTCTCTCTCTCTCTCTTTCTCTCTCTCCTTTATCTTTCCTGCGTACTGCTTGCCCCCCCCCTCCTCTCTCTCTCTCTCTCTCTCTCTCTCTCTGCCTTTTTCTTTCCTTGATTTTCTTTCTCCTTTTCTCCCTTCCCCCCACTGTTCCTCTCCTACCCTTCCTCCCCTCCTCCTCCTCCTCCTCCTCCTCCTCCTCCTCCTCCTCCTCCTCTCATCCCTTCTCTACCTTTTGTCTCATCTCCCTCCCTTCCTTCTCTTTGATTTCCCCTTTCCTTCCCTTCCCTTCTCTTCCATTCCTGCTCTCCTTTTCCCTTTCCCTTCCATTCTTTTCATTCATTGCTTTCCTCCTCCCTTAATGTTTCCTCCTCTTCTTCCTTCTTTTTCTCTTTTCCCTCCCCTCCTTCCTTCTCTTTTTTCTCCCCTCCCCTCCGTCCTTTCCTACCTTCCTCCTCTTCCACTCTTCCTTTCCCTTCCTTCCTTCCTCCTCTTCCTCTCTTCCTTTCCCTCCCTCCCTTCCTTCCTTGTCATCCCCTCTTCCTTTCCCTCCCTCCCTTCCTTCCTTGTCATCCCCTCTTCCTTTCCCTCCCTCCCTTCCTTCCTTGTCATCCCCTCTTCCTTTCCCTCCCTTCCTTCACCTCCTTTCTTCCTCTCCCTTCCTTCATCTTCTCTCTTTCTCTCTCTCAACCTCCTTTCCTTTTTCCTTTCCTTTTCCCCACTTTTCCCTTCCTTCCTCCCCTCCTTCCATCTCTTCTTCTCTCTCTGACTCCCTCCCCCCCCTGCTCCTCCTCCCCTCCCTCCCCTGCTCTCCCCATCTCATTGTATTCTGCTTGCCTTCTCCATTGTTCTCTCTCTCTCTCTCTCTCTCTCTCTCTCTCTCTCTCTAAACACTATTTATTTTGAGGGAGAAGACTTTTTGTGGGATAAATAACGGTGTGTACTGAACTGTCATGTTAGAGAGAGAGACAGACAGACAGACATAGGTAGGGTAGATAGATAGATAAAGGGAGAAAGACGTAGATAGATAGGTAGGTAGACAGATAGATAGACGGGGAGACATACAAACAGATAGATAGATTGGGGGAAATACACAGACAGATAAATAGAGACAGACAGACAGACAATTAGACAAACAAACGTACCGCATCCAAAAGCGTAAGTCATACCGACACTTGTAACCCGTGTATATTGAGAGGATTGAACACTTTCTGCCCGACTTGGACCCTTTCAGGCGTGAGGTGGACCCGAAGCTGCTGTACGTGGTATCTTCTCAAGTAACCCCTTCAGACCGAGGGCGTGTTATCTCAGTGCTGCCTCCAGACGATTTTATTCAGCTTAAGGGGGACATTTATCGACCTGGAGGGGTTAGGTAAAGCCTTCATTAACCCCTTCACTACTGGAATCCTAAGTTTAATAAAATAAATAAGTATGCGTCGTAGGGCTGAAGGGGTTGACAGTTTCCATGCGTAGTTATGACTCTTATGACCCCCGCCAAAGAAAGATGGATGGAGGCTGCGTATTCGCCCTTGTTTGTCTGTTTGTGCACGAGATTTCTCTAAAAGATGCTATCGGATTTCGGTGATATGCGGTGGGTAGGTGGGCAGCGAGTCAAAGAAGAGTGGAATAGATTTTGAGGTATATACGACTCCGCCTGCAGGAATAAACAAATTTAATTGACGTTGCCGGCGGTATGTGCTGTCTGAGATTGTGTAACAGGGCAGACTAACACCGTCGAATTATTTATCTTTATGAGACCATAAAAGTATTCGTCTGGTAGGAAAGATGAATGACAGCAGTAAATTATACTGTAGATACTGTTGGCGCTGACGAAGGTACGCGTTCTCTCAGTGCTTTCTAGTTTGAATTGTGAAATGAGGATGCAGCCAAAACATTACCTCTTGACTATGCGGCGGCTAAAAATAAAGTGCTGGGATAAAATCGTTTGCAGCCAGCAGGGTTGCCGTAGGGTAGGGTAGCACAGGGCCAGGGTAGGGTAGGTTAAGGTAGGGTAGGGTATGGCAGGTAAGGGTAAGGTAGGGCAGAGTATGGTATGGTATTGCAGACAAGGATAGGGTATGGCTGGGTGAAGATTGAAGGAGAGGGAGGCTGAAGAAAAGTGAAAGTGAGTATGCCTGTAGGGTAGGGTAGGGTAGGGTCGCAGACGGTAGGAAGGAGCAGGGCAGGGCATAATAGAGTAAGGTAGGGTGGAGTAAAGAGACGAAAATAAAGGAGAGGTGAAGGATAGGGTAGGGAAAATAAGGAAAGAACGGGGCAGGGTAGGTTAGGATATACTGTAATAGGATAAGACAGGGTGGGGAAGGGTAGCATTGGGTAGGGTAAGGCAAGGCAGGTTAGGGTAGGGCTGAGTAGGGTACGGGAGGGTAGGGTAAGGTAAGGTAGAGTGGGATGAGGTAGGTTGGTAACACTGATGGTTACTAGGTCACAGAGTCATTGTCTAACCCTTACTTATACCCTATTCCCCTACCCATACCACCCCACCCTCCCCTTCTGTCTCTTCTCTCCCTCTCTCCTATCTCCCCCTCCCCTTCCCCCCTCCCTTCTTCCAACTTTTACCAGTTTCCTTCCCTCCATCTTCCTCCTCTCTGCTCACCCTCCATCCTCCTGCCATCTTTCCTTCCTTTTCACGTCGTGCCTTCCTTCCTTCCATCCATCTATCCTTCCTTCCTTCCTTCCTTCCTTCCTTCCTTCCTTCCCCCACTAAAGGAAGGTGATGGTCTCAAAGCCTCCTATAATAATCTTAAAGCCATCTTGGTTACCTGCCTTAAAGACGCTTGTGCAGTCGAGACCTTTATTTTTATTTAATTTGATTACCATAACTGCCTGTCTGTTTATCTGACAATCTATCTATCTGTTTATTCACATATTTATTTAGTTTTCACATATCAGTCTCCTCCCCATCCCTTAAGCTCTTCCCCATCTCATCCTCTTCCTCGCTCTCCCCCTCCCCCTCCCCCTGCCCACTTCCCCAACTCTTCTTTCCCTGTCTGTGTATTCCGAGAGCATGGAGTAGAAAGCAAATGCCACCTGAGAGAGAGAGAGAGAGAGAGAGAGAAAGAGAGAGAATCCTACTGTGTGTGTGTGTGTGTGTAAGAGAGAGAGAGAGGCGAGAGTGGGGTGAGCCATAAAGTGAGAGTGTCTGGTGCACTAGACGAGTTCCTTATGGCCTCTCTCTCTCTCTCTCTCTCTCACACACACACACACACACACACACACACACACACACACACACACACACACACACACACACACACACACACACACACACACACAACCTCAGTATAAACAAAAGTGCAGTAATAAAGAATAATAAAAACATTGGCATAGGAAGATTAGTGTGTGTTTTTCTCATTAGCACCCTGATGGTAAATGCAGCACCCCACCACCACCACCACCTGTTTCTCTCACCACCATTACTGTACCACCACCGTCTGTTTCTTTCACCACCACCACCACCACCTGCTTCTTTCACCACCACCACCACCACCCCCTATTTCTTTCACCACATGGGAGTTACGGGGGTGTTTGTAATGCTAGATGTTCGTGTGCTCTTAATTCAGCGTAGTTGTTGTTACTGTTGTTTTTATAGTCAGAATGAATCATAGAAACCATGATACAGGTACGCATTTTGTTGGATCCAGAGTCTGCTTACTTCTATCTGTGTCTGTCTGTTTGCGTCTGTCTTTCTCTATATCTGTCTGTCTGTCTGTCTACCTATCTATTTGTCTTTCTGTCTGTGTGTCAGTAGAATCATATGAACAAATCACTTCAAATAAAAGCCTAGGATTACATACATAAACGTGTATGTATGACAAGAGTCCGTACCCACATGTGTGTGTATGTGTGTGTGTGTGTGTGTGTGTGTGTAAGCTTTAACCAATCAGAAGTGAGACTGGCTTTAAAGGAAGCGGTGATTGGGTGTTGATTGGAGGAGGAGGAAAATAGAGAGGAAGAAAGGGTAAAGGATGGAGAAGGGGAGGTCATAGGAATGAAAAGGAGAGAAAATGAGGAAAGAAGGAGGAGTAAATAAGGAGGGAGGGACGGAATGAGGAGAGAAGAAAAAAACAGACAGCAGAGAGGGAGGGAGGAAGGAGTGAAGGAAAAACGGAACGTCGAGGGAGGGGAGAAAGGGAGAGAGAGTGAAGGAAAAAGAGGGAGAGGGGGGGTAAGGAAGGAGCGAAGGAAGGGAGGTGAACATTAAGGAAAGAGGAAGGGAAGGAAAGATGAAGGAGAGAGAGAGGTGTCTCATGTCCTGTTCATTTATATCACATCACTCTCTCTCTCTCTCTCTCTCTCTCTCTCTCTCTCTCTCTCTCATCTTGCCCGCCTCCTCCTCACAAGCCAATCTACCGTCCTTAATTGAATGTTGTCCTCTTTTTGTGGGGAATGATCTTTTTCTTCCTCCCCTCCTCCCTTTCCTCCTCTCCTCCCCTCTCTTATTTTTTTTTCCCATATTGTCTAGTTTCTCCTCTTCTCCGCCCCTCCCCGCCCCTCCCTTTTCTTTTCCTTCTTCCCTTTCCTTCCCTCCTTCCTTCCCTCGTTGTTTCCTTCCTTCCTTCCCCCTTCACTTCCCATCCCTTCCCCTCCATTCTTTCCATTCCCCTCTTCCCATCTCTCTCTCTCTCTCTCTCTCTCTCTGTTTACGTCCACCTGTATCCATTTTTCAGCCGCATTTCTGAATATCAACACACTGATTCAGCGTGTATATTTTCTTGGACCAGACCAGTGTACCGTACATGTGTGTGTGTGTGTGTGTGTGTGAGAGAGAGAGAGAGAGAGAGAGAGAGGAAACCTTACTTCTCACTCAATTAACACCACAAAGCGTCGGCCGGGGGTGGGCTGGCTGGGTGTTAACTTTGAGCTCATTTAACACGATATTGGAGTGTGTTTTAGGGACCTGGCACGTTAATAAGTGGCTAAAATGGCGTGAAAAAGAAAAATCCGATGCTTGTGCGTGGGCCGAAGTTGATTAGTCCCGTTTTTCTTTTATAGCTCCGTTTTCTGTTTTAGGGAGGACTTTGAATTTCTTTTCCCATCGTGAATTTTATTATTATTATTATTGCAGCTCCCGGGTGACTGCCCTCTCCTTTCTTCCTTCCTTGCTCTTCTGTCATTCTTTCCTTCATTCTTTCCTCTTATGCCTACAGATGACTGCACTCCCTTTTCTGTCTTTTTTCCGTCATTCCTCTTCCTTCTACCTATGGGGAACTCTACACTGAGTGACAAGCCAAACGGTTTCCTGTACACCAGGAAACCATTTACTATGCTGGGTAGTAACCATATAACCAAATTATGGCGCCTGGTGATTCAGTGGGTAATTACGGCTCTCCAATCGGATTGAGCCTGTGCAAGTTTATACCCAAGGGATGGTTGGGATTTATTGCTCACGTAATGCCACTCAGGGATGAATGAGGCTGGTCACTCTCATCTTAAATGTCAGGACCAATTTGCCTAGCCCCGGGCACCTACGCTCCTCATGGGGCAGCACAGGATTAGATGATGATGAGGATTATTATTACTACTACTACTACTACTTCTAAGCTAATATACCAAATAAATCGCAACGGTACCTGTGCTAAGGAATCTATATCATTAGTATGGCGAGTATAATCATCTCATACTCCAGTGCCAGCCAGCTCATTCCTTCACACCTAACAACCGCCTCTAATTGGCTAAGGTAATTATCCTCCTGTTGATTGGTCATTTGTGTCATGCTCTCAGATAATTACGGGTGGTTCGTATATAGCATTGCACTAAACACTCCTCCAGGTATAATGTGCTGTGGGGAATGTTCTTTGTGCTGGTGTGGGCGTGGATGTGGCAGTGAGAGTAGGAAGCGAGAGTGATGCAGGGTAGACATTGGTATTGAGTAATTGATGTAGGGTAGACAATGATAACGAATATTGATGCGGGGTAGACATTGATAACGAGTGTACATGCAGGGTAGACATTGATAACTAGTAATTGATGTAGGGTAGACATTGATAACGAATAATTGATGCAGGGTAGACATTGATAACGAATAATTGATGCAGGGTAGACATTGATAACGAATAATTGATGCAGGATAGACATTGATAACGAATAATTGATGCAGGGTAGACATTGATAACGAATAATTGATGCAGGGTAGACATTGATAACGAATAATTGATGCAGGGTAGGCATTGATAACGAATAATTGATGGAGGGTAGACACTGATAACGAATAATTGATGCAGGGTAGGCATTGATAACGAGTATTGATGCAGGGTAGGCATTGATAACGAATAATTGATGCAGGGTAGGCATTGATAACGAGTAATTGATGCAGGGTAGGCATTGATAACGAGTACTGATGCAGGGTAGACACTGATAACGAGCATTGATGCAGGGTAGACATTGGTAACGCCTGAGAGAGAGAGAGAGAGAGAGAGAGAGAGAGAGAGCGGAAGTGGAAATAGGAGTCACCTTGTTTGTGTGATGCCAGTGTTTACATCTGTCAGCTGATCCAACATGGCCGCCATCACCTCATCTTTTGGTGGCGAGGAACGGTGTCAGATCTCTTCCTCCTCACCCCGTTAATAGAGAGAGAGAGAGAGAGAGAGAGCAGCCTGGCACCAAAATGGGCGCGTTTGTGGGAAATATATGTATAAGCGACGCGTGGAGCGAGTGTCTCATATCACTGGAGTCTCTCTCTCTCTCTCTCTCTCTCTCTCTCTCTCTCATTAGTAAGTCTGTTAGCATTAGTCGTGATCGCAGGAAATGACTCTCTCTCTCTCTCTCTCTCTCTCTCTCTCTCTCTCTCTCTCTCTCTCTTTGAAGGCAGCTTAACCAAACGATTTTAATGCGTCTAAAAAATAATAACAACTTCTTGGGTTTAAATGTGACGATGGTGTTAATAATAGTTATGATAGTGATGATTCTGGTGATTTTGGTGATTGTGGTTGCAGTGGGAGTGATGTTAATGTTGGTAATAGTGGTAGTTGTGGTGGTACTGATATTTGTAGTGTCGGTGGTGGTGGTTGTGGTGTTTGATGTGGTGGTGGTGATGGTTGTAGTGGTTGTGATGATGCTTGTAGTCGTGGTGATGGTGGTCGTGGGGATTGTGGTTGTGGGAAGTTGAGGTAGTGGTTGTAATGATGTGGTGGTTCTGATGATGATGATGGTCGTGGTTGTGGTAAGGATGGTAGTGATGTGTGGTGAAGGTATTGATGACTGGTAGTGGTGATCGTTGTGGTAGTAGTGGTAGATGTGGTAGTGGTGGTAGTTGTGGTTGTGGTGGTGGATGGAGGGCAGGTGAGAGAGAGTTGCCATGGTAACAACACCTGGCCCTGTCCTAATTACACACACCACCACCAGAGAGAGAGAGAGAGAGAGAGAGAGGGAAGGCATGAAAAAAAAAAAAAAAAAAGGAAAGGATGAAAGGAGGTGGAATTGGAGGAAGAGAGAGAGTAGAGGGGCCGAGGGATGTTCTAAGACCTTTTGTCCTGAGAGACTTTCATATGGGTACTATTTTTACACCCTCATCCCCATCTCATTATCTCTCTCTCTCTCTCTCTCTCTCTCTCTCTCTCTCTCTCTCTCTCTCTCTCTCTCCGTCCCGTCCTTTATTTTGATACTCTCTCCCTTCTTCCCTTCCTTTCATGTTTCCTTCCTTCTCAGTCCCCTTTTATTTACTTCCTCTCTTTCTTCCAGTTCTTTTCCTTCCCCTCTTCCTCTTCTCCTCTTCCTCCTTCCTTTCTTTCTCTTCCCTCCTCCTCTTCTTCCTCCCTCTCTTCCTCTTCCCTTTGCCTGCCTCTCTCTTTACTGTATCTGTCATCCTCTTTTCCTGTTTCTTCTTCACCTCTTTTCCTCTATTTCTGATCTCTTGCCGTCCTCCTCATCTTCCTGTCTTTTTACTTCTTTCCATCTTTTGTCTGTCTCCTTATTTCTGCCATCTTGTTTTCTTCCTTCCTTCCTCTATTTCCTTCATTCCCTCTCTTATTAGTCTCCTTCTTCTTTCTTCCTTTGTCCTTTATTCCATCACGTATTACAGCCACCCCCTTCCCTCCTTTTCTCTCTTCCTTCCTTCCTTCCATCCTTTCTTCCTTCATTCCCTCCCTTATTACAGCCTCTTCTCTCCCTCCTTTCTTCCCTTCCTTCCTTTCTTTCTCCTTCATTCCCTCCCTTATTACAGCCTCTTCCTTCCCTCCCTCTTCTCTCTCTCCCTTCCTCCTCATTATTTGGTCCTCCACTTGACTTCACTCCACCTAGCCTCATCCCTCTTCCCTCCTTCACCTCCTTCCCTTCTTCACCTCCATCCCTTCCTTCACCTCCTTCCTTTCTTCACCTCCTTTCCTTCCCCTTCCCTCTCTTCCATCACCCATTCCCTTCCTTTTCTCTCATTTATCTGCTCCATTTTCTCTCCTTCCTTCCTTCCCATTCCTTCACCTCCCCCCCCTCTCTCTCTCTCTCTCTCTCTCTCTCTCAATTACTCTTTATACCTTATTCCTTCTCGTCCTTTCCTTCCTTCCTCCCATTTCACTCCTCTGCCCTTCCTTCCTTCTTTCCATCCATCCTTACATCCCTCCCTCCCTCCCTCCCTCAGTTCATTCTACCCCCCTTCCTTCCTTCCATCCATCCCTCCATCCCTCCCTCCCTCCCTCCCTCTCTCCCTCCCTTCCTCAATTCATTCTACCCTCCTTCCTCTCCTCCTCTCTTCCTTCACCCCTCCTGTCGTTTCCATACGTCTTCCCTTCTTTGCATTCCCTCCTCCTTTCTTCCCTCCCTCTCTCCTCTATCTTCCCCTCTCTCTCACTCTCCTGTTTTCCTCTCCCCTCTTCTTCCCCTCTCCCACAGACTTCCCATTAACTCAGTGTAACCGGTTTATAATGTCATGCCGTAACTATTATTTTATTTGTTTACTTTCTCTTTCAGGTTACTCTATCGGGTAGCTCGTAGATAAAGTATTATAGAATGTGACTTTTCCTTTCCAGTGTTTCCTATAAAATTTCCATGTCAGTTTTTCCATGCTGCATGGTGGTTTTTCTCACTTTTTCCTGGAGGGTTTGGTGGTGGGGGGAGCCTTCTTGCTTTACTATCCTTATCCTTCAACATGTAGAGTTAGATCTTGTAGTCATAGTTTTCTCTAACAAGCAGCCTCGAAAGGACCATAAGGTCTGTTGCTGTTTGCTTTCCTGTGTATTCCTTTTCTCTCCACTCATCCCCCTCCCTTTCTTCCTCTTCCACTCCCTTCTTCCTCCTCTCTCCCCCCCCTTTTTATTTTTTTTTTTCACCTCCCCTCTCCCTCTTGTCCATCCTTCTCCCCCAGCTCCATTTCGCGGCTGCCCTCCATCCTACCCTCCCCTCCCTCTCTCTCTCTCTCTCTCTCTCTCTCTCTCTCTCTCTCTCTCTCGCCGCTCCTTCTCCAGTTTCCCCTTCGATCTTTTTTTCTTTTCCTTCCTCCATCTCTGGCCATTTCCACTCCCTCTTCTTTTCTCTTCCTTTTCTTTTCCTTTCCTCTCCTTTTCCCTTCCTTCTTCGTTCCTCTCTCTTCCCTTCCCATTCCTCTACTGTACTGTACTGTGCTTTACCTACTCTTCGTTTTTCCCCTCCCCTCTCCTCTCCCCCTTCCCTCCCCTCCCCTCCCCTCTCTTCTCCTCTCCTCCCCTCCCCTCCCCTCCCCTCCCCTCCTCTTCTCTTCCCCTCCCCTCCCCTCCCCTCCCCTCCCCTCCCCTCCTCAGCCAAAAAGTGGAAATTCTGAATACATTAGTTTGTCCTAAATCCCGTCGACTTGTGTGTCATGTGACCATTTTCCCGTTTTCTATATTTACCCTCTCTCTCTCTCTCTCTCTCTCTCTCTCTCTCTCTCTCTCTCTCTCTCTCTCTCTCTCTCTCTCTCTCTCTCTCTCTCTCTCTCTTTCTCTCTCTCTCTCTCTCTCTCTGATCTGCTTCCCTTTGGTCTCATTTTCCCTCCTTTCTCTTATTTCCTCTCATCCTTATCCCCTACCCTTCCTCCTATCCTCAACCTCTCTTCCTTCTTTCTGTCCTTCCTTCCTCCTTCCTTCCATTCTCTCTCCATTCCCACCTCTTTCTCTTCCTTCTTTCCTTCCATCCTCCTTCCTCTTCCACATCTTCCCTTTCCTTCCTCCCCTCTTTCTTTCCTTCCTTCCCTCCTTCCGCCCTTCCTTTCCTCTTCCTTCCCTCCCTCTCTCCTTCCTTCCATCCTACCCTCTCTCCTTCCTTCCTTCCTTCTCTCCTCTCCTTCCTTCCTGGCCAGTTACACACCCATCCTGTCCATAATTATACTCATTTCACTCCTACTTGGCCTAAAACTGCAGTCTCCTCATCTTGAATATGATGCTGGCCACGAAAAAGTGCTCTGGAAAGGATGTGGAGCCGTGGCATTGTCTTTACTGCCACTGAGCTGCGTGAAATGGCTTTTGAAGGACGAAAATTTGGGCCATGTTAAGGTGAAAGAGCCATTTTTTTTTTTTTTTTTTCGTTCTTATAAAGACTCCCTAACACATCTTCCTTAGCGATTTATTTATTTATTTATTTTTTATTCATTCATTTATTTATTTTTTATTTACTATTGTTATTTATTTATTTATTTCCATGTTTCACCTTTAAGGATAACGTTGTGTGATATGTATGTGTCTGATATACACGACATAGATAACATGAAGATGATAAGGATGCCGTAAAGAAATTGATAATACACACACACACACACACACACACACACACACACACACACACACACACACACACACACTTCCCCTCCCGTCCCTCTTGTGTCATTTCTCTCTCTCTCTCTCTCTCCGTCTCTAACTTTTTCATCATTATACCTCCACATCTTCGTGTCTCACTTTTACTCTCTCTTTTCTTTCGTTCTTCTCTTTTTCTTGTCTCCCGTCTCTCCTCTCAGTTAAAGTATTTTCTTTCGTTATTTCAAGTTCTAATTTTACACCTTCAAATGTAATGCGTTTTTTCTCCGTTGCCATTATTATTATTATTATTATTATTATTATTATTATTACTATTATTATTAGCCCCTTTGGGGCTAAGATGTGAATGAATGTGTTTGAGTGGATGAGTAAATGGGGAGTGTGTCGTCCTGTCTCGGCTACCTCCCTTTCCTTGGGGGAAGCAACCTAGGTATAAAGATAGATAGATTATTATTATTATTACTATTATTATTAGTTATTATTACTGTTATTATTATTATTATTACTATTATTATTAGTTATCATTACTGTTATTATTATTATTATTATTATTTTATTTATTAGTATTAGTATTATGGGCATCGTCGTCATCATCATCATTATCATCATGTTTCTCAGTATTATTAATGTGATGGATAGAAAGGAACAGCAGGATAAGGGTAGGACACAAATACCTATCGATAAAAACAAAGAATGGATAAATGAGGAAAAAATTATAATGAGGGGGGGGGAGTATGTGTGTGAGAGAGAGAGAGAGAGAGAGAGAGAGAGAGAGAGAGAGAGAGAGGGAGAGAGAGTTTTAGACCCCCAAGGTGCAACATGATATATATACACCCTCCCACACGCTCACCCATTAGTGTGGCTTTTGCAAGGTATTTGGGAGTAATATTTTTTTTTTTTTTTTTTTTTTTTTTTTTTTTTTTTTACTGATTTTTTGTTCAGTGTTTTATTTTTACTTTTTTTTTTACTGTTCATTGTCTTTACCGTTAACTGTTTTTTATTTTTTCGTACTGTTTTTTCTTGCGTTGTAAAATTCGTATATATATATTTTGCTTCGTTGCGTGTCTAGTTCCTTTTTCTGATTTTTTTTTTTTTTTTTAGTTCTTGTTACGTTAATTTTTTTGGGTTGTGTTTTATTTCATTGTTTTTCCTGCTTTTCTTTTTCTGCGTGTGTCGTTGATTCTGTTTGTCATTTTTTTTTATACCTCCTCTCTCTCTCTCTCTCTCTCTCTCTCAGTCTTTCCTCCTTCCCATGCCTCATTTTTCTTGCCCTCCCTTTCATCCATTTTTCTTTCCTGTCGTATTTTTATGCTGTGTATGCTCTCTTAGTCCTCCTCCTCCTTCTCCTCCTCCTCCTCCTCCTCCTCCTCCTCCTCCTCCTCCTCCTCCTCCTCCTCCTCCTCCCTGTCTGTCTGTTTCTGTGTTTTTCTGTACCGTCGTGTATACTTGCCATGTCAGCCCCTTCACGTCACTGACCATTTTACTTTTCTTTAGGTGAAGGTAAGAAGTAAAAAAGTATTAAAATGGTAAATAGAGTTGATAGTAATTAACAGAAGGTAATTACATGGTGCTATTACTGTACTTCCGCCAAGGAGGTTATGTTTTTGCCGGCGTGCGTTGGTTTGTTTGTCTGTTAGCAGGATTACTCAAAAAGTAATAGACGGATTTTGCTGAAATTTTATGGAGGAGTAGGGTACGCCCCAAGGAACAGTCCATTATATTTTGATGGTAATCTGGATCATCATCTGGATCCAGGAATTCTTTAAAGGATTCTCTACCATTGCGGGATAGTGGCGGTTTCAACATTTTTACTTCTAACTCGATAAATAATGCCTACAATGCTGCCACAAAGATTACAAGATAACATCTCCTTGGCGGAGGTTTGCAATCTCGGATTACCCTTGTTAAAGGTGTTACGGTGGTGTTATTAAAGGTGTTACGTGGCATTATTAAAGGTGATACGGTGGTGTTATTAAAGGTGTTACGTGGCGTTATTAAAGGTGTTACGGTGGTGTTATTAAAGGTGTTATGTAGCATTATTAAAGGTGTTACGTGGTGTTATTAAAGGTGTTACGTGGTGTTGTGTGTTATCGTGTTTACTCCAAGTCCACCGTCACTGCAATACATCATAGTATTGACTCGTATTGCAGTGATGTTGCAAATTAGTGTCATTTTTAAGTAATTATCTTGTTTGCTTCCTACTTTTCTACCTGACACATCTTTCTGTTCCTGTGTATATCTATATCTGTCTTTCTATTTAGCCATCTGTTTGTGTCTGTCACTCTTTGACTATCTGTCTGCCTGTTGTTGTCTACACATTGTCTGTTTCTTTCTATACCTGTCTGTTTGTCTTCCTGTCTTTCTTACTGTTTGTTTGTCAGTCTGTTCATCTTTCTGTCTACCTGTCTGTTTGTCTTCCTGTCTGTCTTTCAGTTTAGCTGTCTGTTTGTCTGTCCATATATCTGTCTGGCTGTCTATCTTCCTACCTATCTATTTATCTATTTCTCTGTATATCTGTCCATCTCTCATTCTTTTCCCACACTGCCCTCTCTCTCTCTCCTTCAACCTACCTGGGAGTTATTTTTACCCTCACCCTCCCTTTCCCCTCCCTCCCTTCCTCCCTCCTTCTCCTCTGACACTCTCACGTCACCTTCCTCCCCACCGTCTATTTTCACCACGGGTTCTGAGGCCTTTCTTTCTTTTATGTCTGAGGGGAAGCCAGTTTCCTTTATTTTCATTTTTATTTAACGAAGAAAAATTTGCTATAACTAATATGGGTAACTTTTTTTGTAACTTTTTGTATTAATAATTTGAGTTACTTATACATACTTAAGACATAATTGGAGTGGAGAGGTATATAAGAGAGGGGTCTATGCTGGGAGCAGGACAGTGAAATGACGGGGGACAGGGCGACATAGAGGCGATTTGTTTGAGGCCACCCCTTACGAGATTAAGGCGTCTGGCAATAGATAGATAGACAGACATAATTGTTTTTATTTATTTATTTATTTATTTATTGTTTTAGCCAAAGATGGATGAGATTTTTGCTTTTCTGTAAACATGATAAAGATTTATATAACAAAAGGCCGTATACTTAGGCGAAAATTTTGGGATTTCGCAAGTTTTGGTGACGAAATGGAACGAAAAAGTTTCCTAATAAAAAAAATACTCTTTCATCCATGTGTTCTCGTACGTTAGTGTTCAGTTCCATATTCTTCGTTCGATTTCGCGCTTCCCAACACATTTCGGAACGACTGAGAATACGGCTATAAGACCATTTTTTTTCTCATACGGTAGGGTAAAATAAAATACGGTAAGGTTATTGACTCATACACCTAAAGACTATTCTGTTTTTCATTTTTTTTCATTTTTAGGGCTTCGATGATTTTTTTTTACTATGAACATTATTTTAAAAACTAACATGATTTTTTTTTCTTTATATCTACTTCATATAAGTTTTTTCCTTCCTAAATAACGTGGGTAAGGTTTGTTTTTCTTCCTTATTTATTTTCGTATTTTGCAACTGAGATGGATGAGTTTTTCTGCTATTTCTAAGGTGGATGGATTTATTAAAAGGCGAAGTAACGAGTGTAGGCTATTCATATTTACCAGAGAAAATGCTTTGCCAATTTAGTGGTATGTGTTTAATGATTCTCTCTCTCTCTCTCTCTCTCTCTCTCTCTCTCTCACACACACACACACACACACACACACACACACACACACACACACTGAAATGTATGACAGCATAGTTAAAAAAAGGCTACATTAAAAAATCCTCACTTGCGAAAAAATGAACGAGAGAGAGAGAGAGAGAGGGAGAGAGATTTACTTATTATATATCTATCTGTCATATCTATCTACCTGTGTGTTCCCTAATTTACGTTTTTTTTTTTTCCAGGTAAGGTTGATGTTATTATTGGATGGAGGGTCACCTGTCCTGGCTTGAGGTGACGTGGTGGGGTATTGTTTTTATGTATTGTTTTTCCTTGTTTTGTTGAGATAGATAGAATGGTAGATAGATTTATAGATAGATAAACATAGGTGGTTAGACAGGTGGGTAGATAGATTCATAGATAGACACAGGTAGTTAGATAGGTGGATAGATAGATATATAGACAGACATATTCAAATAGAGTGATGTATAGAGAGACGTAGAGACAAATGGTTAGATAGATAGGCAGATAGATAGACTGACTAATATTGTGGCTGTGCTCTGCTTGGTCTGCCTTTAGCTTACTGATACTACGGTGCTGATGTTTTTATAGTGATTGTGTGTGTGTGTGAGAGAGAGAGGGAGAGATTGAGAGAGAGAGAGAGCTGTCGACCCCATTCTACAATCAATATCCTTCACAATAAGTCGGTGTACAAACAGCTGTAGGGTAGAGCCGTTTTGTTGACTGTCAGTTTTAAAGAGGAGAGCATCACGTGTCCTGTCAGTATCTATCTGTCTGTCTACCTATCTCTGTATCTATCAGTCCGTATCTACCTATCTGTCTATCTGCTATCTGTCTGCCATCTGTCTTATTCATCCACCTTTTTTCACTATCTCATCGTCTGTTTGTCTCATCATTATCTCTCCATCCATCCTGCCAGGTGTTTTTCCTTCCTTCCTCCTTCCTTCCATCTCTTCTCTTTTCCTCCTTCCTTCCTTCTTCCTTCTTTCCATTCTTTCTCTTTTCCTCCTTCCTTCCCTCCACTCTTTCTTTTAATGTCCCGCCGCCCTTCATTCCTTCCCTCCTTCTTTCCATATATCTTTCCTTCGTTGTTTCTTCCCCGCATCTATCCATTCTTCCTTCACTTCCTTCCTTCCCTCCTCTTTCTCCTTCGAGACTTCCTTCCACGTCTTTCATCAATACATCCTTATTTCCTCTTCCCTCTATCCTCATTTTCTCCCTCCTTCCCCTTTTTCTTCTTCCCTCCATTGCCCCCGCCTTCCCTCCTTCCCTCTCTCCTTCCCGCCTATCCTCCCTTCTTCCTTCCGTTCCTTCCTCCTTCCCTTTTCCCTCCATCCCGTTCCTTCCTGGAGGTACTTCCATATATTTGCATCCTAATGAGAAAAATGATTGGGAGTGTTTTGGTTGTGTGGAGGAGGAGGAGAGATGGAGGGAGAAAATGGAGGAAAGTAGGAAGAGAAGAAAGAGAGAAGAAGAAGGATGAGAAGAGAGAGAGAAGATGGAAGAGAAGAAAGAGAGAATGGAAGGATTTGATGAGGAGAGATGGAGAAAAAGGAGCAAAAAAGAGGGAAGGAGATGAAGTAGGTGGAAGGGAGGAATGAGTGAGTTGATGGAAGAGAAGAGAGAGAGAGAGAGAGGGAAGGAGAGAGAGAGTCATTAAACTGGAGAGATCCCAAGCTGTGATGAATTTTTTGGTTAATGTAGAGAGTGTGGTGGTGGTGGTAGAGAGGTGGTGGTGGTGGTAGTGTTGGTGATGATAGTGGTGGTGGTAGAGGTGGTGATGGTGATGGTGGTGGTAGTGTTGGTGGGTGTTGGTGGTGGTGGAGGTAGTGTTGGTGGGTGGTGGTTGTAGTGGTGGTGGTGGTTGTGGTAGTGTTGGTGGTGGTGGTAGTGGTGATTGTGGTACTGATGGTGGTAGCAGTGATGTAACCAGTGGTGGATGTAGGAATGGTAGATCTGTAAGTAGGTGTATAATTAACCAGGTAGCCAGGTAGGTATTTAGGGTAAGTAGGTATGTATGTATGTAGGTAGAAGGTAGATTGGTAAGTAAATGTGTAAGTATTTTCCTAAGTAGGTATAAGGGTAGGTGCTGGACGTTGGTAGGCAGGGATGCCTGTAGATTTGGAAGAGAGCGGTTAGTTGGTAGGTAGGTACGGGACGTTGGTAGGTATGTATGTAGGTAGGTGTGGAAGAGTGAGAGGTTAGTGGGTAGGTAGGTAGGTGCCATATATATAGACAAATATTTAAGTGTGTAAGTAGAGAAGCATTTACTTAGGTACATAGGTAAATAGGTGTGGGAAAGCGATAGGTAGAAAGGTAGGTAGGTTTTAGATAGGTACCGTAAATGTCGGTAGGCAGGAGGTACGTTAGCAGGTGGGTAGGTAGGTAGGTAGATAAGTAAAGATGTTAGTACCGGTAGGTATGTTATTATATCTGTAAGTAGTAGAGTGGGGAGGCGGGAGAGTAGACCGGTAAGTAGGTAATACATATCGGTAGGTGGGAGGGAAGTAGGCCTAAGTAAGTACGTAGGTAAATAGACCAGTAAGTAGGTACGTAGGTAGGTAATTATGCCCATAGGTGGAGGGGAAGTACCGTAGGTATGTACGTAGCAAAATAGACCGGTAAATAATTATATAATGTCGGTAGGTAGGAAGGAAGTAGGTAGGTAGGTATTGACGGGGTGGGATGTAAAGGTTGGTATCACGATAACACGGTAAACTTAGCTACATCTCTCTCTCTCTATCCAGACGATTATGCATCCTTGGAGAGAGAGAGAGACCTTGGTGGTGAATGGAAGAATGGAATTATCTTTATATCATTAAATATGGATATATGAGGAAAGGAAGTGTGTGTGTTTAAAAAGGGGATATCTGTTAGTCTTGTGAGAGGCATTGGATTTTAGGTGTTGTGAGAGGACGGTGCAGAGAGAGAGGTTGGGTGGGGTGGGGGTAGACGGGTGCTGAATTTATTAACGGATGGATGCAGGATTTAGGAGAGAGAGAGAGAGTTGGATTTAGAGGAGAGACAGAGAGAAGAGGAGATGGGTACAGAATTTAACACACACAAAACAAGAGAATCATTTAAAGAAAAGCAGCAAAAAATACGTTCAGAAATGCCAATGAACAATAAGACAGTCACTAAAAATATAAACAAATTAGGTGATTAAGCAAAGAAATAAAAGTAATGTCGTGAAAAATATATGAATAAAAAAACAAAGACTCTCAGACACATGGAGAAGTGTTGAAAAAGAAAACTGGCGAGCTGCTTTTGTCAGGGTGAAATGTGAATAATGGACACCGGATTTCTGCCTGGGAAAAAAAAGAGAAAGAAAGAAAAGAAATAACGTTATGTGTTAAAAAGTGAGGACTGTGCCGTGTTTAGCCTTTTCAGTGCGAGGAGTGTTTTTAAAGTTACATAAATTGATCTGGCTTCATTATTTACCTCCGATAGTGAAGTTGGTGGAGGTTATGTATTTACCCGTGTCTGTCTTCGCACAATATATCTCAAAAAGATGTTATCGGATTGTACTGAAATTTGGTGGGCAGGTGGGCAGTGAGTCAAGGAAGAGTTGAGTACAGATTGAGTTGGATTCGTATCCGCACACAGGAATATATAATTAGATTTAATGGCGTTGGTGGAGGTATGCGTTCCCTGAGATTGTGAAATAAGGCAGACTAAGACAATTGAATTAACTGACCGTGTGAGACCGTAAAAGTGTTCGTCTTGTAGGAGGGGGGTATTTCAGGAGTAAATCAAGTTTATTGGCGTTGGTGGAGGTATGGGAGGGGAGAAGGAGGGAGGTGATGGAGGAGGAGAGGAAGACAGAGGACGAGGGGGAGAGTGCGTGGAGAGTGATACGAGGGAGAGGAATCATGTGGGAAATGGAGTGCAATGGGGACGGCCTTTGAGGAACACCGACCCTACATGTGTGGGAGAAGTAGCAGTGTATGGAATGGAGTGTGATAGTGGAGTGGAGTAGCAATGTGAAGTGGAGTGAGTGGAGCAGCAGTGTATGGAATGGAGTGGAGTGCAGTAGCCAAGTGGAGCAGCAGTATGGAGTGAGTTCATAGGGTGTCAGTGTGTAAGAAAAGTGTTTATAGAAGGACCGTAGACTAAGCTGTTTATGTGGAGGTGGCGAGAAACGGGGTCACGCTAGTCTCTTCCTTCCTTCCTTCCATCCCTCCTTCTCTCATTCACTCATTCCTTTGTCTGTTCATTTTTTTTTTTTCGTTCCTTCAGATTTTTTATATCATTCTTTCTTACCACCTTCCATCCTATCCTTCCCTGCTTCTCTTCCCGTCACTTTCCTTTGGTTCTTCCCTCCTTCATTATTTCATTCTTTTTTCGTTCCTTCCTTCATTCCCTTTCATCATTCTTACCCCCCGCCCTTCTTTTCGCTTCGTACTTCGCTTCCCATCTATTTCCTTCATTTTTTCCTTCTTTCCTTCCTTCCTTCCCCTCTCCTTCCTTCTTTCTCCCGTCCTCCCTTCTGTCTCCTCACTGCCTTCTCTTATTCTTCCTTTCTCCTCCTTTCTTTCGCATTCTTCCTTCACTCTCATTCCCTCCTTACCCACTTCCTTCCCTCAATAAATCTTCTTCCTCTCTCCTTCCCTTCCATTCCTCCTTCCTTACGTTTTTCCTTCCATCTTTTTCTCCCCTCCCCCTTCCTCTTCTGATATAACTTTCTTTTCTTCAACTTTATCACCCTTCTTCCTTCCTTCGTGCTTCTTCACTCCTCTTTTCTTCCTTCGTTCCTTCCCTCCTCCTCTGAATTCGTCCTTTAATTTTTTTCTCCTCCTTTTCCTCCTCCTCCTCCTCCTCCTCCTCAGCCCATTCTTCCTCTCCATTGCCTATCT